>NC_086446.1:99052880-99380130 GCF_028390025.1 Pseudophryne corroboree
TATCTATCTAGTGTGTGTTTTGCTTTCTCTCTCACTACTCTATACATAATCACGTGTGTATATATATATATATATATATATATATATATACACATACATATTTTGGGCTTTTTGTATGAATGAGTTTTATTTTTTGTGCAATTCAGCGCTGCCTCTCGCTGCACTATTTTACGTTGTAAATTTTTTTTTTATCAACGAGCGATAAGTTTAAATCCCAAAGGTATACATTTTATATGGTAAAAAGATAGATAATAACCCTTTCAGGCCGCCAGCTATGAAAATGGGTTATAGGCACATGAGCGCGAATAACCCGTGTTCATGTGCGGTCTGAAAGGTGCCAGGGGAAAAATACCGGGTCGAGCGACCCGGTATTTCATCCCTGGTAGCGAGCAGGGTTGAACTCGTGTTCAACCCGGCTCGCTGTGCGGTGTGAACGGGAGCTGGATCGATGCGACCCGTTTCCCATTCACTGTGTGTGTACCGGTGGCGCTTGGAGATGATGTGATCTCCAATTGCTGCCCCCGCCACGTCACCGCTGAGCCAGTGCCGCACCAAAGGCCGCCGACCACAGCCTCCTCCTCCATTACACTGCTGTCACAACTGAGGGCCTGAGCTGACGGGAGGCAGCCTCAGTTGTAGGGACTGTCACAACTGAGGGCCTGAGCTGACGGGAGGCAGCCTCAGTTGTAGGGGCTGAGGTGTAATGGAACCTGGCAGGTTGTATCAGACCCCTAGACATGTAGAAGAATTGCCCGAAGGCGTGACCACGACAACCAGGAATAAAAGTCAATGATGTTTATTATGACAACTCCGCAACACAGCAGCAGTAAAAGAAAACGTAAAAGTCAGCAAAGAATAAATACAGTTCCTGGGTACTACAGGATGGCAGGAGCCACAGGGCACTGGTAGTGTGAGATAGTTCTTATGATCTTCTAGATGGAAAGTCCTTACCAGGCCCGACTGTAGCAATGGAGATAACCCAGGATTGTGCCAGCTGGTGTTCCAGGAAAAGCTGGGTTGCTGAAGATAAAACAGCTGCTGTGGATACTGGCTGGAACCAGACTGTTGTTAGCACGGAGTGGATACTGGCTGGAACCAGTTAAATAATAAATGAACTTGGGAGCGATGAAATATGAACTGAAATGTAGAACTTGAGAGCGGAGAAATAATAATACCGGTGGAGAGTGGTAAAGTGTAGAAAGGACACCGGCCCTTTAAGGGAAGCTGTACTCTGCTGGAAGCTGAGCTGGAAGCAGGTAATGTTGTAGCTGGAAACAGATGAATCCACAATGGATTGGAGAGTCAGGCTACACCGCAGGTGGAATGCTGGTGCGGGTCTCTATGGTGGAAGTCTTGAGACAGGAGCTGGAACCTGGAAGACAATCACAGGAGAGAGACAAACAGGAACTAGGTTTGACAACCAAAGCACTGACGCCTTCCTTGCTCAGGCACAGTGTATTTATACCTGCAGCAAGGAAGGGATTGGCTAGGCAATTATGCAGATTATCAATACTGAGAACAGATTGGTGGAAATGATCAGCTGACAGAATCCAAGATGGCTGCGCCCATGCAGACACTTGGAGGGAAGTTTGGTTTGTAATCCATGTGGTAATGAAAACAGTAATGGCGGCGCCGGCCACCGGAGACAGGAGGCGCCAGGCTGACAGATGCACATCCAACCACGCGGACACAGCGGAGGCCGCGGCTGACGTAATCGCCACTCAGACACTCTGCATGCAGAAGTTCAGGGACGGCGGCGGAGGCCGCGGGAGACGCCATGGCAGGTGTAATATGGCGTTTACTGTGACAGCGTCCCAGAGTGACAGGAGAGGATACAGGAATGTACACATCAGGATAACAGATGGGATCCGGTCCTGGAGCGCTGAGCCAGCCTTAGGAGGCATCTGATGGGTAAGAAATGGCGTCCAGATACCCGGATCGTGACAGCACCCCCCCCTTTAGGAGTGGCCCCAGGACACTTCTTTGGCTTTTGAGGAAACTTGGAATGGAATCTCCGGACCAAGGCAGGAGCATGGACATCAGAAGCATTGGTCCATGAACGTTCCTCAGGACCATAACCCTTCCAGTCAATAAGATATTGTAGTTGACCGTAACGGTGACGTGAGTCCAGGATCTTGGCCACTTCATACTCAACGCCTCGTTGAGTTTGGACTTTCGGAGTTGGAGGAAGTGAGGAATGAAACCGATTCAAGATCAGCGGTTTCAACAGGGAAACATGGAATGTCCTGGGTATTTTTAAGAAGGGAGGCAACTGGAGTCTGTAAGCAACAGGATTGATGACTTGTTCAATCTTGAAAGGACCGATATAGCGAGGTGCAAACTTCATACTGGGAACTCTTAACCTCAAATTCTTCATGGATAACCATACCCGATCACCCACCTTGAGAGCAGGAACTGCTCGACGCTTCTTATCCGCAAACTTCTTGTACCTGAACGATGCCTTGAGCAGAGCTGATCGTACGCTCTTCCAGATATTGGCAAACTGATGCAAGGTGATATCCACTGCGGGAACAGAAGTTGCTGGAAGCGGTTGGAACTCAGGGACTTTAGGGTGGAATCCAAAGTTAGTGAAGAATGGTGTTGAAGCAGATGAAGAATGATACTGGTTGTTATGACAGAACTCGGCCCAGGGAAGTAATTGAACCCAGTCATCTTGAGAGGAGGACACATAGATGCGGAGGAAGGCCTCCAAGTCCTGATTCACCCTCTCGGTTTGACCATTGGTCTGAGGATGGTAAGCCGTGGAAAACTTTAGCTTGACTTGGAGGACTTGACATAAACTTCGCCAGAATTTGGCTGTGAATTGAACTCCTCGATCTGAGATAATTTCTTCAGGAAGACCGTGGAGTCGGAAGATCTCTTGTATGAATACTTGAGCCAACTTGGAAGCTGACGGAAGACCGGTGAGAGGAATGAAGTGTGCCATCTTGGTGAACCGGTCAACTACCACCCAGATGGTATTGAACTTGTTGCACATGGGTAAGTCTGTAATGAAATCCATCGACAAGTGGGTCCATGGTCGACGGGGAACGGATAGTGGAACCAGTTGCCCCGCAGGCGACTGGCGGGATACTTTATGTTGGGCACACTTTGGGCAAGATGCAATAAACTCCAAGACGTCCTTTTTCAGAGTTGGCCACCAATAGGACCTAGAGATAAACTCCAGGGTTTTTTGGATACCTGTATGTCCGGCAAAACGGGAAGCATGGGCCCAATGCATGAGCTTCTTCCTTAGCATCGGCTTCACAAAACTTTTCCCTGATGGGGGCGTAGAGTCCATCCCTACCGTGGAGAATGCCAACGGATTTATAATAGGATGCTTGTCTGAAGACTCTGACTCATTTTCTTGCTCCCATGAGCGGGAAAGGGCATCGGCCTTGCGATTCTGAGAGCCCGGACAGAACTGGAGTTTAAAGTCGAACCTGGAAAAGAAAAGTGCCCATCTGGCCTGACGAGGGTTGAGACATTGTGCGCCCTTCAGGTATAAAAGGTTCTTGTGGTCTGTAAGTATGGT
Source organism: Pseudophryne corroboree (assembly GCF_028390025.1). Taxonomy (NCBI): domain Eukaryota; kingdom Metazoa; phylum Chordata; class Amphibia; order Anura; family Myobatrachidae; genus Pseudophryne; species Pseudophryne corroboree. Next base: position 99,056,416 of record NC_086446.1, read on the forward strand.
GATTGAATGAGAAGCTCCCTCCAACAGATACCTCCATTCTTCTAGAGCGAGCTTGATGGCTAGCAACTCTTGGTCGCCAATGGCATAGTTGCGCTCAGCTGGGGAGAACTTCCGGGAGAAGAAACTGCAAGGGTGTAAATGGCCATCTTTAGCCCTCTGAGATAACACCGCTCCTACTCCAACGGAGGAGGCATCCACCTCTAAGATGAAAGGAGAGTCGATGTCAGGCTGTTTCAGAACAGGCGCAGAGATGAACCTTTGTTTTAAAAGATGAAATGCTTGCATGGCTTCTTCAGACCACTTGGACGGGTTAGCACCCTTCTTAGTGAAAGCGGTAATAGGCGCCACAATGGTGGAAAAGTCTCGTATAAACTTTCGGTAATAGTTGGCGAACCCTAAGAACCTCTGGACCCCTTTGAGGGTTAAGGGTACCGGCCAATTTTGGATTGCTTGTAGTTTCTCAGGATCCATCTCTAGTCCGGAACCGGACACAATGTACCCTAGAAACGGAATGGACTTGACTTCAAAGACGCATTTCTCTAATTTGCAATAGAGATGATTGACACGGAGACGGGACAGAACCTCTTTAACCCAAAAACGATGTTCCTCTAAATCAGGCATTCCCAACCGCGGTCCTCAAGGCACACCAACAGTGCAGGTTTTTGTGTTATCCAGGCTTCAGCACAGATGGTTAAATCAAAATAACTGAGGTACTAATTAAGTCACCTGTGCTCAAGCCTGGATATCACTAAAACCAGGACTGTTAGTGTGCCTTGAGGACCGCGGTTGGGAAACACTGCTCTAAATCGTTGGCAAAAATGAGGATATCGTCTAGATAGACCACGACATGACGGTATAGAATGTCTCTGAAGATCTCATTGACAAAATGCTGGAAGACAGCTGGAGCATTGCTCAATCCGAAGGGCATGACGAGGTACTCATAATGTCCGTCACAGGTGTTAAAGGCGGTCTTCCACTCGTCACCCTCACGGATCCGGATGAGATTGTATGCACCTCTCAAGTCCAGCTTTGTAAAGATGGTAGCTCCGCTAACTCTGTCAAAGAGCTCAGTAATCAGGGGTAAAGGATAACGGTTCTTGATGGTAATGTCGTTCAAACCTCTGTAGTCGATGCACGGCCGCAGACCACCATCTTTCTTCTTTACAAAAAAGAAGCCTGCGCCGGCTGGAGAAGAAGAAGGTCGAATGAACCCCTTTGCTAGGTTCTCTTTAATGTATTCCTCCATAGAATGCGTCTCAGGCAGAGACAACGGATAAGTTCGGCCTCGAGGTGGAACCTTCCCTGGAACGAGATCAATCGGGCAGTCCCATTCTCTATGAGGAGGAAGGATATCAGCAGAAGCTTTACTGAACACATCCGTGAAATCTTGATATGGAGGAGGTGGAACATCAGATGACCTGGGGGAGGAAGAACAGACAGGCAATACTTTGAACAAACATGTCTCAGCACAGGAGGAACCCCATGCCAGGATTTGCGTAGTCGTCCAATCAATTGTAGGATTGTGAAGACGGAGCCATGGAAGGCCCAGGACCACAGGATGTGTGGCACTTGGAATCACTAAAAAAGAAATAAGTTCGGAATGAAGAACTCCCACTCTCAGACGAACTGGTAGAGTCCTTAAAGAAATAACTGCCTCAAAGATCTTGCTGCCATCCACGGCAGTTAAGGAGATGGACGCAGGAAGTCTCTCGGTGGGTAGGGACCACCGTTTAACATAGGCTTCGGTAATAAAGTTCCCAGCTGCTCCGGAATCAAGGAGGGCAATGATGTTCCGATAACGTTGAGCAACTTGAAGCGAGACTGGGAGATTACAATCTTGAGGAGATGGAGAGGAGATCATTACTCCTAGCCGGCCCTCTCCTTGGCGAGCTAGGGTCTGGAGTCCTGGACGTTTGGGACAGGCATTAATGGTGTGAGACGGAGCTGCACAATAAAGACAGAGAGACTTGGAGAGACGTCTTCGGCGCTCAGCAGGAGTTAAACGGGAACGACCAATTTGGCTGGGCTCATCTTTAGATGGTGACAGTTGGCGAGGAGGAGGAGCAGAAGATTTTGGAGCAGATGATCTTACACGCTCAGTTGCTCTCTCTCTGAAACGTAAATCAACTTTCGTGCAGAGTGAGATTAGCTCATCTAACTTGGAAGGTAAGTCTCTGGTAGCTAACTCATCTTTAATACTCTCAGATAAGCCATGCCAGAATGCAGCATACAGGGCCTCGTCGTTCCATGCCAGTTCGGATGCCAGGATCTGGAACTGTATAAGATATTGTCCTACAGTACGTGATCCCTGGCGCAAACGGAGAATCTCAGATGAAGCTGAAGTTACCCGGCCTGGCTCGTCGAAGATGCGCCTGAATGTTGACACGAATGTAGTGTAGGAGGATAGCAGGGTGTCGGACCTCTCCCATAACGGTGATGCCCAATCAAGGGCTGAGCCACTGAGAAGAGAGATAATGTAGGCAATTTTTGTACGGTCACTGGGGAAATTGCCAGGTTGTAGCTCAAACTGAATCTCACACTGGTTGAGAAATCCCCTGCAGAATCTTGGAGATCCGTCAAATTTTGCTGGCGTTGGAAGATGAAGACGTGGAGCAGAAATGGGTAAGGTGGGCGGGGTTATAGCTGGAGTCACTGTGGTTGACGCACCGGACGCGTCTGATCCACGGAGGGTTGTCTGAATCCCATCCAGCCGAGTAGAGAGATCCTGGAGACAGCGGATGATGTGGCCCTGTGCAGCCTCCTGATGTTCAAGTCGGGCTGCCAGTTCTTGCATCGGCCTGGCCGCTTGATCCTGATCTCTGGCTGGATTCATTAGGTCAGTGCTTACTGTCACAACTGAGGGCCTGAGCTGACGGGAGGCAGCCTCAGTTGTAGGGACTGTCACAACTGAGGGCCTGAGCTGAAGGGAGGCAGCCTCAGTTGTAGGGGCTGAGGTGTAATGGAACCTGGCAGGTTGTATCAGACCCCTAGACATGTAGAAGAATTGCCCGAAGGCGTGACCACGACAACCAGGAATAAAAGTCAATGATGTTTATTATGACAACTCCGCAACACAGCAGCAGTAAAAGAAAACGTAAGAGTCAGCAAAGAATAAATACAGTTCCTGGGTACTACAGGATGGCAGGAGCCACAGGGCACTGGTAGTGTGAGATAGTTCTTATGATCTTCTAGATGGAAAGTCCTTACCAGGCCCGACTGTAGCAATGGAGATAACCCAGGATTGTGCCAGCTGGTGTTCCAGGAAAAGCTGGGTTGCTGAAGATAAAACAGCTGCTGTGGATACTGGCTGGAACCAGACTGTTGTTAGCACGGAGTGGATACTGGCTGGAACCAGTTAAATAATAAATGAACTTGGGAGCGATGAAATATGAACTGAAATGTAGAACTTGAGAGCGGAGAAATAATAATAATAATAATAATACCGGTGGAGAGTGGTAAAGTGTAGAAAGGACACCGGCCCTTTAAGGGAAGCTGTACTCTGCTGGAAGCTGAGCTGGAAGCAGGTAATGTTGTAGCTGGAAACAGATGAATCCACAATGGATTGGAGAGTCAGGCTACACCGCAGGTGGAATGCTGGTGCGGGTCTCTATGGTGGAAGTCTTGAGACAGGAGCTGGAACCTGGAAGACAATCACAGGAGAGAGACAAACAGGAACTAGGTTTGACAACCAAAGCACTGACGCCTTCCTTGCTCAGGCACAGTGTATTTATACCTGCAGCAAGGAAGGGATTGGCTAGGCAATTATGCAGATTATCAATACTGAGAACAGATTGGTGGAAATGATCAGCTGACAGAATCCAAGATGGCTGCGCCCATGCAGACACTTGGAGGGAAGTTTGGTTTGTAATCCATGTGGTAATGAAAACAGTAATGGCGGCGCCGGCCACCGGAGACAGGAGGCGCCAGGCTGACAGATGCACATCCAACCACGCGGACACAGCGGAGGCCGCGGCTGACGTAATCGCCACTCAGACACTCTGCATGCAGAAGTTCAGGGACGGCGGCGGAGGCCGCGGGAGACGCCATGGCAGGTGTAATATGGCGTTTACTGTGACAGCGTCCCAGAGTGACAGGAGAGGATACAGGAATGTACACATCAGGATAACAGATGGGATCCGGTCCTGGAGCGCTGAGCCAGCCTTAGGAGGCATCTGATGGGTAAGAAATGGCGTCCAGATACCCGGATCGTGACAACTGCCCTCAGCCTCCTCTGCCGCCCTCAGTCCTCTGCACCTCCACACCATCTCGGAAGCCCACAGCCTCCTCCGCCCCGCGCCGACCTCAGCCTCCTCATGCACCACAGACCACAGCCTCCTCTTGCACCGCTGCTAAATAGGTAATCTTACCCTGCTGCCTTCCTCTCCCTAGTTCCTACTGTATGCCCTTGCTGTCCCTTTTTCTGTCACTCTCCCTGTCCCTATGTCCCTGCTGTCACTTTACCTGTCCCTCTGTCACTCTGACTGTCCCTATGTCCCTGCTGTCACTTTCCCTGTCTCTCTGTCACTCTCCCTGTCCCTGCTGTCACTTTCCCTGTCCCTATGTCCCTGCTGTCACTTTCCCTGTCCCTATGTCCCTGCTGTCACTCTCCCTGTCTCTATGTCCCTGCCGTCACTTTTCCTGAATTTTGTCTCATTCCATGTGGTATAATGTGAATTTTGGCTCATTCCATGTGGAATAATGCAAAATTTGGCTCATTCCGTGTGCTATAATGTGAATTTCGGCTCATACCGTGTGCTATAATGTGAATTTCGGCTAATTCTGTGTGCTGTAATGTGAATTTTGGCTCATTCTATGTGGAATAATGCGAATTTCGGCTCATTTCATGTGCTATAATGTGAATTTCGGCTCATTCTGTGTGGCATAATGTGAATTTTGGCTCATTCTGCGTGCTATAATGTGAATTTCGGCTCTTACCGTGTGCTATAATGTGAATTTTAAGTCATACAGTGTGCTATAATGTGAATATTGGCTCATACCGTGTGCTATAATGTGAATATTGGCTCATACCGTGTGCTATAATGTGAATTTCGGCTCATACCGTGTGCTATAATAATGTGAAAGGGGCACCAGTACTAGATAGTATAAGGGGTCCTACTATTGTGGTGCAAAATGTGTATATGGGGTGGTAAACTACACTGAAGGACACACACCCATTTTAGTGGCCATGCCCCTTTTCCGGAGCGCAGAATTACAACCTTCACTTTTCCATAGCCCCACTTGAAAATTGACAGTTCGACCACTGTATATATATATATTTATATATATATATATATATATAATCCATATATTGGGCGGCACTCAGAGACTTTCACACGCTGGTTAAACAGTGAACAAGCCCCGCAGGGCTGCTTTTAATGTGACGTTTCGGGGTACAATGATCCCCTTCCTCAGACAATCAAACAAAACCACAACAGTGCATTAAATAGATAACAGTGAATAGTATCTTACCCTCCTTCTCCCAGTGTGTCCCCAGGCACACGTGGACGCCGTTCAGCAGTGGCGCTTCCGGCCGCGGGTCCCCCGGCGCACCGGAAGTGACGTCACCCGTCCGGCCCCAGTCACCCTGGTAACACACTGTAAACAAAGCAGTGTAACATCAGCGCAGTGCATGACAAGTGCAATACAGTATATTAGACATTTCAAATAACCACTAGTGCTGCGCCATCTATATGTGCAGACTAATAAATAATTACTGTAATAAAAAGTTCATTTAACATGTGTAAAATATCGGTGAATCAGAAATTATTTAAAATATCAAATTATTAATAAAACCGAACCTAATCGGAAACACAATATGGGTACAGTGCTCATCAAGTGTTAACAATATAATTTAAAGTGCAAATAATATATTTTACTTCTATACTGAGGTACATTGGGCATTACTTAGGGTTTTGCTGCCCTCTAGTGTACACCCTTAAAACTCATTATTTTACAAAATATCAATGAGCTGTTTCAAAATATATTCAACAACCTAGTACTGTAATAACTTACATCACTTTCTCTAGACTATAAAAAATGTGTTAGGCCAAGAGTTTCATTAAGACCTTTCGGGGACAGACAGTCTAGGCGGAAAATCCACCGAGACTCTAATTGCAAAAGTTTCTTACCCCGGTTACGGCGTGCCACCGGTTGTTCACTTGCTCATGTCGCTAATGCATTTCTAATGGCCGATCTATGCTGGGTGAGCCTGACCTTCATACCGGAAAAAGATTTAACATCAAATGGCCTCTTACATGTACGAGTAGATTTGTGATTTATGTTATAGTGTGCCCTTGCGGTCTTTACTATGTTTGAAAGACCGAGTGCCAGTTGAAGGTCAGGCTCACCCAGCATAGATCGGCCATTAGAAATGCATTAGCGACAGGAGCAAGTGAACAACCGGTGGCACGCCACTTTGTACAATTTAAGCATAATCTGTCAAGCTTGAGGTATAAGGCGATAGATCACATACCCCCATCACAACGTGGGGGTGACCGGGGTAAGAAACTTTTGCAATTAGAGTCTCGGTCTCTGAGTGCCGCCCAATATATGGATTATATACAGCAGGAATTGGACAGATGGGAAGGCACCCGAGCAAGGTGACACGTAAGACCTGAGTGCCGGGGTTCTATTTTTGGATACTATATATATATATATATATATATATATATATACTTGTGTTTTAACCCCGGCACTCACTGTATCCGCAGCGGGATGTATCTTGCTCCTGTGCCTTCCCCATCCGCAGGTTCCCCTCCGGTGTAGATAAACAGAGAAAAGAAGAGGCGGCACTCGGAGACTTGCAAATTCACAGTGTATTCACAGCAAGTGACATCAAGTGACACGTAAGACCTGAGTGCCGGGGTTCTATTTTTGGATACTATATATATATATATATATATATATATTATATATATATATATATATATATATTATATATATATATATATATACATACATACACACACACACACACACAGGTGTCAAAACAGTCAGTTCCACTTTTAGAAGCGGTGGTCAGTGCCACTTCTAAAAGATAGAAGCACCGATAATGACTTAGGCACATAGCTCCCCTGTCACTGAGCACACACCACTTAATACATAATCAATGAACACACTTAAAAGGGAGGGGCTAGGGGCGTGGTATATACTGAGTGGGAGGGGCTAGGGGTGTGGCACCCATGGGAGGGCGAGTTCCCCCACCTCTAAAGAACTACTTTAAGCACTGATAATATCTAATAATAGACCGTAAAGTTGGGAGACCTGACAGACAAGTTCCTGCAACCAACCTCCTCCCTTCCATTAAATACCTATTATATGCTGCAAAGACAGTGGCAAACGCAGGATTTGCATGGGGGGGTTTCCAGAACTGGGCGGAGCCAATCACGGGGGTGGGGACTGAGGTTACCCAGTATATGCTGGGTCCGTAAAACTAGTGTGTCTGTGTGTGTGTATATATATATATACATACATATATCTACACATATATATATATATATATATATATATATATATATAAAAGACTGCGTAGGGAACATACTGTGACCATAGCAGCATAAACGCACCGTCGGGGCTTCCGCAGCGCCGCTCAATGCATCACCTTGGCTTGGAAGGGGTTAATGTTTTGTGGTGGGAGGAACGTGGAGAGAGGGTCCGAGGGGCTGATTGGCTGGATCATGTATAGGGGCTGGCCTGTCATACATATAGGCTGCTGACATGGTACTTCCTCCCTCTTTTCAGCTCTTCTCGTGACCCGCCCTCCCGCCCTGGGGACTTGGTTTTGTTTTTATTTCATTTGTTCTACAGTCGGGTTCATTGTGTCGGCTTTTGGTGGCCGGTTTCTGAACGGTTACTTAATTTTAATTATGAGTTCAAGGTTAGTAAGTTTGGGTGTACTTTTAGGTAAATTTTATAGTTTCATAATTAGTTTACGGGCATCGCTTTGCCAAGTGGGTCCATATAAATGGTATAAACATATGTGGATGGTGGGGCCGGTGGCCCAATTTTTACCATGTAGGGGCGGAGCGTACCTCCGTCCCTGCAACTGTTGGTGGGCAGGGGTAGTGGCAGAAGGTCGACCCCTGTCCTTGGATTTTTGATTTTCGATGTCTGGGATGGAGGCAGGAGGCCGATCCCGGAACATCTGGGGCAGAAGGCTCCCTCACACATATGTTTTTATTGCTTGTTTTTTTGTATTATAACATTGATCACATATGTTACGTATATCATGCTTAACCGTTCTTCTCCCCGCCACCTTAGTTAGAGAGGGAAGTCTGCATTTTAGTTTTAGTATTTAATAGGCCTTCCTCTCAGTCAGAAAATAAAAGCTGACCCCTTTCACGCCAATTACAGTTGTTGTGTCTTTATTTTATAAGATAAGTGTGCTTGAGTGGCGCGTGGATGCATCTGACGTGTGAGGTTTATATATATATATATATATATATATATATATATATATATATATATATATATATACATACATACATATACACATATACATAGCATATTAAACATGCATATATATATATGTACACACACATTATATATACACATGTATATATATGTATATATATATATATATATATATATATATATATATATATATATAGTGTGTGTGTGTGTGTGTGTGTGTGTGTGTGTGTGTTTATATGTATGTATGTATGTATGTATGTATGTATGTACGTACATGTGTATATATGTATGCACATGGATATATATGTACTATAATTAAAATAAAGTAAACTTTTATTGCACTTACAAGTGCCACCAGGAAGACAGCATGCTGCAGAGGACGCTAGACAGTCATTAATAATACTCATGCAGCTAAAAAAAAATTTTTATTTTTTTTTAGTGGAGGGGGGTTTCTGGGTGCTCGGAAACCCCCCCTGGGTGCGCCACTGAAAGAGGCCAGGTGCTCAGAGCAATGGAGTATGTAAGTGAACACTTAGCTATATCAGAGGACTATCTGCTAGGGGGAAAAAAATGTCACACACTGTCAGGACACAACACCAGTGAGATGTAAGGAGTGTCCTGTATGTCGGTGTTACTAATGCCAGCTCTGGGTGGTGTCCCAGTATGCTTATATTTCTGTGTATGTAAATAAACTGTTCTCTCTCTACTTCTCTATCATGAGATTAGAGGATGATGCTATAAACATACTACTGTATGTACTAATATATTTATAAACGCTACATTGTGTTATTATATAGTTTTATATTACTTTGTTTTCCATGTACGAAATGCCAGATGAGCGTTTACTTTCCAGTATTGGGATTTGTCATGTGCTAATAAATTAAACTAAGTATCATTAAAAACTGCTGTTTTTAGTCAATGTATCTGTGTGAATTTTAATGAATAGACCAATATATCTAGTGTTCACACTAGGCTGTTTTAGCAGGGCGCCGTGCCCTGCCCGATTTAAAAACCTCAGAATGCGCCCTTCAGTAAATCGCAGCACCCTACTAAAACAGCCTGCCCTGTGTCTTCCCCACTTGCCCAGCATGCCCCAGGAGTGACCATTACGGGGTTGTGCCCCCTTTCCAAGCCAGCCACACCCTCTTTATAAATGCACGCACATAGATCACCTGCCCACACCTCGGCGCCCTGCCCACATCCGAGTAGAAACACTAATATCTGACACACAAATTGTGTACCCAACCAGTTTCATATAAACAGTAAAAAAACGAAATCAGTCTTGTCATGTACTTGTAAAATAATGCTGAATCAAAACCCACAAACTAAAGGCTGCATTAACATCATGTGTGAACTAATTAATGCCATGCAGCAATTTGACCACTTCCACCACAAAGCCTTCACAGGCCTGCAATGAAACACTTTGATAAAGTCTATGTTGGAAGCGAAACGCATCAGTCTTGCAGTTTTAAAGATCTGATGTTACAAATAGCTTACACTGTATCCCATGGTGGATCTACGAATATTATGGTATATTGATCTCTTGTGACAAGTTACATCTGAGTGCTTAGTGCGAATGACCGCTTTATTCTTACAAGCTAACAGCATGTGCACTAGAAGTGGATGCCTTATTCACCCACACTTTGTGGAATAAGGATAAACCTGTGTATAGACTTGTCCAACTAGAGCCTTATTCAGGTTTGTTAGCAAACCAAGAAAGTTAACAATTGGGCAAAACCATGTTGCACTGCACGTGGGGCAGATGTAACATGTGCAGAGAGAGTTAGATTTGGGTGGGGTTTGTTCAAACTGAAATCTAATTTGCAGTGTAGAAATTAAGCAGCAATTACTTACCATGCACAGAAATAATATAACCCACCCAAATCTAACTCTGCACATGTTACATCTGCCCCACCTGCAATGGAACATGGTTTTGCTCAGTTGCTAACTTTTTTGGTTTGCTAACAAACCTGAATAACCCCCTCAATCTCTGCAAGAGTAAGTTTGGCAGTGGTCACGCTATATTTTTTTTATTTGAGTAAAAATACTCCACATTTTTAAGAAGTGCTATTAAACAAACGATAAATATACACAATGACTCACCAAATCATGTGATATCAAATACGCTAGGAAAGCGTTAGATGCTTTGTCTTAAGTCTAGTCCCTCCCATGTGACGTCAGTGCTTTTCCCACACACTCAGTACTTAGCATGGAGATATATGAGTGCTGAGTGAAATGAGGCCCATTTTCTAGCAGCGAGAGTACCAGTGGTCAAAGTGGCTGTATGGCACTACCATTAAAAGTAAAGAACCCAGATATGTCAGACACCCGATACAATTATCTGCCTAATTGTTACCTTATGCCTAAAATAGTAAATTTTTCATAAAGTAAGTAAATAATTGACATCCCATACTAAGTTTCCTAAATGATACTTATAGTATGGCCTAAAAAAAAAAAAAGAGAAAGAATAATCCTATATAATAAAAGGCTAATGCTCCTCACCTCTGTGGGGGGAATGCAATTGTTTTACAGGCCGGCGGCCACTAGATGGCGCCCAATGGAGCCATTCAAGTGTTACTTTGCTCAGGTGCGTACAGCTGGCAGCGCTGACATTGCTATTATGTTGGTCCGTCATTTTTACGGGCTTGTAACTAATAAAGTTATAATGCCATCAAATCAGAGGGTTCAGCAATGCATAAACATGTCATACCACCGCCTATACTGTACATTCCATCCGGGCTGTCATTAGGTTACATCCAGGCTTTAAATTCTAATTTTTTTGTGACTTTTAAAAGTACTTCTTAGTTACACTGTTGAGTACAGCACCATATGGGGGAAAATGGACGCTCTATGGGGGTAATTCAGACCTGATCGCTAGGCTGCGTTTTCGTACATCAGGCGATCAGGTCTAAACTGCGCATGCATATGCACCGCAATGCGCAAGCGCGTCACACAGGGTACAAAGTGGATCGCCGCTCAGCGATGGGTTAGTGTGAAGGATCCATTCGCACAGGTATTCGCAAGGAGATTGACAGGAAGAAGGCGTTTGTGGGTGGCAACTGACCGTTTCTGGGAGTGTTTTGAAAAACGCAGCCGTGTCCAAGCGTTTGCAGGGCGGGTGTCTGACGTCAATTCCGGTCCCGACAGGCTGATGTGATCGCAGCGGCTGAGTAAGTCCTTGGCTGCGCACGGACTGCACAAAGGCCCTCATTCCGAGTTGTTCGCTCGGTAAAAATCTTCGCATCGCAGCGATTTTCCGCTTAATGCGCATGCGCAATGTCCGCACTGCGACTGCGCCAAGTAAATTTGCTATGCACTTAGTAATTTTACTCACGGCTTTTTCATCGGTCTGGCGATCGTAATGTGATTGACAGGAAATGGGTGTTACTGGGCGGAAACAGGCCGTTTTATGGGCGTGTGGGAAAAAACGCTACCGTTTCCGGAAAAAACGCAGGAGTGGCCGGAGAAACGGAGGAGTGTCTGGGCGAACGCTGGGTGTGTTTGTGACGTCAAACCAGGGACGACAAGCACTGAACTGATCGCAGATGGCGAGTAAGTCTGAAGCTACTCAGAAACTGCTACGAGGTGTGTAATCGCAATATTGCGATTACTTCGTTCGCAATTTTAAGATGCTAAGATTCACTCCCAGTAGGCGGCGGCTTAGCGTGAGCAACTCTGCTAAAATCGCCTTGCGAGCGAACAACTCGGAATGACCCCCAAGATCTGTTTGTACAGTTCTGCTACACATGCGTTCGCACACTTGCACAGCTAAAATACACTCCCCCTGTAGGTGGCGACTATCTGATCGCAGCAGTGCAAAAATAGCAGATGGGCAAAACCATGTGCACTGCAGGGTGTGTGGGGGGGCAGATATAACATGTGCAGAGAGAGTTAGATTTGGGTGGGGGGTGTTCAAACTGAAATCTAAATTGCACTGTAAAAATAAAGCAGCCAGTATTTACCCTGCACAGAAACAAAATAACCCACCCAAATCTAAAGGCCCGTACACACTGGTCGATGTATCGGCCGTTCTCTTGAACGGCCGATACATCGCGGGACCGTCGGCCAGTGTGTATGGGCGATACGTCTGTGAACTCCGTCGTTCACAGACGTATCGCGTCGGCCGCGCAGCACAGCCGACAGCCAATATATCTAACAATATATTGGCCCGTCGCTGTGTGTGTACGGGGCGGTCGTCCGACCACCCGTACACATGCTGCGGCGGCCGGCGGTGATTGACAGGTGAACTGGGCGGGCGCGAGCGCCCGCCCGCTTCATGACGTCAGTCCCCCAACGGATCGGGCTGTGTGTATGCACAGCACACTGCCCGATCCGTACATAGATATATCTGCAGATCAATTGATCTGCAGATATATCTAATAGTGTGTACCCACCTTAACTCTCTCTGCACGTTATATCTGCCCCCCACGTGCAGTGCATTCCGAGTTGATCAGTGGTGTGGTCATTAGGTCAACATGGCAAAGGTCAACATGACAAATGGTCGACATTTTTTTTTATATTGTTTTTTTGTGTTGTTTTCACCGTCACAGCACATGGAACCCCAATTAGTGTATCGATTTGCTCGCCACGCTTCGGGCAGGTTATTATTCCCAATCGTAGTCCACGTGGATCGTAAAGTATGAACATTTTTTTTTAAATCCCCCACAAAAAAGCTGTGTTGCCCATTTGCACTTGTTGACCACAAGCATTGTCGACCTTTTGCATGTTGACCTAATGACGATGTTGACCTTGTGTTCTTGTTGACCATTAGTGGTTGACCTAACTAAGGTCGACTTATCATCGGGATACCATTTGGAATAAGGGATAGCTACATGGCAAGCCTAGCAATCAGTTAACACTCTGAAACCGCCTTCTTCCAACCAGCCTTATTGATAAATGAATAGTGCTTCCCATTGAATGGGAGCCGTTATAGAATAAATAGTATTCACATTTTAAAAAAATCCAGTTTCCCCCAAGCAGTCGACACTAAATTATTAATAGTATCCACATTTAACAAACAAAACACCTCCAACATTAGTAGAATGAAAAAATAGTCATCCTTATGAAACATATCCCAGCGCTGAATTAATAGCAACCACACCACCCTACCATTTATGCTTTCTGGTGCAGCACTGTCTGACGAAGAGGGTAGAGCCCTTGAAACGTGTTACAGCTCTTGCTGCGATCACCGCCGCAGACCAGACCGGTCGGGGACTCGAGAAGCCAGGGAACATCAGGGACCTCTGCCGCTGTTCTATCGTGGTCCGTGTCTGCAGCCGGACCATATCGGAGCGCTCCTGTATTCGGCTTAGGAGTATCCGGACATTGGTCTGATCTTATTATCCTTTATCTTTGTAAATATATTAAAAAATCCTTTTTGGGAATTGATATGGTGTGGAGATCTTATGGAGTCATCTAAAAGAAAGCATTATGGGAATGCGGGACTGAACACTAATGTAAGTGTATTTCCTACTAGCGTGTCTGCCTGCATTCACCTCGCACACCTCTGTCACTCAGGCTGTTAAAGAAACTGCTTAGCGTCTGCGGGTGAGAACCCGAATGGAAGTTTCTTTCCAAAAGTTACCATTTGGGCACCTGTGATTGCAGTTCTTCATATGGTCACCTGGATGTTTTTCTGACACAGCGCTGAGAACACTGTATATTTTTATTTCTCATAAGGACCCCTGAGACCTTATGCCACCGATAATTATCTCCCACCCAAATTAATAGCTACCTACCCACCTACATTACATTGCAGAAGCAGACTCTTCCACTAGTATGTTTTACTACACATGACCAGATAGAAAACCATATTAATAATGTCTACAGGGCATGCACAGGATAGACCAGTTTAATATTTATGTTCCAAGTATTGGGAGTCATATATTAGCATAAGGAAATATATCCCACCATCTGTATTCTGCATCCACTTTATTATTTAGTATTACACCATACTAAAGACATTAATATGCTGGTAAGATTAATTACCTTGAGGGGCACAATCTATAAGTGTGGGCAGTTGGGATTCCCTAGGGGGCCAGTAAAATACTGTGGTCACCCACACTCATGGTCAACAAAGGTCTGGTCCCCTATGTGGGGGCAGGTAGATTCTGGGGAGACTTGTGTGACTGGGTGCATGGGTCCATTTACTGAAGGGACATACAGTGACCTGGCTGTGATATATGCTGTATATACATACTTGCCTTGCCTACCTGACCCTCTCCATGAGGGAGAAAATGCTCTGTTCCTGGACTTTCCTGGTAATGTATGATTGCCATCACCTGTGGTGAGCTAGTTAATTGATAAGAAAGGTGTTTCACCACAGGTGATGGCAATCATACATTACCAGGAAAGTCCAGGAACAGAGCATTTTCTCCCTCATGGAGAGAGTAAGGTAGGCAAGTATGTGTATATATAGACACCAGGAGGTTGGGGGAGGGGCAGGCTTCCCCTGACATCCACCCAGGGCCATACTGCTTCCATGTTAATAACTAAGTTTAATATGTGCTGAGGATGAACACAGTTTTAGTGTTTGTCCCTTATACGGTGTCTAGGTGCATGCTTCCCAATGCTGTTCAACTTTAAACTTCCCTGCTGCATACCTATTACAACATAACTTGTACTATATATATGTATAAACTGTGGAGATTTGCCAGGGTGTCTGTCAGGGCAAGGTTTCCGTATAATCCAGTCACCTCCCCTCCCATGTGACACACGTACTGGGGCAGTGTGGGGCAAGACAGATGTGGGGCGAGAGAACGCACCAGCTGTGCCAATAGAAAATAAAATATTAAGGCGCAAAGGAGTAGGTTCTCAAAATCCTCTAACTCAGGGGTTCTCAAACTCGGTTCTCAGGACCCCACAAGGTGCATGTTTTGCAGGTAACCCAGCAGGTGCACAGGTGTATTAATTACTCACTGACCCATTTTAAAAGGTCCACAGGTGGAGCTAATTATTTCACTTGCAATTCTGTGAGGAGACCTGCAAAACATGTACTGTGTGGGGTCCTGAGGACCGAGTTTTAGAACCTGTGCTCTAACTCATAGTCAAATACATAAATGTAAGACGCATGTGTCTGTAAGATGTATGTATATATATATATATATATATATATGTATGTATATATGTATGTATGTATGTATGTATGTATGTATGTATGTATGTATGTATAGGTTGATATCAAATGAGGACCAAAGGATACTTAACATAATTTTTTTTTTAGGGACAATAATGCTGTATAACAGATATACCAAAATCATAAAATTATTTCAGTCAAACAGACAAAACCACATTAAATAGTTAAAAACAAACACCCAGGGTTCCACTGCTTGTACATAAATGGAATCTGCTTGTGTAGTAAACATTAGTGATGAGCGGGTTCGGTTTCTTGGAAACCGAACCCCCCCGAACTTCAGCCTTTTTACACGGGTCCGAGCCGTGCTCGGATTCTCCCGTGTGGCTCGGGTAAACCGAGCGCGCCCGAACGTCATCATTCCGCTGTCGGATTCTCGGGAGATTCGGATTCTATATAAGCAGCCGCGCGTCGCCGCCATTTTCACACGTGCATTGAGATTGATAGGGAGAGGACGTGGCTGGCGTCCTCTCCGTTATAGTCATAATAGAAAAGACTAAGAGTGACATTGTTATAATTGTGGGGAGGATTGGGGACGGGGAGCAGCTGTTAGGAGTACAGTGCAGGGTTTTGCTGATAGTAGTGAGTGTGACCACCAGTTTAATCCGTTCTCTGCCTGAAAAAAACGCTCCATACCATATCTGTGCTCAGTGTGCTGCATGATATATCTGTGCTGAGTGCACTGCTCACACTGCCTAATTGTGGGGACTGGTTATAGCAGGAGTACAGTGCACAGTTTTGCTGACAGTGACCACCAGTCCAGTATACGTTTGTCTGCCTAAAAAAACACTCCTGTGGTGGCTTTTTTTCTTTATACTAGTAGTTTAGCAGTCTGCTGACAGTGTCCACCAGGTCCATTTATTATACAGGTCCGTTATTATTATTCTGTATATATTATATATATAGCAGTACGGTAGGCCACGGCTGTACCTACCTCTGTGTCGTCACACGTCGTCCATAAGTAATAATAGTATACTATCCATCCATTTACATTGTATACCTGTGGTGGCTTTTTTTTCTTCATACTAGTTTAGCAGTCTGCCGACAGTGTCCACCAGGTCCGTTATTATTATTCTGTATACATTATATATATAGCAGTACGGTAGGCCACGGCTGTACCTACCTCTGTGTCGTCACTCGTCGTCCATAAGTAATAATACTATACTATCCATCCATCTACATTGTATACCTGTGCTGGCTTTTTTTTCTTCATACTAGTTTAGCAGTCTGCTGACAGTGTCCACCAGGTCCGTTATTATTATTCTGTATATATTATATATATATAGCAGTACGGTAGGCAACGGCTGTACCTACTTCTGTGTCGTCACTCGTCGTCCATAAGTAATAATAGTATACTATCCATCCATCTACATTGTATACCTGTGGTGGCTTCTTTTTCTTCATACTAGTTTAGCAGTCTGCTGACAGTGTCCACCAGGTCCGTTATTATTATTCTGTATATATTATATATATAGCAGTACGGTAGGCCACGGCTGTACCTACCTCTGTGTCGTCACTCGTCGTCCATAAGTAATAATAGTATACTATCCATCCATCTACATTGTATACCTGTGGTGGCTTTTAGTTGTGCGCAAAATATGGAGAACAAAAATGTGGAGGTAAAAAAAATAGGGAAAGATCAAGATCCACTTCCACCTCGTGCTGAAGCTGCTGCCACTAGTCATGGCCGAGACGATGAAATGCCATCAACGTCGTCTGCCAAGGCCGATGCCCAATGTCATAGTACAGAGCATGTAAAATCCAAAACACAAAAGATCAGTAAAATGACCCAAAAATCAAAATTAAAAGCGTCTGAGGAGAAGCGTAAACTTGCCAATATGCCATTTACGACACGGAGTGGCAAGGAACGGCTGAGGCCCTGGCCTATGTTCATCGCTAGTGGTTCAGCTTCACATGAGGATGGAAGCACTCAGCCTCTCGCTAGAAAAATGAAAAGACTTAAGCTGGCAAAAGCACAGCAAAGAACTGTGCGTTCTTCGAAATCACAAATCCCCAAGGAGAGTCCAATTGTGTCGGTTGCGATGCCTGACCTCCCCAACACTGGACGGGAAGAGCTTGCGCCTTCCACCATTTGCACGCCCCCTGCAAGTGCTGGAAGGAGCACCCGCAGTCCAGTTCCTGATAGTCAAATTGAAGATGTCAGTGTTGAAGTACACCAGGATGAGGATATGGGTGTTGCTGGCGCTGGGGAGGAAATTGACAAGGAGGATTCTGATGGTGAGGTGGTTTGTTTAAGTCAGGCACCCGGGGAGACACCTGTTGTCCGTGGGAGGAATATAGCCATTGACATGCCTGGTCAAAATACAAAAAAAATCAGCTCTTCGGTGTGGAATTATTTCATAACAAATGCGGACAACAGGTGTCAAGCCGTGTGTTGCCTTTGTCAAGCTGTAATAAGTAGGGGTAAGGACGTTAACCACCTCGGAACATCCTCCCTTATACGTCACCTGCAGCGCATTCATCATAAGTCAGTGACAAGTTCAAAAACTTTGGGTGACAGCGGAAGCAGTCCACTGAACACTAAATCTGTAACCAAGCTCCTGCAAACCACACCACCAACTCCCTCAGTGTCAATTTCCTCCTTAGACAGGAAAACCAATAGTCCTGCAGGCCATGTCACATGCAAGTCTGACGAGTCCTCTCCTGCCTGGGATTCCTCCGATGCATCCTTGAGTGTAACGCCTACTGCTGCTGGCGCTGCTGTTGTTGCTGCTGGGAGTCGATCGTCATCCCAGAGGGGAAGTCGGAAGACCACTTGTACTACTTCCAGTAAGCAATTGACTGTCCAACAGTCCTTTGCGAGGAAGATGAAATATCACAGCAGTCATCCTGCTGCAAAGTGGATAACTGAGGCCTTGGCAGCCTGGGCGGTGAGAAACGTGGTTCCGGTATCCATCGTTACTTCAGAGGCAACTATAGACTTGATTGAGGTACTGTGTCCCCGGTACCAAATACCATCTAGGTTCCATTTCTCTAGGCAGGCGATACCGAGAATGTACACAGACCTCAGAAAAAGAGTCACCAGTGTCCTAAAAAATGCAGTTGTACCCAATGTCCACTTAACCACGGGCATGTGGACAAGTGGAGCAGGGCAGACTCAGGACTATATGACTGTGACAGCCCACTGGGTAGATGTATTGCCTCCCGCTGCAAGAACAGCAGCAGCGGCACCAGTAGCAGCATCTCGCAAACGCCAACTCGTTCCTAGGCAGGCTACGCTTTGTATCACCGCTTTCCAGAATACGCACACAGCTGAAAACCTCTTACGGCAACTGAGGAAGATCATCGCAGAATGGCTTACCCCAATTGGACTCTCCTGGGGATTTGTGGCATCGGACAATGCCAGCAATATTGTGCGTGCATTACATCTGGGCAAATTCCAGCACGTCCCATGTTTTGCACATACCTTAAATTTGGTGGTGCAGAATTATTTAAAAAACGACAGGGGCGTGCAAGAGATGCTGTCGGTGGCCAGAAGAATTGCGGGCCACTTTCGGCGTACAGGCACCGCGTACAGAAGACTGGAGCACCACCAAAAACACCTGAACCTGCCCTGCCATCATCTGAAGCAAGAGGTGGTAACGAGGTGGAATTCAACCCTCTATATGCTTCAGAGGATGGAGGAGCAGCAAAAGGCCATTCAAGCCTATACATCTGCCCACGATATAGGCAAAGGAGGTGGAATGCACCTGTCTCAAGCGCAGTGGAGAATGATTTCAACGTTGTGCAAGGTTCTGCAACCTTTTGAACTTGCCACACGTGAAGTCAGTTCAGACACTGCCAGCCTGAGTCAGGTCATTCCCCTCATCAGGCTTTTGCAGAAGAAGCTGGAGACATTGAAGGAGGAGCTAAAACAGAGCGATTCCGCTAGGCATGTGGGACTTGTGGATGGAGCCCTTCATTCGCTTAACCAGGATTCACGGGTGGTCAATCTGTTGAAATCAGAGCACTACATTTTGGCCACCGTGCTCGATCCTAGATTTAAAACCTACGTTGTATCTCTCTTTCCGGCAGACACAAGTCTGCAGAGGTTCAAAGACCTGCTGGTGAGAAAATTGTCAAGTCAAGCGGAACGCGACCCGTCAACAGCTCCTCCTTCACATTCTCCCGCAACTGGGGGTGCGAGGAAAAGGCTACGAATTCCGAGCCCACCCGCTGGCGGTGATGCAGGGCAGTCTGGAGCGAGTGCTGACATCTGGTGCGGACTGAAGGACCTGGCAACGATTACTGACATGTCGTCTACTGTCACTGCATATGATTCTGTCACCATTGAAAGAATGGTGGAGGATTATATGAGTGACCGCATCCAAGTAGGCACGTCAGACAGTCCGTACGTATACTGGCAGGAAAAAGAGGCAATTTGGAGGCCCTTGCAGAAACTGGCTTTATTCTACCTAAGTTGCCCTCCCTCCAGTGTGTACTCCGAAAGAGTGTTTAGTGCCGCCGCTCACCTTGTCAGCAATCGGCGTACGAGGTTACTTCCAGAAAATGTGGAGAAAATGATGTTCATTAAAATGAATTATAATCAATTCCTCCGTGGAGACATTCACCAGCAGCAACTGCCTCCAGAAAGTACACGGGGACCTGAGATGGTGAATTCCAGTGGGGACGAATTAATAATCTGTGAGGAGGGGGATGTACACAGTGAAAGGGGTGATGAATCGGACGATGATGATGAGGTGGACATCTTGCCTCCGTAGAGCCAGTTTGTGCAAGGAGAGATTGATTGCTTCTTTTTTGGTGGGGGCTCAAACCAACCAGTCATTTCAGTCACAGTCGTGTGGCAGACCCTGTCGCTGAAATGATGGGTTCGTTAAAGTGTGCATATCCTGTTTTTACAACATAAGGGTGGGTGGGAGGGCCCAAGGACAATTCCATCTTGCACCTCTTTTTTCTTTCATTTTTCTTTGCGTCATGTGCTGTTTGGGGAGTATTTTTTTGAAGGGCCATCCTGCGTGACACTGCAGTGCCACTCCTAGATGGGCCAGGTGTTTGTGTCGGCCACTTGGGTCGCTTATCTTAGTCACACAGCGACCTTGGTGCGCCTCTTTTTTTCTTTGCGTCATGTGCTGTTTGGGGAGTATTTTTTTGAAGGGCCATCCTGCGTGACACTGCAGTGCCACTCCTAGATGGGCCAGGTGTTTGTGTCGGCCACTTGGGTCGCTTATCTTAGTCACACAGCAACCTTGGTGCGCCTCTTTTTTTCTTTGCGTCATGTGCTGTTTGGGGAGTATTTTTTTGAAGGGCCATCCTGCGTGACACTGCAGTGCCACTCCTAGATGGGCCAGGTGTTTGTGTCGGCCACTTGGGTCGCTTATCTTAGTCACACAGCTACCTCATTGCGCCTCTTTTTTTCTTTGCGTCATGTGCTGTTTGGGGAGTATTTTTTTGAAGGGCCATCCTGCGTGACACTGCAGTGCCACTCCTAGATGGGCCAGGTGTTTGTGTCGGCCACTTGGGTCGCTTCTCTTAGTCACACAGCTACCTCATTGCGCCTTTTTTTTTCTTTGCGTCATGTGCTGTTTGGGGAGTATTTTTTTGAAGGGCCATTCTGTCTGACACTGCAGTGCCACTCCTAGATGGGCCAGGTGTTTGTGTCGGCCCCTTGGGTCGCTTAGCTTAGTCACACAGCTACCTCGATGCAAATTTTAGGACTAAAAATAATATTGTGAGGTGTGAGGTGTTCAGAATAGACTGAAAATGAGTGGAAATTATGGTTATTGAGGTTAATAATACTATGGGATCAAAATGACCCCCAAATTCTATGATTTAAGCTGTTTTTTAGGGTTTTTTGAAAAAAACACCCGAATCCAAAACACACCCGAATCCGACAAAAAAAATTCAGTGAGGTTTTGCCAAAACGCGTTCGAACCCAAAACACGGCCGCGGAACCGAACCCAAAACCAAAACACAAAACCCGAAAAATTTCCGGTGCACATCACTAGTAAACATGTTTGAGTCAACCTATGTATAATCCGTCATGCTGTTAGTCTAGAGCAGGGGTTCTCAAACTCGGTCCTCAGGACCCCACACAGTGCATGTTTTGTAGGTAACCCAGCAAGTGCACAGGTGTATTAATTACTCACTGACCCATTTTAAAAGGTCCACAGGTGGAGCTAATTATTTCACTTGTGATTCTGTGAGGAGACCTGCAAAACATGCACTGTGTGGGGTCCCGAGGACCGAGTTTGAGAACCTGTGGTCTAGAGCACAGGTTCTCAAACTCGGTCCTCATTACCCCACACAGTGCATGTTTTGCAGGTCTCCTCACAGAATCGCAAGTGAAATAATTAGCTCCACCTGTGGACGTTTCAAAATGTGTCTGTGAGTAATTAATACACCTGTGCACTTGCTGGGTTACCTGCAAAACATGCACTGTGTGGGGTCCTGAGGATTGAGTTTGAGAACCCCTGGTCTAGAGCACAGGTTCTCAAACTCGGTCCTCAGGACACCACACGGTGCATGTTTTGCAGGTCTCCTCACAGAATCGCAAGTGAAATAATTAGCTCCACCTGTGGACCTTTTAAAATGCGTCTGTGAGTAATTAATACACCTGTGCACTTGCTGGGTTACCTGCAAAACATGCACTGTGTGGGGTCCTGAGGACCATGCTTGAGAACCACTGGTCTAGTGGGAAACTTTGCCAGTCAAACGTATATGTAACGTAGTAACATAGTTAATGAGGTTGAAAAGAGGCAAATTGCTCATCAAGTTCAACCTGTATTATAATTCTTACCCTATTCTGGATTAAGCTAAATTTACTATAATGTCCCAGCTGAAGTGATGTTTTAAGACTAATTAACAACTATAATTCGTGCTCTTCCCAAAATATAATTATTTTAAATGCTATATCCCTGGATATCTTTATCAGTTAGAAATTTATCTAAACCATTTTTAAATGTATTGACTGAGTCCACCCTTACTACCTTCTCTGGCAGACAGTTCCAAATCCTTACGGCCCTTACTGTGAAGAACCCTTTCCTATGTTGGGTTCGAAAATTTCTCTCCTGTAGCCTCAGTGGGTGACCGCATGTCCTATGCTCCTTATAATGTCTCTTTATATATTTGAAAATATTAATAATGTCTCCTCTAAAAGACGCCTCTTTTCTAGTGTATACAAATTCAACCTAGTAAGCCTTTCCTCGTAATCCAGTGCCTCTAACCCAGCGGCGGGGAACCTCTGGCCCGCGGGCCGTTTACGTCCCACAAAGCCATTTGTTCCGGCCCTCCCGCTTGTTTGGCAGCGAGACACGCCGCCGCTCAGTCCGGCGGTGGCGTGTCTCAGCTGTTAGGGCAGGGAGGAGAGCACAGCTACTATGTCCGGCAGCAGCGGGTAGGATCTCAAACCAGCCGCTGGTTCGTGAGCCAATCAGAGCTTGCGGACCGGCAGCCAATCAGGACCCGCTGCTGCCGGTCCGCGAGCTCTGATTGGCTCATGAACCGGCGGCTGGTTTGAAGTCCTACATGCCGCCGCAGCCTGACATAGCCGCGCTCTCCTCCCTGCCCTGACCCGACAGCTGAGACACGCCGCCTGACGGAGCTGCAGCAGCGGTGAGCGGTATGGCACTGTGGGGGAATTTGTGTATCTGGCATTGCACTGGCATATGTGTATCTGGCACTGCACTATTGGGGGTATATGTGTATCATGTCCCATTTTAATTGGCCACACCCATTTTTCGGCACGTGCACTAAGGGGCATAACTACTGGGGGGCAGGGTAATTTTTAAGTTGATCAGTTTTGTATGGCCCCCGAAAGATTTTATAAATATCCAAATGGCCCTCGGTAGAAAAAAGGTTCCCCACCCACCCCTGCTCTAACCCCTTAACCAATTTTGTAGCTCGCCTCTGAACTCTTTCGAGTTCCCAGATATCTTTTTAATAATGCAGTGGCCAGAACTGTACACAATGGGGCAGATGTAATAACCTGGAGAAGGCATAAGGAAGTGATAAACCAGTGTAAAGTGCAAGGTGATAAAGGCACCAGCCAATCAGCTCCTAACTGTTAATTTACATATTGGACTGATTGGCTGGTGCCTTTATCACTTTGCATTGATCACTGGTTTATCACTTCCTTATGCCTTCTCCAGGTTAATACATCTGCCCCAATATTCCAGGTACGGACGTATCAATGATTTATACAGTGGCAGGATCACATTCTCATCCCTTTTCTCAAATCCCCATTTTTTGCATGCCAACACCTTCTTTGCTGCACTTTTGACTTTGGGTACTGCTATTAAGCCTATTATCAATGAGTACCCCCAAATCTTTTTCAACTACCATTTCCCCTAGATTTTCCCCATTTAATATATAGGTTGTTCTTAGTCCCAGAGTGCATAACTTTAAATTTTGTAATATTGAACCGCATTCTCCATTTAGATGCCCAAATGTCCAGTTTAAATAAGTCATTGTGTAGAGACTCAACATCTATTTTCAAATTAATTACCCTACACAGTTTAGTATCATATGCAAAAATGACACTGTGCTTTACAGACCTATTCCTAGGTCATTAATAAATATGTAGAACAGTAGTGGCCCGGGTAGAGACCCTTGTGGTATTCCACGAAATACTGATGCCCAGTTGAAGAACATCACATTTACCACCACTCGCTGTTCCCTGTTATCCAGCCATTACTTACCCAAGTACAAATAGTTTATCCTAGGACAAGTTCCTTTCACAGAATCTAAACAGACCACATCCACTGCATTTCCCTTGTCAAGATTGTTCTAGAGTTGTCCAGTATCTGTTGAAGACAGTAAAAACTGGTTTGTCATCGTCTTACTTGAAACAAGGACAAACAAGAAGACAATATCCAAGAACCTTGTTTAACTGGAAAGAACTCAATTAGAAACAGCTGACAAACCACATACCAGATATTTAGATATCTGAGGTAATAACATTCATGGTCTGAACTCTTGGAAATAAATATATATATAATATATATATATATATATATATATATGTTTCCTAACAAATTGTAATAGCAGGAATGTATGTGTATGTATGTATGTATGTATGTATGTATGTATGTATGTATGTATGTATGTAGATAGATAGATAGATAGATAGATAGATATAGATATATGTATATCTTGAGGATGGAAATGGCTAATCATATCATGTGTGGGATCATATTGTTCAGGGTCACATAAGCAGTAATCTGGTGGTATGAGAATATTGTCACATATTGCAACAATAAGTTATTAATAATACCAGATTTATATATGATTAATGTGATGGGTTTAACTGGTCATGGGGCGGGAACTCAGATGCAAACAACAGAAATCACATCTCAAGACTTAGCCATCGCCCACCGCTTGAGCTGACCAATGATCCCCAGTGCACAGGATATGTCCCACCCCCGAACCAATGGAAGAAGAGCATACAGTGTCTATTGTATTGTGTTTTGACCAACTGTATAAAAAGCCAAGCTGCCTAGCCGGTCAGTAATCTCTCTCTGAAGGTCATCTTGCTTGATTGATCTGAGCACCGGACCGTGTGGCGCTGGCGAAACCAAACGTATGTACCATTGATTGTAGCCTCTTTTCTGTTATTGTGATTGTATATCTGTTGTAACCCCCTTTCAGCAATTATATGTTGGTGGGTCGGATACCAACATCTTAAATACAATTGGTGTCGTGTCTCCTTTCTGCTAAGGTTTAAAGTGTATTTCAGACACACGTGTAGCTGCATTGTGCTCTCAGTGTGTCGGTGTGTGTATGCACTGCGTGTACTTTGTACGTCCGTCGCGGCGTGTGTACGCAAAGTGCGTACACGGTACAGGCCTTTGTACGCTGTGTAAAAAGTACGTAGGTTAAGGATTACATACAGCGGCTGCAGCGGCTCGAATTTAAGTGTATGAAGTGTATTAAGGTATTGCTTTTATTCCTGTAAGTAAATCAGCATTTACAATTGGGGACTCGATCCAGTTTTTCACACGCTCATAGGCTAGCAGATCATAGCAGACTTTAATCTATCAGCAAAGGGTGGAAATACATATTTAAGTTAAAACTTTTCCTGGTTGCTTGGATGTTTTAAAACTCTATTTTGTGCTGTTAGATTGCATCTGCTCTGTCTGGTCTGCAGAGGTGCTGATAGGACCCGGAGGTAAACAGGAAAAAAGCTATTTAAAAATCGGTGTAATTTTTTTTGGCGCCAAAAGCGTACACAAAGGGTACCGATATTTTGCATACTCTCCCACATATTATTATAGATCTGTGCGAAATCGGATACATTTGTTTGCTATACAGATAAATTTGACATAAATGTATTTAAGGGAGTAATTATAAAACACAAAACGCAGTTCTGGCCTAGTCCTATTAGGTTTATACAGAACAAGTGTAGGTTGTGTTTGTGAACGATAGTAGCTCTTATCGATCACATTTATAGAGATTGTGTGATTTGTTTTATTGCGGACGCATGTTTGTACATGTGGTCCGGACAAAGTACAGGAGCGCGCACGCGGCATAAAAGGCACGCACGGCCGCGTGTTTATGCAAGGCTGCGTAGGAGTACGGACGCTAAGTACAAATCACACGATAGTTTGTTCAATTAAAGACGGGATAGTATACATTTAATACAATAGCACATAACTATCCGATTTCAAAAACAGGTTACCTTAAATATTTTGTTTAAAACAGTAAGTACCTCTGGGGTAAAGTAACCAACCTAAGGGTGTGGAATTTTCTGTACAGAAAAGAAAAACAAGGTGTATTTGAGTGAGTGAAAGCGGAGTGAGTGGATTGAACCCCGGAAATCGGGTCCCGTGGTACACCAAGTAAGTGGAGGCTTGGTGGCGTGAGGCGGCTGACTTACGTTAAATACAGATAGAAATAATACGCAAATCGTGAGGAGATTTGCAGAGGAGCATGATATAGAATTGTGCATTGTGAAGTTTAGAAATTGTGAAATTGAAGTTTAAAGGTTTTGTATTACGCTCCGGCTGAGGAGCGCAGCTTGTATATTCGACTCCAGTGATCGTAGGGCGGATAAGTAACAAGTACCTATATGCTGTGCAATTGGACCGCATGTTTGTGGGTGCGATACGTAGCGCAACTTGATACCCCTTTACGAGCTTTGTGTAAAATCGCGGTATCATTAGCGCTGTGTAGAGCATACGCAAGCGTGATTTGTGTACGTCAAAAAGGGAAGTTTTCGCTGGTCTATCTCAGGAAAATCTTTAACGGTAGATATTTACTGGAAAAGGTAAGTCACTCCTAAAAATTCCAGTGAATAGAAGCCAGTTAGGGCCTCACTGGGTACGCGGTGGTCACTATTGGATTGAGTCGTGGTATGTCAGCGGAGAAGGAGTGGGTGGTGGAGGCACTCAGAGAACTTTCACCATCTATTTGTGTTGTGCATTTGGGGATTGCGTTTACAGGCAAAAGGTCCGCGATGGGATCCAATTGCACAAGCAGTGGGCATTTGGTAGCTAGGGTTCAGGCTGAAGAATTGGGATCGAGAGGGTCAAAATTGCGGCCGAGAGGGTCAGCAAGGTTTATTATGTGTGAGAAATATGGTTCACACACGGAGGCTTTTTGCAATAAGTGGGTACGTATGACTGCTGAAGATAGGGCCTCATTCCCCAGGGTGGGCAGCTTTGAATCAGAGATACTGCAGAATGTAAAGATTAGAATATGTCTTATCCAATCTAGAAAACAAAGGATCAGACATAACGATTGTTTACATCTGTGGCAACAAGAGGGGGAGGTGCAAAGGGAACAAACTCGCACAGCAAGTTCCAAACCTGGCAGGAATTAGAGTATGAGCACACCATTACCGACACAAGTTGAAGGGGAGGAAATGGCTACAATCAATGGTACATCTGTAAATGATAGTAGAATGCAGAAGCAATGTGTTAACCCTAAACCTTGCAAGTTGTATCCTGTTTTGAAATCTCTCCAAGGTTATAGGTCACAGGAAGATGAAGGATCCAGCCTAATCTCAGCTCTCATTCAGGCAGTCACCTTACAGGAAACTCAGGTGGGCCCTGCCCAACCAGTAGGAGCAGTAACACTATCCCCCACTGAAAGGACTGGTGAGATCACAGCTACCGGTAAGTGTGAGACTGTTCATTACACAGAGACATTATTACCTCACAGTGAGCAAATTAGGAATGGAATGGTAGGATTACATCCTGTCTTGGAAGCAGTAACTCCCAATAGGAGGACCGATAGTCAGGGAATAATCCTCACCAGGAATAATGCAATGTATTGCCCGTGGTCCAGATCAGAGCTGCGGTCAATCATTTCAGAATTCCCCGATCCCCAGAAGCATTTAGCCAGATGTCAGAAGTTTATCAGGGATCTTGGTAATGCTTATGAACCGGCAAACAAAGACTGGCGGACATTCTTGAAAGCATGCCTACCCCCTAATATTGACACCCAAAAATTTATTACGGATTGTAAATTAGTCGGATGGTCCTATGACTGACAAACACAAACAGGAGAACGTGGAACGAATTAACATACAACTAGGATTGTATTTCCCCACTACTGTTAAGTGGAGCAAAATTTTCTCCATAAAGCAGAGAGAAAATGAAATGACATCTGAATATTTCCATAGGGTTTTGCAAATAATGGCTAGATACACTGGGATATCGGATATAGGGAACGATGAGAATTACAGGGAGGTGGCTGTCTCTGTGTTAATGGACGGGCTCAATAATGTATTGAGGGCCAGGGTGCAAACCTCTTTGCCAAATTGAAAAGGGGTCACAGTAGATAATCTCAGAGTGCGTTATGGAACATCACAGGAATATCGCTATATGCAAAGAACAACAGGAGGAGAGGCTGAGGACTGAAAATATACAGGCTCTTACAGCAAAGTCCCATCTACCTAAACCCCAAACCCTTGATGTTTGGAAAAGATCAAAACTATGTTACATTTGTAGGAAGAAAGGACATTTTGCCAGAGATTGTAGGAGTAGTAGGACACATAGTCAATATAGACCCTCTAGACAACACAAGTCACATTATTAAACACATAGGGGGTCATTCCGAGTTGTTCGCTCGCAAGCTGCTTTTAGCAGCTTTGCACACGCTAAGCCGCCGCCTACTGGGAGTGAATCTTAGCTTATCAAAATTGCGAACGAAAGATTAGCAGAATTGCGAATAGACACTTCTTAGCAGTTTCTGAGTAGCTCCAGACTTACTCGGCATCTGCGATCAGTTCAGTCAGTGTCGTTCCTGGTTTGACGTCACAAACACACCCAGCGTTCACCCAGACACTCCTCCGTTTCTCCAGCCACTCCCGCGTTTTTCCCAGAAACGGTAGCGTTTTTTCACACACACCCATAAAACGGCCAGTTTCCGCCCAGAAACACCCACTTCCTGTCAATCACATTACGATCACCAGAACGAAGAAAAAACCTCGTAATGCCGTGAGTAAAATACCTAACTGCATAGCAAATTTACTTGGCGCAGTCGCACTGCGGA
Organism: Pseudophryne corroboree; assembly: GCF_028390025.1. Lineage (NCBI taxonomy): Eukaryota > Metazoa > Chordata > Amphibia > Anura > Myobatrachidae > Pseudophryne > Pseudophryne corroboree. The sequence continues at coordinate 99,085,415 of NC_086446.1, forward strand.
CATTGCGCATGCGCATTAGCGACTAATCGCTCCGTTGCGAGAAAAAAAATAACGAGCGAACAACTCGAAATGACCACCATAGACGGGACCAAGGGACATATAGTAAAGATTCAAAAGCCATATAGAAAACACAGATTCGGCTAATGGGAAGAACAAAACAAACGCAACATTACCCTTTGACAAAACTTGCTGGGGATAAGATGGGGCCTCTAAACTTTTGCTTCTTTTTCCTAGCAGTAATGGCCCCCGATTAACTTAACAGGAGCTTTGTTAGATATGATATACATATAATGTGCTCCCGTTCAGGAAGTACAAAGTATGCTAGACACCCACGAAGACTAATGTTGCATTTCACTGTTCTAGATTAATGTCCATCACAGGTAGAGGAAAATGTCTCGCTAAAATACCAGGTTCCCTATGAACTTAGGATGGGCAGGACACTGGATTGATGGCTGGGATAGTCCCAGTAGAGATACAACACACATAGAATTTTTTTAAGGGGAGTAGACCAAGTAGAAAGTCATTCCCCATAGTGCCAAATCCAGTTGTCAAATTTTATAAAATCCTCTTTGCCTCTACAAACTTATCTGTTACTAACCTCTATGTGATTTTTCTTCACAGTTTCCTCTTCATCTCTTACGTTCACCTACAGGAGGGTGCAATACATGGACCCGATTACAGTTCAAACAACACATGCCTAATTGGTCCTTCAGAGTTCTGCCCAAACCCAGTATATCTTACCAGCACAATGACACCAGTATTACTACAATGTGCCTGGTCATGCACAAAGGGTGGAGAATGAGAAGACTGGTGAAAGGGAAACTGTATAGACATTGATATGCATGATGGTGTGATGACCTGATGGTGAATGCAAACCTGACATTTTCTTTTTATTCCCCTTTTCTCTTTCCACAGATGGTTTTACTCCACACAACAAATACACAACATTCAAAACATACAAAAAAATGTGTGTTCCCTACAGGAAGAGGCAGTCTGGAACGGAAAAGGAATATGGTCAGGAGTCCTCAGGACTTTGGACAGATGGACACGGTAAGCCAGTGGCCCCCAGAGCATGTCTTCCAAGTCTAGCTGAGGCGGCACACGGTCTGACTCATCTGGGCAAGGAGGGTATGTGCAAGCTGGTAAGAGCCTACTGGAGTGTGCCAGGATTCTCTTCTCATGCAGGTAAGAAAGCAATGACATGTCTTGCTTGCTTGAGGAAGAATATTGGTAAAGCAATACCAACGGAGCCATCCCATATCCCTCCTACAGACGGACCTTTTCAGGTAATACAAATCGACTTCATACAGTTACCACCCTGTAGGAATTTGAAATATGTGTTAGTGTGTACTGATGCATTTTCCAACTGGGTAGAAGCATTCCCTGCTGCCACAAATACTGCTGTGTTCACTGCAAAGAAAATCGTGCAGGAATTTGTGTGCAGATATGGTATCCCTAGAATGATTGAAAGTGATAGGGGTACCCATTTTACAGGTGAATTCTTTCAGGTCATGTGCAAACTGATGGGAATTAATAGCAGGCTGCATACTCCATACCGGCCACAGGTGAGTGCGAAGGTGGAGAGAATGAACGGCACTATTAAGAATAAGCTGAGCAAAGTGATGGCTGAAACTGGATTGCGGTGGCCAGAAGCTTTGCCACTAGTGTTGTACAGCATCAGAACCACTCCCAGGTCACCGCTTACCTTATCACCCTTTGAAATTCTTTTTGGTCGACAACCCCATGTAATGATAGACCCCCAGGATGATTTGAAATGCAATAACGAAATAACTGTGAAATATTTGGTTAGGATGAGCCGGCAGCTGAGAAATCAACAAAGAAATCTAAAGCTGGTGATTCCTGACCTACCGAACAGTAATTGTCATGACATTGAGCCTGGGGATTATGTGATGATTCGAAATTTTTTACGCTCAAGTCGCCTGATAGACAGGTGGGAAGGACCGTATCAAGTCTTGTTAACCAGCACGACCGCACTAAAGGTCGCGAAAGAGAGACTTGGGTCCACTCGTCCCACTGCAAGAAGGTCGCTGACCCGGAGAAAACTCGTGACAAAGAGCAAGGTGAAGAGAATCTTGTATCACTAGAGTGTTTGTTCCGGGAAAGCTGAGAGGCAGGACTGTGGCACCTGAGCGCGAAGTTCAACAAGATCAAAGACGGTTGTCGTACCATTTCTTTTTTTTTACCTCCCACTGCCCTTTTCTCTCTCTCCCGTTTCTTATTTTTCTTCTCTTACCTTAACGAAATGGATCTATCACAAGAGACTGCGTTTCGGGTTCTACTAGTAATTCTGTTTTTGCTCAGGACAATTTGTTTTGGTGAGGGTCCCAGAGAGGTCGAGCAAGGATCTGGAATGGGTTCTGATGGCAAGTACGGATTTGTAGGATCTCAGGAGCAGCACATCACTCGAGTAAAGACTGGTATCAGTAAGCGCTCTGGTAGTCATGGAGCTCGGAGGCAATGTGAGGGGTTATTGTCTGATGAATATTGTATTTGTAGAAATTGTGAAAACATAGTCGAAGATGGGTGCATCCAAAGATGTCAGTCCAACATTAATGCCGACATGGACCGACATCCGTTGAGTGATTACCACTCATTAGTGGGTAAGGTCTTAAACCAGACAGAATGTTGGGTGTGCTCACAGGTACCTCAAGAATAGAGTAAGTCAGGATTAGTACCATACCCGTTAGCAATAGATGAGGTACTCGAATTACGGGGTGGGAGACCGGTGGACAAGAAATTCAATATATCTATGCCCCCTAGCTTGAAGCTCCACCAGTATCATGTAGATAGGTCACTGTTGTGTTTTAATATTTCCAATTTCTGAAAACCAGGAAATTGGGAAGTGACTTGGAATAACCAGACAATGACCTTTTCGCACAGAGCTGATAGGATACCTATCGACTCTGAACTTGTACGCAAGATAGCCAACAGTGGGATGTATTTTCGGTACCGGTATACACGTGGGAGCAAAACCATGTGGGTTGAGTAGGTATCGCAAGGGTATTGTGCCCATGTCATCCAGCCCGATACTTGTACTGAGCAAATGAGAGAACTAGGGATTGGTTTCTTTACATGGAAGATTTGTAACATGGTAATGTTACATTTTGTCCCCTATGTTTTCCCAGATGATGCCTATTTCATATGTGGGAGGAAAGCGTACAAGTGGCTTACTCCAAGCTCTGAGGGATTGTGTTATATTGGGAGAGTACTACCAGAGGTCATGACCATAACCCACGACAAAATGAAAGACGTTCACCGCAGCGCCCAGACTCCTTATACTCATACCCATTATGTACACATCATCAAGAGACACCTCATAGATAGGGCAGAGCACGCAGCCTCTGATTTGATCCATGAATCCACCGGGATTCAGTTCCTTCTCGCATTAGATATCACCCATACTGCCAGAGAAACTATAAATTATAGATACATCCATGCGCTAGCGAACTTGATAGATAATATAACCGAGATGTATGATGACACCTTCATGTATGCAGGAAGGGAGTTACAAACCTACAAGATGGAGCTGGTCCAGCACAGGATGGTCCTGAATTATGTCACGGCTGTGACAGGTGGGTACTGTGTCACTTTGGCAACTCAATATGGTGTGAAGTGCTGTACGTATATTACGAACAGCACTGACGACCCCACGGAGATCATCAATCAAAGGATGGACGAGATCTTGCAGTTGAAGTGGGAGTTTCAGAGGAAACACAACCTTGACGGCTGTGGGTAATGAACTGACCGACTGGGTCTCATGGTTAAACCCACTCAAATGGTTTTCTGGATTAGAAGAGTGGGTGCAGAATGTAATTGCAAGCGTAGGAAAGTTTCTCCTTTGTATCCTAGGTGTCGTCATAATTATTGGTTTGATATTCAGGTGTGTTCGAATTCTAACACGGCACAAGCACGGCCCAAAGTTGATGAGTCTAAGGAGCGAGAGCGTTGTTACCGCAGCAGATTTGGTGTATGACTCATCAATAGAAACAGTGTTATGATAAGGATTGCAAATGAATTTCAAGGCCCGTTTCTTTCACCATTTTTCTCTGTCCCCCCCTTTACCCAGAAACATCCAACCGGAAAAGACGTCAACCCTACCCAATGTTTATGTGAATGTATTTTTATATATGTGTCTTATCTTCATCTCCGCAACCCTCAGTTAATGGCACATAGTCGACAGGTGTTATACACATATAGTAGCATTCACATATGTTCCCCCTCCATGTATCATCAACTAAATGTGCTCCCCATTTGTTGGTATTAGAAGCTGAAGAGGCGAGGGTCAAAAGCCCTTGCCCGAAAGGAGCTCGGTAGTGTTTGTTTTCCCAAGTACAGACCCTTAATACGGGATGAGAAGGATTGAATGTATACTTCACAATACCTCGAAGCTTACTTAGAACATATACGGCACGATGATACATGCCCCTCAGACATTGAGTCATACATACATGCTTTTACTATCCCACTAGGCTATACATTTCCCACCTACAACTCTGCCCCGATCATCCATGCTTTGTATATATTGTATAGGTAATATTTTTAGTTTACTAGTTAAGAGTGGCAGTTATTGATGACTGCCAAAGGGTGGACTGTCAAAGTCGGAAAATATTACAGTACACACATCACGGACAAACTCCACACAGATGGCCTCCGTGCGCGTACTTGTTCTGCCGTGCGTGCGCATATTCGCAAGTTGCGTATGGCCGCTCACGCGGTCCTGCATATTAGCGCGTGGTATGAGTAATTACGGTAGCATTTGTATTCGCATGGAAAAGCCATCAAAAGCCATATTCAATATTTTACCCATGTAATGCATAAATCATACTGTCTGTACATCCTTCTAGTAGCAAGTTACAGTTCACACATAAATTATCCTCCTAGAAACTCTGGCACAATGTACCAGACTGACTTGTTTATGCAAAGATTTATAATCCTATGAAGAAGGCAAATACCTTTGGTTACCCCCATTGTTCTAGAGTTGTCCAGTATCTGTTGAAGACAGTAAAAACTGGATTGTCATTGTCTTACTTGAAACAAGGACAAACAAGAAGACAATATCCAGGAACCTTGTTCAACTGGAAAGAATTCGATTAGAAACAGCTGACAAACCACATACCAGACATTTAGATATCTGAGGTAATAACATTCATGGTCCGAACTCTTGGAAATATATATATATATATATATATATAGCTATCCAATTCAGCCGGCACTCCACGCTTCTCTGCAGCCGGTCCCGGTGCTCACATGTAAGTATAAACACTCCTCCAGCAATAACGCGGCACTCCAAGGGACTCTTCTTATAAATACTTTAATTGCGGTTAAAACATCAACATGTTTCGAAGCCGCAGCTTCTTCCTCAGGACTCACCGACAAACAAGTAACACATACACAAACAAACATTTAAATACCTGCTGGTCATCCGGTCCTCCCCCGCCAACACCGCTCACAGCTGCAGCCGCCGAGTGTCCTCGAGTACCTCACTTCCGGGTAGACGCAGGCTGATGTTGCCAAGCAACGCCTTGCTTGCGCTCCAGCATCAGAGACCCTTCCGGCATCGGACGGCGCTGACAGTGAACGGGGCTGAAAGGAAACGGATGACACAGTGTAACACATCAGTCTAAAAAACAGCACTTTTGATCATCACACCGGACTTTTAAACCTACTATTCTCTAAATAGCCTGTGTACCAAAATCTTAATAAATACCATCACATTTATTTCTAAGGTACCCAACCGTGCATTACTCCCTCTGCTAAGATATACCACTGATCCTCCTCTGTATACATATATATAGGAAAAAAGTGAATAAGATCAAAGCGACCACAGGTGGCATATATTTCTAGGGACTACGGTTTTTTCTTTTTTTTAAAACAAAACGGGGTTTATTACAGACAGTGTTTAAAAGATATACACATGAAAAAAACAGTATTACAGGTTTTAAAATGTTAAAAACCTAAAAGGCACATGAAAGACAAGGAAAAAAAAAAAAAAAAAAAAAAAAAAAAAAAAAAAAGAGTATAAAAACTCATACACTAAAATATAAAATGATAAATAAACACATTAAAATCTGCTGTGTGTCTAAAATAAAGTAGATAAAAGCAGCTTAACTGAGGATTCAATAGTAGTAGCGGGATTCACCCAACGCGTTTCGTCTGGTCTGACTTCATCAAAAAACGTAGTCCCTAGAAATATATGCCACCTGTGGTCGCTTTGATCTTATTCACTTTTTTCCAATTTTTACGTATCCTGCACACGTACTAGTGCAGGCTCTATTTAAGATCTAGCAGACGCCCTATATACAAAAGGGAGTGGTACACAGTGACTATTTGTTTTTTGGGGTTAGCTTCTGACATACTGTGAAAAAACTTTCTACTGTATTTTTGGGCGCTGTTGGTTCACCCCAGACACACATACATATATATATATATATATATATAGTAAATATTCGGCACTCACTTCCATAGGAATAAACAGCATGCCTGGTGCCATCCAAGGTGATATCTCACGAAATACACAAAACCGGGATAGGCGGCACTCACGGACTTTTCAGAAGCTAAATGACCACAAAAGCCTTCTAGCGCTTTACGTTTCGGTTTATTTAAACCTTCATCAGAAGCAATATACATCTTACAAAAAACATACCTTTATACACATACATATCACCACACGTGCAAAAATCTCCGGAGCCCCGGAAGCGGATATCCGGTTACGTCATCTCACACTGACACGCCTGCCCAGATGATGACGCTTCCCGGCCACTGTGTATACCATCACCATAGAAACATCTACAAGATACATGAAGAGTACCGGATACAATGTTAAAATATCATGAAGCACTGAATGTATCGGCATAATAACCATGTTATGTTCACTTTAATGACACTTATACATAGCAGTGAAACATTCTTACTAATCATAGATAGATAAAGTTAAAACAAGGTTACAACAATGAACCGATGCCACTATGTTCCTCAATGTCTGAACAAAGGGATGCTTTTTGCTTACAGATGTTCATATCTTTACTTATATTTATAGAGAAAAGGCTGGTTTATAAAAAACAATTAAAGGATAGTGACTCATTTAAACCAAAGGGAGACACCGTGTTTAACAAATGTATCCACCGTGCCTCTCTCTGAAGTAACAGCCTTGCTCTATCTCCCCCACGTTTAGACAAAGGAACATGATCCAACATTTTGTATCTCAAAGAGGACAAGTTATGTCTACATTCCTTAAAGTGTTTGGCCACTGGCTGATCGATCTGTTTACCTTCTAATACCTGTTTTATGGCACTCCTGTGCTGGTTCATTCTTTCTTTAAAATGGCAGGTAGTTTTGCACTTTGGGAGAGCACACAGGAGCACACAGGATTCTGTGGTCCTTATGTGGATATACGCAAATTTATATATGAGTTTCTCCCTGAGGTGGGCTATTTTTCAGATTTTAACTAATTGACCCTTACGAACTAAGACAGAAGTCTTTCAAACTTTTAAAATTGTTATACAAACCTATACTGACAAATGGTCTAAGGATCTGAAGATTCATTTTGGAGTATAGCTGTATTGATCACCCCTCTGAAGAAGTCCGTTAAGGACGAAACGCGTCAGGGTGGAAGAGAAAATATATACCCTTCATTATTTCATCTAACATTCATCAATGCTATGTATCTATGAAAGGGTTATCTCTTTTTGCATTATATGCTTTTAATAAATTGATATTAATTTATTTATTGATGTGGTCAATCGTATGGCTGGTTGAAAATATATATATATATATATATGGATATATGTATATCTTGAGGATGGAAATGGATAATCATATGTGTGGGATCATATTGTTCAGGGTCACATAAGCAGTAATCTGGTGGGTATGAGAATATTGTCACATATTGCAACAATATGTTATTAATAATACCAGATTTATATATGATTAATGTGATGGGTTTAACTGGTCATGGGGCGGGAACTCAGATGCAAACAACAGAAATCACATCTCAAGACTTGGCCATCGCCCACCGCTTGAGCTGACCAATGATCCCCAGTGCACAGGATATGTCCCACCCCCGAACCAATGGAAGAAGAGCATACAGTGTCTATTGTATTGTGTTTTGACCAACTGTATAAAAAGCCAAGCTGCCTAGCCGGTCAGTAATCTCTCTCTGAAGGTCATCTTGCTTGATTGATCTGAGCACCGGACCGTGTGGCGCTGGCGAAACCAAACGTATGTACCATTGATTGTAGCCTCTTTTGTTATTGTGATTGTATATCTGTTGTAACCCCCTTTCAGCAATTATATGTTGGTGGGTCGGATCCCAACATCTTAAATACAATTGGTGTCGCGTCTCCTTCCTGCTAAGGTTTAAAGTGTATTTCAGACACACATGTAGCTGCATTGTGCTCTCAGTGTGTCGGTGTGTGTGTGTGTATGCACTGCGTGTAATTTGTACGTCCGTTGTGGCGTGTGTACGCAAAGTGCGTACACGGTACGGGCCTTTGTACGCTGTATAAAAAGTACGTAGGTTAAGGATTACATACAGCGGCCGCAGCGGCTCGAATTTAAGTGTATTGGGTGTATTAAGGTATTGCTTTTATTCCTGTAAGTAAATCAGCATTTACAAATTAAAATGGTCTTAAAAACTATGATAATTCAGGCACAGGAGCTGGGCTTCAGCATCATCACTGCTCCCAATGAATACTAATGAAATAAGAGACGTTTTAATAGTAAAAAATGTCCAACACAGACGTGTCATTTTCTCAGTACAGCAGAAAGAGGAGATTAATTATGTGGGCGGGATCAGTATGAAATGTCGGCACACAGGACGCAACGTTCAAAATACCAACGCGGGATCCCGCTGGTGAAAAAGCCAACAGGGGTGAGTTAAGGGTGTTCTTTCCTCTCCCCACCCTTCTAACCCTCCCTTACCACAGCCTAACCCTATCCACCCCCCCGGAGGTGCCTAAACCTAACCCTCACCCCCAACAGCCTAACTCTAAACCCCCAGAACGCAGCCTAAACCTAACCTCTTAACGCCTCTTACCTGTCCAGCGCTGCAGTGTGTCTTCATTCGGCATCCCAGCTGTCGGGATTCCAGAGCAGGGATGGTGCACCCATTCTGGATGTCGGTATCAGCATTCAGGATAGGGTCGGGATTCCGGCGCAGATATTCTGACTGCCTGGATCCCAACAGCTGGGATCCTGACTGCTTCCCATGTGGGCCATGTATGTTGAGTTGTTAATGGGGTTTTGAATTTACGGATGGTAGTTACAAGTGGGTTTCTTCCCAGTATTTTAGAAAGCTGTATATTCAACATTTAAAAATCCCAGAGATATTTTTGCTTACCCCGATATACTCAAATTTATATGCTCAAATTCACTTGCTGGCAATCATTTCTCGGTCAGTAATAAAAGTTGTAAAGATCATACACACACTTTGTTCCCGATTCAGGGGTGGTCGTAGAAAGGTACAGCAGCAGCTGAGGCCAGTAAATAAAACGGACCCAGTCTCCTCCCCTAAATGGAAGGCTGTGGCATCCAGAGTTCTGCGACCGGGGTGGCAATGACACTGCAGCACATGCGTACTGTGACCCTGGCACATGCACAGTCCCCAAAATATTGTTTAAATGCCACCCAATGCGGACTGCGTGCAATACTGAATCAGCCCCTTTGCTTGTGGCCAATAACAGCCTTACCTGCCACCTTCCTGAGGTTTGAGTTTATTTCTCCACTCTTTCATCCAGTAGCCACCTGGAAATGTATAGAGACACCCACCAGTGGCCTCGCACGTATCAGCATCTGCATACAAACACATTGCACATCCTCCAATGACTGATCATGTGAATAGCCCTAGAATAGCCGTAAGGGAATTGAGACGCTTGCGCCATGTTTTCTACGGACAAGATCGCAGATCTAGGCTAAGACACCTCCCAAAAAATTATGCAACATGCCAGTATTTTATGCCACTCCCTTTAACTGCAACCAAACAGCCCCTGACTGTCAGTCACTGTGAGCGACTTCGCTAAGGTACCATAGCGCATGCGCAGTCAGCCGATAATCACTCAACTGCATAAACATTGGCCTGAATCAGGTCCTGAGTTTTGAGAGACTTGCAATATAGTATTCTAAGTGCCGATTACAAGTCTTTCTGTTTTGTAAACATATAAAGCATTAACCTGTACCCGCACAACTCATGCTGCCAATTTACTCCATTTCAAGTGAACGTGGGCCCAAAGCACCTCTACCCCACCTGTTACCAGCCACGCACATGGTGCCAAACATGTATCTTGCATTAATGATGCCAATAAATTTGTTTTTTGTTATTGCTCAGCTTTAAGTTGATGGATCGTGATGAAACAAAGTGCAGGTTACTTCTAGGACTTTTTACTACAAAACGATGCAATCTGTTCTGTAGTTTTTACGACAAGTCTGAACAAACACTGACACAACACTCTTATAATATTAGTATAGATTTATATTGCCACGCAGCCAGTACCTGGTGCAATATGGGCAAAACCAAGTGTGGGCAGATTTCTTTTGTTTCAAAAAAATGTTGTCTAGTACGATCTTTGATGCTTCCAATCAAGGCTATAAATGGCCTAGTTACCCTCTGTACCTGAGAGGCGAGTGCATTGGCCTACAATGTAATGGGTGTGCTGGGCATATATGCTAGTGTGGGAACTTGCAGACAACTGCGGTACCTTGACAATGGGCTGCAAGCTTAAGTGTTTTGATCAAAGGACAATATCCCCATGCTTGTATTTGCTAGATACACACAGATTAGCAGTATATTATTGTTAGAACTGATAGCAAAAGTCTTTCTGTTATATCACATAGTTTGTAAAAATATCCCTCAACACGCACAGAGAATTAACGTGGGACCTGAGGGTATTTGAAGAATTACTAGGCATGGCTGGTGCCAGGAAGGACTTACAAGGTCCATCTAGACCAGACATAGATGTACTGATGTTAGGGATAGATAGCTTCCTTTGTGCAGTATTTATCAATATCACCACATTTGCAGTTTTTATCATTCGGTCACGGACCTTCGACTCCCACAGAGAAGCGATCCACAATGTAACTGCTGTGTGCTCTGCTACCCTTCTCTCATGGAGCCCTGACTAATAAAACAGATGAATAGGGCCAGTAACGCAAATTAGTGGAGACCTTTGACATAAAACTTTCGTGTCAGAGAAAACTCCCTGAAAATCTAATTGCGCTAATATCTGGTGCCACAGAGTAATCACAAAATACTTCCTCTCTCCTCACAATTATGGTGCAGAGACCGTGGTCAGGGAGGCACTCTGTCCCATATATTTTGGCATTGTCTGGAAAAAGCTCCTATATATGGCAAAAAATACATCACCTCATATTCCTATGTTTATATTCCTGAAGGTCCATAAGTTCAACCTAACATTCTTTCTTAGCAAGACCGATCCATGGTGTCTCAAAACTCTCAGAAACTTACTGTATATGGCATATGTTAAATGACATGAAGTGTCAGATAGCAGTCTGTTTGAGGACTGCAGCCCCGCCCTCCCTTTCTTTGGTTGCGGAAGCCATTTGGCTTACATACAATGAATCCGGAAAGTGTTCACAGCGCTTCACTTTTTCCACATTTTGTTATGTTACAGCCTTATTCCAAAATGGAATAAATTCATTTTCCCCCTCAAAATTCTACCGTATAATGACAACGTGAAAAAAGTTTTTTTTTAGATTATTGCACATTTATTAAAAATAAAACAAGAAATCACATGTACATAAATGGAGCTCAGGTGGATCCTGTTTCCACTGATCATCCTTGAGATGTTCCTACAACTTAATTGCAGTCCACCTGTGGTAAATTCAGTTGATTGGACATGATTTGGAAAGGCACACACCTGTCTATATAAGGTCCCACTCTTGACAGTGCATGTCTGAGCACAAACCAAGCATGAAGTCAAAGGAATTGTCTGTAGACCTCCGAGACAGGACTGTCTCAAGGCACAAATCTGGGGAAGGGTACAGAAAAATATCTGCTGGTTCCAATGATCACAGTGGCCTCCATCATCCGGAAATGGAAGTTCCTAACCACCATGACTTTTCCTAGAGCTGACAAGCTGTCTAAACTGAGCGATCGGGGGAGAAGGGTCCTAGTCAGGGAAGTGACCAAGAACCCGATGATCACTCTGTCAGAGCTACAGCATTCCTCTGTGGAGAGAGAAGAACCTTCCAGAAGGACAACCATCTCTGCAGCAATCCACCAATCAGGCCTGTATGGTAGAGTGGCCAGACAGAAGCCACTCTTTAGTAAAAAGCACATGGGAGTTTGCCAAAATGCACCTGAAGGACTCTCAGACCATGAGAAACAAAATTCTCTGGTCTGATGAGACAAAGATTGAACTATTTGGAGTGAATGGCAGGCGCCATGTTTGGAGGAAACCAGGCACCGCTCATCACCAGGCCAATACCATCCCTACAGTGAAGCATGGTGGTGGCAGCATCATGCTGTGGGGATGTTTTTCAGCAGAAGGAACTGGGAGACTAGTCAGGATACAGAAAAATATAAATGCAGAAATGTACAGAGAAATCCTGGATAAATACCTGCTCCAGAGCTCTTTTGACCTCAGACTTGGGCTCCGGTTCATCTTTCAGCAGGACAACGACCCTAAGCACACAGCCAAGATATCAAAGGAGTGGCTTCAGGACAACTCTGTGAATGTCCTTGAGTGGCCCAGCCACAGCCCAGACTTGAATCCGATTGAACAACTCTGAAGAGATCTGAAATGGCTGTGTACCGACGCTTCCCATCCAACCTGATGGAGCTTGAGAGGTACTGCAAAGATGAAGGGGTGAAACTGCCCAAAGATAGGTGTGCCAAGCTTGTGACATCAAATTCAAAAAGACTCGAGGCTGTAATTGCTGCCAAAGGTGCACCAACTAAGCATCAAAGGCTGTGAATACTAATGTACATGTGATTTCTTAGTTTTTTATTTTTAATAAATTTGCAAAAATCTAAAAAAAAACTTTTTTTTATGTTGTCATTATGGGCTATTGTTAGAATTTTGAGAGGAAAAATGTATTTATTTCATTTTGGAATAAGGCTATAACATAACAAAATGTGGAACAAGTGAAGCGCTGTGAATACTTTCCGGATACACTGTATAGCATTGAGCATATCACCAGTATGTGTTTACAGTCACCCTGACAACTTTGCTTCCACTTGGTTGCCCTAGTTGAACCACCATAATGGCTCTTCTCCTTGTCCTTCGGTGTATTATCTGATACTGTCCACCTGACACAAAGCCCGACAAGACCATTGGGTTTTGTATAAACTTTCTGCTGCTATGTTATCTTTAAATGCCCGTTATAATGTCTCAGATACAATTTTGATTATATATTATGTTCATTGTGGGATGGTTACAAGATGTCTCCCTCTGGAATACGGGTGATAGATCGACAATGTACAGGTTGACAGTCATTAATTTGACACCATATGGTCGACATGCATTAAGTCACCAGGTAAAAAAGGCCGACAGTGCTTAAAGTTGACAGGTACAAAAGGTTAACATGAAAATGGGTGACACGTATTTAATAGTCAACACGTTTTTTTTCAACACCTGCTTATTATGTACGTTGACATCAATTGAGAATAGTAACCTGTGACGAGCGAAGTAGAGCAATCCACCATGACCGAAGCATGGTGAGCCAAGCAAGCCCGCAAGAGCACATATTTCTACTGATGGTGGTTAGAAAACTGTTGACCATTTGTGTGTTGACCATTTTCATGTCGACATCATGTACCTGTCGACCAAATTGTCTCAACCTAATGACTGTCAACCTAGACATTGTTAATCTATTAATTCACCCCCCCCCCCCCTCCCCTTCTGACATCTTTTCTTCTTTCTGTAAACCCTCTCCCACTTCCCCGTTTCTCACTTACTGTTATGGTCAACACTATTGGCATCCTTGAATTGTAAGTACAGTACATCATGTACAATATCTCCTGGGGAAAAAAAGGCGTGTAGTGAAAGAACAATACATTTGAAAAAACAATATACCACCTTAATTACATACACACTTGATCTTTGGGTACCCTAATCCCTCCCTGCGGAAGTATTTGATACGTTTCTGTTCCCAAAACATTTTACATATTTATTGCAGCACATCTTTAAGCTTTGCTTTTTTCCCCGCACTGTATCTGTCTCATCTAATTGTACTTGGCTTTATTCTTTTACCAATTCTTGACTGTATGTTTATTTTATGGACATGCTACAATAAAATAATAAAAAATAGATTTTTTTTTTATATATATATATATATATGTTTTTTTTTTACAGGGGGTGCAGCACTCCAGGTCGCAGATAATCTAAGTCATGGAGTGCTGCACCCCCTGTGGATATTTGTCCATGTATATGGGGGGGTCATTCCGAGATGATTGTAGCTGTGCTAAATTTAACGCTCTATGCACGTTACATCTGCCCCACCTGCAGAGCAACAGTTTTGCCCAGTTGTTTGCTTTTTTCTTTACTTACAAACACGACTCAGGCCCATAGTACACACGTGAGCCTGTCAAACACACACTCTCACGCTACCTCCAAACTTTATATAGGATATCCCTTTATTGGCTGATCCCATCCTTCATTTTCTTTTTCATGTTCTTAAAATAATCCGAAGAAAAACGATAAGTCAATTTAATTGGTAATTATAGATATTATTACTTCTTTTTTTATATAGACCACACCATTGCCTGCCTCTCTCTCTCTCTCTCTCTATATATATATATATATATATATTATATATATATATATAGTTACTTATACATATTTACTATATAAAAGATCTTTAAAAAGTACAGCTATGAGGAGGATCCTGGTGGCCAGCAGGGGAGGAGGACGTGCCCTGGAGCTGTCAGCACGACGTCGGCTATCTCTTAGCCTTCCCCTGCTTCTGGCCCACACATAGTGCCTCTATCACTCCCTGCCTCCCTGCCCGGGAGGGCCTGCTATCGGGGGACGCTTTTCCGGGAGCTGGGGGCTGCTCACGGAGCTCCGGAGCCCCACGGCCTGCACCACCTCCACAGGCCGGGACATTGAGTTCAGCCGCGACCTGCCGTGGACTTCCAGGGCGGCGGAGCGGAAGAGCCTGCTTCGCCCGCGCCTGAGACACCCGCTCGTCCTACCCTCTCAGAAGGTGGCCACTGACCTGCTGAGTGCCTCTCTGGCGGCACTAAGGCGCTGGGCAGCCGGGAAGAGGCTATTCCTCAGGCTGCATCACATATCCCCCTGCACCTGGCGGCCATCTTGGAGGAGGTGAGCTGGTAAGCTGAAGCTCCCTGTTACAGGCAGCCAGCTGTGATCACTGGCAGGTCCGTGATCCTTGCTGGCTGTCCTCTCTGGCCAGGTTGGAACCTACTGAATGGGACCTGGGCTCTCATACCCTCTTATTATACCTCCAACTTTTACACTTTATTTCTTGAAGATATATCATTCATCTATATTACATCTAATATCTCATTACACTTATTTAACTCCCTCTGCTGGAGGAACATTACATTGCGGCTCATATTATTATATATCTCAAGCTGTCTATTGCCGCACTCACTGCTGTTATTGTCTCACTATTCTGATGATGGACAAATTTGCGGCCAAGCCGTCGTGGGGTACCCGTAGCAACCAGTCGGGTAGAGGCTGAGGCAACTCCTTGGTCGATAGCCCTCCTTCACCCCCATTGGGTTCGCATTCTAGCCCCCGAGGCCAACCTGTGTCCGTATCTGCAATGGATGCTGCAAAATCCTGCACGACAAAGGAGATAACAGATATCCTGTCTACGTTATTAGACCAAAAATTGGCTCCTCTAAAAGACTCGCTTGACTCCGCTCTCACTCAACTGAACCAACATGCTCAGCGACTTACCGAGGCAGAACAGAGAATATCGGACTTGGAAGATGATCTCACAACGGCTAAGACGTCTCTCTCTGACCAAGAAAAATTTGTTGCATCTATTCAGGATAAGCTTGAGGACCTTGAAAACCGTAATAGGAGAAATAATGTGCGCCTCATCGGCCTACCGGAGTCGGTGAAACCTCGTGACCTCATGACGCTCGTCTCTCAATGGATGCCTAGGGAGCTGGGCTGTGTTTCGGGTTCTGGATCCATAATAGTGGAACGTGTACACCGTATTGGCCCTGAACGGCAATCCACAAGAGATAGGCCTCGGCCCGTCAACCTGAGAGTCCTCAACTACGCTGACAGGGTCATGATATTAGACGCCTATAGAAAATGTGCCGACTTGAAATATCAAGATGCTAAATTGCTGCTTTACCAGGACTTTTCCTATATGGTTGCTTCAAAACGGAGATAATTCTCGCCTGTCTGCAAGAGACTTTTTGAACTAGGTCACCGCTTTGCGCTTCTCTATCCGGCTAAATTGAGAGTCACTCATGCGGGAAGGGCCTTCTTCTTTGAGAATCCAAAGACGGCCAAGAACTTTGTAGATTCACTATCCTCACACTCCTCTGCCGGGATGGACGATGAGGACTGATACCCAATGGCCTTGTATATTCGCATCTTCTTGAACAATACACATTCAGGTTCTTAGTAACTACTAAGAGTGGGTCCTACCACTGGTTGATATATCTTTTGTTTATCTCTATATATGTGGGTATATTGTCACCTATACCCTATTGCATTTCCCGAAATATTCTCTCTCTCTGTGACCGTTTATCCTATTATTTTCAATTCTTCTTGAAATGCTCTCTACTTTCTTTTACTCTTTTTCTTCCTTCTCTTCTCCAACTAAACCCCCCCCCCTTTTTCCTTCCCTTATCTGTTATTGTTATGTTTGATTATTGTACGGTCTCTTGGCACGGTTCTCCACTATACGCATGTTTTAGGTTGGAATCTGTTAAGCTTTTCGGTGGGCTGCTCCATAGACCTTTACACTTTGGTTCGTATAATACTTAAAATAATTTTGAGTCGGGATTTTGATCTAGATGTTGTTTAAACTTATTTTATGTCATTGTCACTATTGTTCCTTTTGATAAAGTCGATTTATATACAGGAATGAAAAGCTATACCTCCTATACACTCTAAACACACTTTAAACCTTTAGCCGCTGCGGCCGCTATACTTAGTACACACGCTACGTACTTTTTACGCTATTAGCGTACAGAGTCCCGTACGATGTACGCAGTATGTAAATGCAAAGAGGTATTGGCTATCAGGGTGCAGAGGGACAGAAAAGAAGGCAGAACAGAGGTCAATGACAGTGAAAAATTTTGTAGTAGGGGGAATTTGCATGAGGATGACAGCTGGATTGGGCACTACGGGGAATTGGCTCTCAACTATCTTGTTTATCCCCCTTAGATCCTGCACTAGCCTGTAACCCCTCCCCCCACTCTTTTTCACAGGGAAGATGGGACTATTGGCAGTGCTTGACGTCCTGACTAGTATGCCCTGTAGTAGCAACCGCTCTATGACGGGATACACTCCTAATTCTACCTCTGGCTTCAGAGGATACTGAGGGATTTTTGGAGCTATCCTACAGTCTTTTACTTGCACTACTACCGGAGCTACATTCGCCATCAATCCAGTGTCTTGTCCATCTTTGGTCCAAAGGGAACCCGGTATTTGTGAGATCATTTCCTCTACCTTTGCTGGACACTCGTCTATAACAGCAGAATGCGACATTAGCCTTTGAGGGGTGCCTAATGTATCTTGCACTTCCTGAACGTGGTTCTCAGGTATATCCAAGAAGACACCCTCAGGAGTACAGTATATGACACACCGCATTTTACACAATAAATCTCTTCCAAGCAGGTTAGTCGGAGCCGCTGCAGCCAGCAAAAAAGAATGCTTGGTTTGCAAGGGCCCTATCGTAATCTCTGCAGGTCTACTCAAAGGGGGTAATTCCAAGTTGATCGCAGCAGGAAATTTTTTAGCAGTTGGGCAAAACCATGTGCACTGCAGGGGGGGCTGATATAACAAGTGCAGAGAGAGTTAGATTTGGGTGGGTTATTTTGTTTCTGTGCAGGGTAAATACTGGCTGATTTTTTTTTACACTGCAATTTAGATTGCAGATTGAACACAGCACACCCAAATCTAACTCTCTCTGCACATGTTATATCTGTCTCACCTGCACTGCACATGGTTTTGCCCAACTGCTAAAAAATTTCCTGCTACGATCAACTTGGGATTACCCCCAAAGGGTAGTGTTGCACTGTTCCTGTTACTCCCATTGCCGAAATTGTTTTACCCGTGGTTTTTATACCTACCGTCGAATTTAACACTGACCTGGCCACCCCTGTGTCTACAAGAAAAGGTAATGGTATACCAGTTACATCAACCGTGACCTCAGGTTCACTACCAAGGCTAGCAATCAACTTCACTGGCTGCAGACTACAGGTGTGGCCCAACCCCTATTGAGTGGCGAGACCCTCCCGCAACGCACTGGCAGCTACAATATGTGAGGGGGGTAGCTGAGAATTTTCAGAGGTCTGCCAGTCCCTCCTAGGTGGGTACCTCCTTGTTTCCCCTGCGTGTGGCTCGTAACTTCTATGCGGTTCCTGATCCCAATTATGTGTATTATAGTGTGGTTCATATCCTGGTCTAGGGGGTCGGTATACATTATGTGAACCTTTATTCCTACATTCCCTTGAGTAATGTCCTACTTTGTGACAATTATAGCATGTTGCTTCACGTGACTTACCATCAGGGGTCTGGGGTTTCGGCTGATGTCGCTTTGTGGTAAGTGCACCTATACTTACAGTCATCAGTTTTTCCCCCTGTGACTCCCTGTGTTTAACGATGTTCCTATCATGCTCGATAGCGGACTCTCTCAATGCAGCCACCGAGATACCTCTCCAGTTTGGTAGAGAGGTCTGTACCCTTGTCCTCAGTGTCTCCTTCAACCCGTCCATTAATACAGAAACGGGTACCTGCCTGTGATGTGCATTGTCCTTAATGTCCTCGATCCCAGTGTATCTAGCCATTTCCTGCAGTGCTCGATGGAAATATTCAGATGCCATTTCACCTTCCTTTTGTCTTATGGAAAATATTTTATTCCATTTGACAACAGTAGGGAAATATACTCCTAATTGCAGATTGATTTGCCGCACATTCTCCTGAGTGTACTCATCAGTGAGAGGTACATCTGCGTCTAAATTACAATCAGTTATGAACTTCGCGGGGTCAATATTGGAGGGTAAACATACCCGTAGCACTGTTCGCCAATCTTTGTTTGTGGGTTCGGTGGCGTTACCCAACTCTTTAATGAACCTCTGGCATGCGATTAGATCTTTTCTGGGATCGGGAAATTCTGACATAATTGACCTTAACTCTGTCCGGGACCAGGGACAATGCATGGCAATGTTCCTGACGGGAGTTACTCCCTGAGCGTCAGTCTTCCTATTGGGGATCACGATCACCATGACAGGATTTAGTTCAATTACATCATTTTGATTTGACTCTACAATGTGAGGTGCTATTGTCTCTGCATAATGTACGGTACCGTACTCACCTGTGGACACGACCTCACTTATCCCTCCGCTAGGGGGCCTTGCTACTGCTCTTGTTGGTTGAGCCGTGCCCACCTGAGTGTCTTGTATGGTGGCTGCTAGAGAGAGTGCCGATATCGTGCTGGGCTCATCTTCCTGCTCGCAGTCCTGGGGAAAATTTATAAATGGGATACAACTGGCAAGGGTTAGCATTAGTACATTTATCAATTACACTCTTATCTTGTATCAATGTGCCATTGTCTGTAGCCACTTTCTCCCCCACAATATACCGTGGTGGTGGTGGTGCGGTCGCCATTATTTTCCCGCTAGGTTTGGAACCTGCTGCGTGAGCCAATTCTTTGTATATCCCCCTCTTGTTGCCATAAATTTAAACAATCTGCATGTCTAATCCTTTGTTTTCTGGATTTTATTAAACATATCCTTATCCTTAAAGTCTGCAATACCTCTGGTTCAAAGCTGCCCACTTTAGGGAATGGTACCCTATCTTTGTCAGTCATACATACCCATTCAGACAAAAAGTCTTCCGTGTGTGATCCATATTTTCCACACATAACATACCTCGCTAACCCCTTGGGCCGCGGCACCTCAACCTGAACCCTGGTTAAACGTCCACCGCTTGTGCAATTGGATCCCATCGCGGACTTTTTCCTTATTACGCAATCCCCAATGCACAATACGAATAGACAGTGAAAGTTCTTAGAGCGCTTTCACCCACTCCTTCTCCGCCGGGTGCCACGACTTACTCCAATAATGGCCACTGCGTACCCAGTGAGGTCCCTATCTGATTTCTATTCACTGGAAGTGTTTTAGGAGTGACTTACCTATTCCAATGAATATACACCGCTGGAGAGAGACCAGCGAAAACTCTCTATACACTTATACACAAATCACACTTGCTTATGCTCTATACAGTGCTAATGGTACCGCGATTTTACGCAAAGCATTTTACGCGGTTTTACGCAAAGCACGTAAAGGGGTATCCAGTTGCGCTATATATCTCGCATCCACAAATGCACGGTCCAATCGCACAGCGTATAGGTACTTGTTACCTATCTGCCGTACGATCACGGGTCGTTGTACAAACTGGGACCCTCAGTCCGGAGCGTAATACCAAAAAACCTTTTTACTTCAGTACTTCGCAATACAATGTACTATCACGCTCCTCTACAAATCAACTCACGATTTGCGTATACCTTATACTTATACCTTATACTAACGTGAGTCAGCCTTCTCACGCCACCAAGCCTCCTCTTACTTGGTGTACCGCACGACGGGATCCCGAATTCCGGGGTTCAAATTTCCACTCGCTCCTACGTTCGCTCACTCAAATACACTTTGGTTTTTCTGTACAGAAAATTATCATTCATTCAGATAAGCAGCTTTACTTCCAGAGGCAATACAGTAAATAAGAGTTTTATACTAAACTTTGGAAACTAGGCAATTTTTGTGCTATTGTAGCATGGCTACTGTCCCACCTTTAAACTAAACGAACTATCGTGTGGTTTTATTATGCGCGCACGCTACGCAAGCTTGCGTAATTACACAACCGTGCGTACCTCTGCCACGTGTGCGGCCTTGCCCCACGTGCACGTTTTGTGTACGCTGTCCTCACGTTCCGTACCACTTGTACCAATGTGCGTACGCAATAAAACAACTCACACAATTTCTATAAATGTGAGCAATATTAACTATAATCGCTCACTTAACATGCCAGTTTCTTTCTGTATAAACCTTTATAACTAGGCCAGACTGCGTTTGTGTTTTACACTTACTTCCTTAATATTTATTCTATGAATCTAGCAATCAGTCCTATGGCAACAATGTGAGCGGGTGTACAAAGAGTATGGGTGTACGCTTTTGTTGTGTACGCATTTGGCGCCAAAAATAAATTCACAGATTTTAAATAGCTTTTTTCCTGTTTACCTTACGAGTTCTACCAGCATCTCTACAAATCATACAGAGCAGACACCATCTAATCAGCAATTAAGTAGGGTTTACAGTGCATCCACTGACCAAGAAAAGGATACGTAGGATACCTGTCCGCCCTTTGCTGATAGATTAAGTCTGCTGTGACCTGTTAGGTAGCAAGTATGTGGAAAACCGGACGATGCCCCCAATTGATAGTCGATTTATATACAGGAATGAAAAGCTATACCTCCTATACACTCTAAACACACTTTAAACCTTTAGCCGCTGCAGCCGCTACACTTGGTACACACGCTACGTACTTTTTACGCTATTAGCGTAGAGGCCCGTACGATGTACGGACTCTGTGTACAAACGCCGCGCCGACGGTACAATGTACCCACAGCGCGTACACACCCAATGAGTACACTCTAAACCTTATACAGCAATGCGATGCGTTACTAATACACTTTTAAACCTTAGCAGGGAAAGGAAGACAACACCGATTTGTAGTTAAACCACTGGGTTCCGACACCACAGCGTAATATTGCTGAAAGGGGGTTACAATATATACAATACAATATAAGACAATATAACAGAATAATGGCTACAGTCAATGGTACATACGTGAGTATCTTCACGTGCGCTTCCCGGTCCGGTCCTCCGTCATCTAATAGATAACTTTGGGAGTCTTGTGCCAGATCAGGCCTGCAGCAGGCTTTATTTATACAATTCTTCCAAAAGCAATACAATGGACACTGTAATCCCTTTGTCCATTGGACACAGGAATGCACTTTTACAGTACAGGAGAGGTCATAGGTCGATTTGAATTGGTGGGCGATGCCTGCTCCAACTGCTCTTGTGGGTGGTCTCCTCTGGATTCCCGCTGCATACATAATATACAGTTTATATCTATATTCTGCTTCTGCACATAACTATCCGCAGGAACATGCGATCTTCCGCAGACCAACACCGGAATGTTACCCTTAAAATACCCTACAGCTGGATACCAAACATCACCTTATAACCTTGTTCTGTCCCCTCCTATTCTGTAAAGGTGAATCCCTTTGTTCTGTAACCATTTAAACAGCTGTTACTTTCTGATGTGATGCAAGGAAACTATGTGTACATTATGCACTATTTGGATTAAATATGTAATGTGTTTTGATGGCTCTCCATGCGTGCACAAACTCTACCGTAAATACCCATACCATGCGCTAATGTGCATGACCGCGGGAGCGACCATACGCAAATTGCGGATATGTGCACGCACGGCAGAACAAGTACACGCGTGGTGGCCATGTGTGTGTAGTTTGTACTTGGTGTGTGACACTTTTATCCTTATACTGCTTTGGTACAGGTATTTTGCTCGCTAGCCCGCTTGCTGGGACAGGTTGGTTGGGTTTATCATTACTAGTTAAATGGGAATCTTGGCCTAGAATAGGTATAGGTTAAATGTCCTTGAATGTTGCCACCTCCACTAGAGTACAGTCCCATATTAAATTTGTAACCTCGAATGTTGAGGGTTTAAAATCGGTTTAGGGTTTAGAATTTAAATCGGCCTCTTACTCAGCTAAACGAAGGGGTGTACTGATTCTTTTTAGTAGACGCCTCACGTATCAAATAAATGATAGTCTCAGTGACCCTGAAGGCCGCTATTTATAAAAATCACTATTTTTGGTGTTCTCTACACCATAGCTACTATCTACGCACCTAATGGCCCCAACTCACTCTTTTTTTCTAATCTATACAATAAGTTACAAGAATGGGCGGAGGGGGAGATTATTTTAGGCGGAAACTTCAATACTGTCAAGTCTCCGGGTTTGGATAGATCCACCTCTGCTAGATTGCATATTTCTACACCACCCCAATCCCTATCTTTATTGACTGATTCACTGCGGCTCTGCGACCCCTGGAGATGCCAACACCCTGACTCCCGAAAGTACACATTTTACTCTCATCCACATCATTCCTCTTCTCGCCTTGACTATTGGCTAATCACTGACACCCTATTGCAGCGCTTGGCTGAAACTAAAATAGAACCCATATCATTATCTGACCATGCCCCAGTTTGGTTTACCCTTAACTTACACTCCCCTGTCTCTCAGTCATATAATTGGAGATTTCCAGCCTATCTTATAAAATCCTCTGATTTTTGCACGCACCTAGAACAAACGTTTCGTAATTATGTAGCAGACAATAGTACACATATGGGAGGATATCAGTTTGTTTTGGTCAGCTTCGAAGCCAGTGATTCGAGGACATATTATGGAGTATGTTTCCAGGAGATGCAAGCAGCTCGCTATCCAATTACAGGACCCTGCTTGTAACCTGACCAAGACTTATGACGCACTTTTGTTGCAGGATTCACCCGACAACCGACAGGCCTATCTTGCTGCTAAGCAACTGTATGACTCATTGTATACTGAGCGGGCGAGATTTTCATACGATTTACAACGGAATAGATTTTTTCGAGGGGGAAATAAATCCGTGAGATTATTGGCGAATTTGGTTCGGTCGTACTCCGCTCCTTCTCGTATTCCCCAACTAATAACGGATTCGTCTGCAGCCATCTTTGATACTCCCTCAATTTCTGAGGCCTTCTTACAATATTATAACACTCTCTATGAAGCCCCCTTGGATCATCCGACTCTTGGAATGCAATTCCTTGAGAGGGCAAAACTACCTGTTTTAAACGGAAGAGGAAAGAAAATCCTTAACAGAACCGGTCACAGTACCGGAATTACTTTCTTTGATCAAATCACTGCACAATGGCAAGTCTCCTGGCCCGGACGGATTTGGGGCGGAGTATTATCAAATTCTGGCCCTCCATATATTACCCCATTTATTATCTCTTTTTAATGCACTGTTGGGAGGGTAAACCTCCCCCCATGGGATTTAGTGAAGCCAGAATTGTGCTGTTTACGAAACCGGGAAAAGATCCCCGATATACTCAATCTTATAGACCTATTCTATTATTGAATCAGGACCTGAAGCTTTTTACAAAACTAATTGCAACAAGACTTCAACCAATTCTGAATAGGGTCCTGCATCCTGCTCAAACAGGGTTTGTCAAAGATAGAACCTCAGTTCATATTATTCGTACGCCAATTGCAGCAATGTATAGTGCACAACAATCTGCCTGCTCAAACGCTCTTATTGTAAGCTGTGACGCCGATAAGGCGTTTGACCGCGTCTCCTGGTCTCATTTACTTCGTATTTTTCATGTCCAGCAATTTGGTGAGGAATTCATCTATCTATTTAGAATGTTATATACACTACCCCAGGCACATGACTATAAATGGTTTAAACTCGTCTGCTTTTACGTTAGGTAGAGGGACCCGTCAGGGATGCCCTCTTTCCCCCCTACTATTCAATCTGGCCCTAGACGCATTGATACGTCATTTTATACTAGATCCCACTTGGCAAGGTATTATGGTAGGTAACAACGAAGTCAAGGTGTCTGCTTTTGCTGACGACCTGTTTACTATATTTTGCCGACCCCAAACAGGCATTTCCATCGTTACTAACCAACCTGCATGATTTTAATTTAATTTCCGGATTTCTTATTAATTTTGATAAGACAGAGGCGCTGGCATTGGGAGGGGAGGCGGCACGGGATTGGGGCGACTCATTTCCCTTCAGATGGGCCTACCGATATTCAAAATATTTAGGCCTCCGCATCCCGCCACTCCTCACTGACCTACATACAGTGAACTTTTCTTACCACATCACTCAAATGACGAATAACTTTTTGAAATGGCAACATCTCCCTATCTCTTATCTGGGTAGGTGCCATTTATATAAGATGGTCTCCTTCCCTCGACTACTTTATCCAATCCAGATGCTCAAATTTATATTGTCCAAACGTGATGTCCAGACTATTAATAAAGCCCTTACTAAATTTATTTGGGCAAACAAACGTCCCCGCATTGCACTTTTTAAATTAAAACAACCCCCGTCACTTGGTGGTGTTAATCTCCCCTGTCCTGAAGACTACTCCCTAGCCGCCAATTATAGATATGCTCTGGATTGGATAGGGGATAGTGACAATTTTGTTAATAGAGCTTTGGAACAGGCTCTCACCTCAACACACTTTGGTACATTTGTTGCATTTTGTGGACATCCCTCCTCAACATGACAGACTCCATAATTCATTAATATATGCCCCGTGTACAGCTTGGCGTAATTTAAGAAATGTTTAGGCCTCTCCCTAACAGATTCTTTATTTCAGCCTTTGTTGTGTAATCCCCAATTTCAGGGTGGAGAGGATAATGGGATTATTCGTGGCTGGCATCTCCAGGACCTTTCCTTCTTATATCAATTTTTGAATGTAGAATGCTCTGCGATATTGACTTTAGCACAACTAAAAGTAAAATTCCCCACTCTTCATTTTCCCCTTTTTGCCTATTTCCAAATTCGTAGCTTTGTCACTAGCAAATTATCACGACTGCGCTCCCCTGATCTCACCTTTCCCCTTGATGGTCTGGTACGACAGTCCACAGGAGCCCCATATAATACTTCTTTCATTTTTTCTTTTTTTTTTTTATAAATGTTTTTATTGGTTTTTCAAACATTTTAGTTTACAATAACATTGCAATTGCAATATTAAGTAGATGCAAACAATACAAATCAAAAATCTCTAAAACTTCTGTTACATAATGTAAGAGTTACAGAAATATGAAATATTTTTCCATAGTATCGTTACATATATATGCATGTTTCTTTCTTTGTTAATTATTTATAGCAGTTTCCTAAACAGGTTATATTTAAGGAAAGAGAAGAGAGAAGAAAAGAAGAAGAAAGAGAAGAAGGATCGCCCGTAGCCCCACAACCGCCCACACACACATCATCAAAAACCCCCAGATATCAATGAAACTGTATGGGAGGATCGGCTAGAAATATTTTTGTCTCATACCACAAGGTCATTTTAAAGCAATTGTGGATTTGCTTTTTTATAGAGATATCTAATGTGTCAATAAAAGATTCCCAAATCTCAAAGAATTGTTCAATTCGTTGTTCTTTATGTAATGAAGTCTCCATCCAATCCATTTTAAATACATAGAAAAGCTTTTCTCTGAACATTTGTAGTGAAGGTGGGGAAGGGTTTATCCATTGCTGAAGGATACATTTCTTTGCCACTGCAGAAATAATCAGAAGTAATTTACGACAGCCCGGAGATATTCTAGAGGTTGTTATTAAAATGCCAAAAATGGCCCATTCTGGGGACAGTGGCAAAAAATTAACTAATTCTAAGAGTGCAAATTGTTTAATCTGAATCCAGAATTTTTTAATGTAAATGCAATCCCATAAACAGTGGTACAGAGTAGCATCGGGCCGTGCACATTTTATACAAGTGGAAGTAGGTGATATTCCTATAATCTGGCATCGAGTGGGTGACAAATAGCCCCTATAAAATTTTTTGAAAAACATTTCTTGGTATGTAACGGATGGTAAAACACGATTAGAATATAAAAGTGCTTTTAGGATGGTTGATTCATTAAGATTGGGGAAGTGCCCCTGCCATCGAGTTATGCCAGTTTCATAATGTCCTTCGTAATATGGTATACGCAATATTTTGTAAAATATAGAGATGGCTTTCCTGGAGATATTCGAGGATTGGAAAGCCAAGTCCAATTGGTTCACCCAGTCCATAGGAGAGAGGTAAGATATCACCTTAGAGACATAATGTTGTGCCTGAAGAAAGGCTAAATTATGAATTTGTAAAAAGGAGAAGTGGGATTGTGCCTGAGAGAAAGTAAGAGTACGATGTTCCTTTTGGTTTGTGAGATGTCGAAGTGTTGTAAGACCATTTGCTGCCCACATATTAAGGGGAGTAGAGGCTAGCCCATGTTGGAAATTTGTATTATTTAATAGAGGAAGAAATAAAGAATAGGAGGCATTAAGTTTCCATTTGTTGCGGATCGTATGCCACACTGACCATGCAGACATTAACAAAGGATTATCCAATGTTTCAGATGGGATTTCAAATTTATGGAGATGCAAAAAACAAACTAAATCTGTATTAGTAAGAAAGGATTTTTCAACCACATAATTAGAATATAATTCAGAATGTGAAATCCAATCCTTGATATGTCTGCAGACAGTTGCTTAATTTTTTCTAACACCAGTCGGAGGCTGGATTTGTCTAAGCTCACAATAGGGATGGCCAAATGGACAGACAACTTCCCGGACACTGATCTTCTGACAGTGATTCGGCGGTGTGGTATACTAAATAAACAACTAGTTTCATCTTCCTATGCAGAGATGCACTTTAAAATATTACATAGAGCTTACTACACCCCCAGACTTAGGTTTCTCACTGGAGTATCTGATAACTCTTTATGTTTTAAATGTAATTCCCCCGAAGCCGATATTATTCATTGTCTCTGGGCATGCCCAGTAGTACAAACATTTTGGGCGGCAGTCCAAACGTATATTAATGTGGAACTTCGTATTTCTTTTAATATTACTATGGTCTGGGCTTTCTGGAACTTTATAAATGCTCAGGATCCCCCATATTCCAAAGGGACGAAATTATTGTTGGCTCGTGTGGCTGCTGCCACAAAGAAAACTATTTTATCCCAATGGATACATTCGGAGCCAATACCCCTTTCCCTCATGTTACCACGTTTAACATACCTCTATCACATGGATTGGGTTGATTGTTCCCTAGACGCAGAGTCCCGCTCGCCAAAATTCTTTGCCATTTGGTTACCTTACCTACTCACGCTACCAACTACCACCAGGGAATATGTGCGCAAAGTAGTTCGATTAACAACATGGTATAATACGGAATCTCTCATTAAAGGCTCACCACCCTTTTAAAATTGTTAAGACTGATGTTACATTCTCCTGCTTGAACTATATGGTTGACTGTCTTCATAACCTTGCTTATACTATTAAAAAATTTTGTTCAGCTCTTTTATTGGCAATTTCTGTACCTTGCAGTGGTTGATGTTTTCTCACAAGCATTATGACATACGACTTGTATTTTTATTGCATGTTGCTTCTCAATTAACATATATTTAAAAAACAAAAAAGTACAGCTATGATAACAAAAATCTAACTACATCTAAAACATTCCATTAGTCACTGTGCAAACTACAGCACAGAGCAGAATTTCTGAATCATTATAAAATAAACCAAAAATTTAAAAAAACCCTTTCCCATCAAACATGACATGATGTTATACTATTTATACAAGTGTTTGCGTTCTACAAAGGAGATGAGAAAAAGCTTACCCAACCAGAGAATTGCTGGATGCATTAAAAGTAATTTACCAACTGGAAATATACAGCCACACACAGCATTAATTATGAACAAATACATCTCTTTATTGTATACATAGACAACTTCCAACATGAGATAAAGGAGAACATGTACTAAGCAGTGATAAAAGTGGCAACCAATCAGCTGCTCTGTATACTTTTATAGTATGCAAATTATAAATGTTACGTCAATGCTAATTGGTTGCCATGGGCAACTTCTCCACTGGCTCACTTCACCACTTATCACTGCTTAGTACATGTCCCCCACAGTCATTAAATCATGACACTACACATCAAGATTAACCCCAAAATACCATTATTTCAGGCAAAATCCCACTAATTATATTGGTTTTTATACAGCAAAGGGTGTCAGCACTAAATGATATGTCTCATTATATACAGTGTATATATATATATCCTCCAATAGTGGCACTCAGGAATAAATAGACTCTGGCAGCAGCTTGTTAGAGTCTTTATTTATTCCCGAGTGCCGCCATTGGAGGATGTATAACACGTAGCCTGTGGGCTATTGTTGAGGAAGGCAACGGGGTACAGCATTCTGTGGTTTCCAGTGAGTGCCGGAGCTTGGAGATTGTGTGTGTGTGTGTGTGTGTGTGTGTGTGTGTGTGTGTGTGTGTGTGTGTGTGTGTGTGTATATATATATATATATATATATATATATATAGAGAGAGAAAAAGATTCAGAGGGGGCACTCTCCAGACTTTTTTCATAAACAACTGTTCATTTATTGATTATATACTTTACATGATCAGCATTTCCTCGAATGAGGAAATGCTGATCATGTAAAGTATATAATCAATAAATGAACAGTTGTTTATGAAAAAAAGTCTGGAGAGTGCCCCCTCTGAATCTTTTTCTCTACATTTGGATACCACGGTATTCGAGTGGACACCCCAGCGGTTACATAATTTTGAAGATGTGAGTGCAACCACCTGTTGGATATATATATATATATATATATATATATATATATATATATATATGCGCATGTATGGTGTGAATAAGACGTAAAATGTAAAAAAGATGGTATACTACTCCTCTCGGAGTGGCTCAGGGGTCTATTCATGAAGGAGTGAAAAGAGTGGAGAAGTAAGGCAGTGGAAAGCCAATCAGCTGCTCCGTACAATTGTATAGTGTGCAAATTATAAATGTTACTTCAATGCGCATTGGTTGCCATGGACAACTTCTCCACTGGCTCACTTCTCCACACTTTTCACTTCTTCATGAATAGACCCCTCAGTCGCACCAGGCATCTAGCGCTGCACGGTGTATGAATGCTAAGTGTATTCAGACACATCTTTATAATATGCATCTAAAATGTATAGAACTGGCTACAAGAATCACCCAAATGAAGCAACACGGAACCTTCGAGGTTGGCACTGATGGTTGAAAATAACAATAAAAGATAGTCCACATGATTCAGAAGGAAATGGCAGTAAAATCCACCTTTCATCTCTGATGAAGCCCTTTCAGGAGTGAAACCCATTAGTGGCAAGAGGTCCATTATCAGTATTTAACACTCTGGATGCTAATACCTGAGTGATTAGTCCATTTACACCAGCGACCGCAACCAAGCTACACAAGTGCTGACCAACGTGAAGGGATCACCTTGTGGAAACCACACCAGTCTACCACGGGAAAAACACACCAGGATCAGGGAAAAGACTGGAAGCAGAGGACATCTGTCCAGAGGCAGCGGAAGACTATTAGCAGGACGCTGCCAACAGTGGACTATGACTCTTAAGGTGGGTACACACTGGTAGATATATCTGCAGATCAATTGATCTGCAGATATATCTATGGACGGATCGGGCAGTGTGTTCAGCATACACACTGCCCGATCCGTCGGGGACTGAGAACGGCCGATATATCGACCAGTGTGTACGGGCCTTTAGTTTGAATCTCGGACCTGAAGCGGTTACAGAGTGACATTTGCCAACAACATAGCTCTAGGATACTGTTAACCATAAGGGAGCATATATGTGTCAGATAATATCTATGATATAGTATTATTCCCAATACTAACAGCGCTGTATGGTATTAACTGCATATGGACATGCAACAAATCATTTGTAATTTCTAGTTTTGAGATTAGACTTTTGGAAAATTTATCCCATTTACGTAAAGCTTATTATTTTATTTGGTGTTTCATATTGCTGCTCTATTAGCAATTATTCTATTTAACTTTGTGCAATTTACTTTTATTATTCTAAAACGTTTTATGTTATTCATTTATTTTATTTCGCCTTAGATGCCAATCATTAAGTCATTATGTTTTTAACATCTGTGGATAATCCATTCTTTTATAATAGGCAATTAATTTACCTATTAAATGATTTTGCTTTGTAAATGATTGCTGCTAAAAAAAAATAAGAATTTACTCACCGGTAATTCTATTTCTCGTAGTCCGTAGTGGATGCTGGGAACTCCGTAAGGACCATGGGGAATAGACGGCTCCGCAGGAGACTGGGCACATCTAAGAAAGATTTAGGACTATCTGGTGTGCACTGGCTCCTCCCCCTATGACCCTCGTCCAAGCCTCAGTTAGGACACTGTGCCCAGAAGAGCTGACACAATAAGGAAGGATTTTGAATCCCGGGTAAGACTCATACCAGCCACACCAATCACACGTATAACTCGTGATAGGAACCCCGGTTAACAGTATGATAACAAAAGGAGCCTCTGAACAGATGGCTCGCAATAATAACCCGATTTGTGTAACAATAACTATCTACAAGTATTGCAGACAATCCGCACTTGGGATGGGCGCCCAGCATCCACTACGGACTATGAGAAATAGAATTACCGGTGAGTAAATTCTTATTTTCTCTGACGTCCTAGTGGATGCTGGGAACTCCGTAAGGACCATGGGGATTATACCAAAGCTCCCAAACGGGCGGGAGAGTGCGGACGACTCTGCAACACCGAATGAGAGAACTCCAGGTCCTCCTCAGCCAGGGTATCAAATTTGTAGAATTTTGCAAACGTGTTTGCCCCTGACCAAGTAGCAGCTCGGCAAAGTTGTAAAGCCGAGACCCCTCGGGCAGCCGCCCAAGATGAGCCCACCTTCCTTGTGGAATGGGCTTTTACAGATTTAGGCTGCGGTAGTCCCACCGCAGAATGCGCCAGCTGAATAGTGCTACAAATCCAGCGCGCAATAGACTGCTTAGAAGCAGGAGCACCCAGCTTGGTGGGTGCATACAGCATAAACAGCGAGTCAGTTTTTCTGACTCCAGCCGTCCTGGAAACATACATTTTCAGGGCCCTGACTACGTCCAGCAACTTGGAATCCTCCAAGTCCCTAGTAGCCGCAGGCACCACAATAGGTTGGTTCAAGTGAAAAGCTGAGACCACCTTTGGGAGAAACTGAGGACGAGTCCTCAATTCTGCCCTATCCATATGGAAAATCAGATAAGGGCTTTTACAAGACAAAGCCGCCAATTCTGAAACCCGCCTGGCCGACGCCAGGGCCAACAGCATGACCACTTTCCACGTGAGATATTTTAAATCCACAGTCTTAAGTGGTTCGAACCAATGTGATTTTAGGAATGCCAAAACCACATTGAGATCCCAAGGTGCCACTGGGGGCACAAAAGGAGGCTGAATATGCAGAACTCCTTTGACAAAAGTCTGAACTTCAGGCAGTGAAGCCAGTTCTTTCTGGAAGAAAATCGACAGAGCCGAAATCTGGACCTTTATGGACCCCAATTTGAGGCCCAACGACACCCCTGCTTGCAGGAAGTGCAGGAATCGACCCAGTTGAAATTCCTCCGTCGGGGCCTTCATGGCCTCACACCAAGCAACATATTTCCGCCAAATGCGGTGATAATGTTTTGCGGTGACATCCTTCCTGGCTTTGATCAGGGTAGGGATGACTTCCTCCGGAATGCCCTTTTCCTTCAGGATCCGGTGTTCAACCGCCATGCCGTCAAACGCAGCCGTGGTAAGTCTTGGAACAGACAGGGTCCCTGCTGCAGCAGGTCTTGTCTGAGCGGCAGAGGCCAAGGGTCCTCTGCAAGCATCTCTTGAAGTTCCGGGTACCAAGCTCTTCTTGGCCAATCCGGAACCACGAGTATGGTTTTCACTCCTTGCCTTCTTATTATTCTCAGTACCTTTGGTATGAGAGGTAGAGGAGGAAACACATAAACCGACTGGTACACCCATGGTGTCACTAGAGCGTCCACCGCTATCGCCTGAGGGTCTCTTGACCTGGCGCAATATCTTTTCAACTTCTTGTTGAGGCGGGACGCCATCATGTCTACCTGTGGTTTTTCCCACCGGTTGACCAGCATTTGGAAGACTTCCGGATGAAGTCCCCATTCTCCCGGGTGGAGGCCGTGCCTGCTGAGGAAGTCTGCTTCCTAGTTGTCCACTCCCGGAATGAACACTGCTGTCAGTGCTAACACATGATTCTCTGCCCATCTGAGAATCCTTGTGGCTTCTGCCATAGCCATCCTGCTTCTCGTGCCGCCCTGTCTGTTTACATGGGCGACCGCCGTGATGTTGTCTGACTGGATCAGTACCGGCTGGTTTTGAAGCAGGGGTCTTGCCTGGCTTAGGGCATTGTAAATGGCCCTTAGCTCCAGGATATTTATGTGAAGAGAAATCTCCCGATTTGACCACAGTCCTTGGAAATTTCTTCCCTTTGTGACTGCAACCCAGCCCCGAAGGCTGGCATCCGTGGTCACCAGGACCCAGTCCTGTATTCCGAATCTGCGGCCCTCTAGTAGATGAGCCCTC
Source organism: Pseudophryne corroboree (assembly GCF_028390025.1). Classification (NCBI taxonomy): domain Eukaryota; kingdom Metazoa; phylum Chordata; class Amphibia; order Anura; family Myobatrachidae; genus Pseudophryne; species Pseudophryne corroboree. The sequence continues at coordinate 99,118,859 of NC_086446.1, forward strand.
TGCAGCCACCACAGCAGCGACACCCTGGTTCTGGACGATAGGGTTATCCGCTGTTGCATCTGGAGATGGGACCCGGACCATTTGTCCAACAGGTCCCACTGGAACGTCCTTGCGTGGAACCTTCCGAATGGAATTGCTTCGTATGAAGCTACCATTTTTCCCAGGACTCGTGTGCATTGATGTACCGACACTTTTCCTGGTTTTAGGATGTCTCTGACCAGAGATGACAATTCCTCGGCTTTTTCCAGTGGAAGAAACACTCTTTTCTGGTCTGTGACCAGAATCATTCCCAGGAACAGAAGACGTGTCGTCGGGACCAGCTGTGACTTTGGAATATTGAGAATCCAGCCGTGCTGTTGTAGCACTTCCCGAGAAAGTGCCACCCCCACTATCAACTGTTCTTTGGACCTCGCCTTTATCAGGAGATCGTCCAAGTACGGGATAATTAAAACTCCCTTCTTGCGAAGGAGTATCATCATTTCGGCCATTACCTTGGTAAAGACCCTCGGTGCCGTGGATAACCCAAACGGCAGCGTCTGGAACTGATAATGACAGTCTTGTACCACAAATCTGAGGTACTCCTGGTGCGGAGGGTAAATGGGGACATGCAGGTACGCATCCTTGATGTCCAGGGAGACCATGTAATCCCCCTCCTCCAGGCTCGCAATAACCGCCCTGAGCGATTCCATCTTGAACTTGAACCTTTTGATATAAGTGTTCAAGTCTTTTAAATTTAAGATGGGTCTCACCGAACCGTCCGGTTTCGGTACCACAAACAAGGAGGGGTACCTTGACAATCACTTTCTGTGAATACAGTTTTTGAATAGCCACCAACACTGCCTCCCTGGCAGAGGGAGTTGCCGGCAAGGCAGATTTTAGGAAACGGCGGGGGGGAGACGTCTCGAATTCCAGCCTGTACCCCTGAGATACTACTTTAAGGACCCAGGGATCCACCTGTGAGAGAGCCCACTGTGTGCTGAAAAACCTGAGACGTGCCCCCACCGTTCCCGGTTCCGCCTGAGCAGCCCCAGCGTCATGCTGTGGACTTACCGGACGCAGGGGAGGACTTCTGCTCCTGGGAACTAGCTGTGTGCTGCAGCTTTTTCCCCCTTCCTCTGCCCCTCGGCAGAAAGGATGAGCCTCTAGCCCTCTTATTTTTCTGGGGCCGAAAGGACTGTACCTGATAATACGGTGCTTTCTTTTGCTGTGGGGTAGCCTGTGGCAAAAAAGTAGATTTCCCAGCAGTAGCTGTGGAAACGAGGTCTGAAAGACCTTCCCCAAAAAGTTCCACCCCTTTATAGGGTAAAACTTCCATGTGCCGCTTGGAGTCGGCATCACCTGACCATTGCCTAGTCCATAACCCCCGTCTGGCGGCAATGGACATAGCGCTTATTTTTGATGCCAGCCGGCAGATATCCCTCTGTGCATCACGCATGTATAAGACCGCGTCTTTTATATGGTCAATCGTTAGCAAAATATTGTCCCTATCCATGGTATCAATGTTTTCCGACAGGGAGTCTGACCACGCAGCTGCAGCACTGCACATCCAAGCTGATGCAATAGCGGGTCTCAATATAATGCCAGTGTGTGTGTATATAGCTTTTAGGGTACTTTCCTGCTTTCTATCAGCAGGTTCTTTTAGGGCGGCCGTATCCGGAGATGGTAGTGCCACCTTCTTTGATAAGCGTGTCAGCGCTTTATCTACCCTAGGGGGTGTTTCCCAGCGTGACCTATCCTCTGGCGGGAAAGGGTACGCAGCCATTAACCGTTTAGAAATGATCAATTTCTTATCTGGGGAAGTCCACGCTTCCTCACACACCTCATTTAATTCGTCAGATGCAGGAAAAACTACTGGTAGTTTTTTCTCACCAAACATAATACCCTTTTTTGTGGTACCAGGGGTATCATCAGAAATGTGTAAAACATTTTTCATTGCCTCAATCATGTAACGGGTGGATCTATTGGAGGGTACACTCGTCTCATCATCATCGACACTGGAGTCGGTATCCGTGTCGACATCTGTATCTGTCATCTGAGGTAGCGGGCGTTTTATAGCCCCTGATGACATTTGAGACGCTTGGACAGGCACAAGCTGAGTAGCCGGCTGTCCTATGTCGTCAAACCTTTTATGTAAGGAGCTGACACTGTCACGTAATTCCTTCCATAAGTCCATCCACACTGGTGTCGACCCCGCAGGGGGTGACATCACATTCACAGGCATTTGCTCCGCCTCCACATCATTATCCTCATCATACATGTCGACACAGCAGTACCGACACCCAGCAGACACCCAGGGAATGCTCTTACAGAGGACAGGACCCCACAAAGCCCTTTGGGGAGACAGAGGGAGAGTATGCCAGCACACACCATGGCGCTATATAACACAGGGATATCACCTATACAGAGTGTTTTCCCTTATAGCTGCCTATATAATATATATACTGCGCCTAAATTGTGCCCCCCCTCTCTTTTTTACCCTTTCTGTAGTGCAGGACGGCAGGGGAGAGCCAGGGAGCTTCCTTCCAGCGGAGCTGTGAGGGAAAAATGGCGCCAGTGTGCTGAGGGAGATGGCTCCGCCCCTTTTTCGGCGGGCTTTCTCCCGCTATTTTATCGTTTCTGGCAGGGGTTAATATACACCTATATAGCTCCTGAGGCTATATATGGTGTTAGTTTTGCCAGCCAAGGTGTTAATATTGCTGCTCAGGGCGCCCCCCCCCCCCAGCGCCCTGCACTCATCAGTGACCGGAGTGTGTGGTGTGCATGAGGAGCAATGGCGCACAGCTGCAGTGCTGTGCGCTACCTTGGAGAAGACAGAAGTCTTCAGCCGCCGATTTTCTGGACCACCTTCTTGCTTCTGGCTCTGTAAGGGGGACGGCGGCGCGGCACCGGGAACGGACGACGAGGTCGGGTCCTGTGTTCGATCCCTCTGGAGCTAATGGTGTCCAGTAGCCTAAGAAGCCCAAGCTACCACCAGTTAGGTAGGTTCGCTTCTTCTCCCCTTAGTCCCTCACTGCAGTGAGCCTGTTGCCAGCAGGTCTCACTGTAAAATAAAAAACCTAAACTATACTTTCTTCTAGGAGCTCAGGAGAGCCCCTAGTGTGCATCCAGCTCAGCCGGGCACAGAAATCTAACTGAGGCTTGGAGGAGGGTCATAGGGGGAGGAGCCAGTGCACACCAGATAGTCCTAAATCTTTCTTAGATGTGCCCAGTCTCCTGCGGAGCCGTCTATTCCCCATGGTCCTTACGGAGTTCCCAGCATCCACTAGGACGTCAGAGAAATAATAATTAAAAAAACAGGCAGATTGGCATAATGTCCCACACTTCCGGCAAGTCGGGGGCTATTACATTTAGCCCCATATGTTAGTAGTGCTTTTACCTGCCCTCCATAAATATACCTATATATTACTGCTACAACCTTGCTTATTGTATATCAGCTCATATAAACTACTTTTCTCCTGTGTTTTCTTATATGTAACAAGAGTTAAATTATGTACCTAACATTTCTCAATGGAAGCATAAAAATGGCTTCTCACACGTGTAAAATGGCTGATACACAACAAGATGTGGTGTCTTTGTGAAATATATTTGCCACACTCAGAGCATGGAAACGGTTTTATATCTGTGTAAGTTCTCTGATGTCTAATGGCCCATGCACACTATGCAATATCGTTCACAATCTGAACGATATTGTTCAGTCCTAAATTATATTGCATAATGTGTATGCATGATCCGACGTACCATACGCGCTCCTGTGGGTCGCATGCGGCCTCGTACTGCATGCAGTCTTGATGAGGGGATAGTGTGTGGGTTTTGAACTCCAGTGATGACTTTGTTTCTAGACATTGTTTGACATCGTTTGTAGTGTGTACACACGATCTGATCAGACTTATACAATATTATACGATAGTGTATCGTATGGGATCGCATAACGTGTATGCATAACAAGAGGATTTCTCCGGAAAATATTTCCCACATCAAGAGTATGGAAACGGATTTCCACTTGATGTCTATGATTTTCAGCCATATGCGATTTATTTCTAGAACATTTACCACACTAAGACTTTGGACATGGATTCTCTCCTGTGTGAGTTTTCTGATGGCGAATTAGACTTAATTTCCGTGCGAAACATTTCCCACATTTGGAACACTGAAAAGATTTCTCACCTGTGTGAGTTTTCTGATGTATAACAAGATGTTGTTTCTGCATAAAACATTTTCCACACTCAGAACATGGAAATGGTCTCTCACCTGTGTGACTTCGCTCATGTCTAACAAGACGATGTTTATGTATAAAACATTTTCCACATTCAGAACATGGAAATAAAGTCTCGCCTGTGTGAATTCTCTCGTGTATAACAAGAGCTGATTTACATGTAAAACATTTCCCACACTCAGAACATGAAAATGTTTTTTCACCGATGTGAATTTGTTGATGTTCAACAAGATTTTGTTTGTTCGGAAAACATTTCCCATACTCTGAGCATGGAAGTATTTTTTTGTCTGTGTGAAGTCTACGATGTCCAACAAGGCCCGATTTACTTCTAAAACATCTCCCACACTCAGAACATGGAAATTGATTGTCACCTGTGTGAGTTCTCTGATGACTAATTAGACTTGATTTTCGTGTAAAACTTTTCCCACACTCAAAGCATGGAAACATTTTGTTATCTGTGTGACTTCTCTGATGTCTAACAAGAAAAGATTTCTCTGTAAAACATTTCCCACACCAAGAACATGAAAATAGTTTTCCACATGATTGACGTCTCTGATGGTCAACAAGACCGGATCTGTTTCTGAAACTTTTCCCACACTCAGAACATGGAAATGGCTTGTCGCCTGTGTGAGTTCTCTGATGTATAATTAGCATTGATTTCTGTGCAAAACATTTGCCACAATCAGGACATGGAAATGGTTTCACGCCTGTGTGAGTTCTCTGGTGTATAATTAGAATTGATTTCTGTGTAAAACATTTCCCACACTCAGAACAGGGAAATGGTTTCTCACCCGTATGAGTTCTCTGATGTGTAACAAGATGTTGTTTATGATTAAAACATTTCCCACACTCAGAACATGGAAATAAATTCTCACCTGTGTGAAGTTTCTCATGTGTAACAAGAAGTTGTTTCTGTGTAAAACATTTCCCACACTCATAACATTTAAATGGCTTCTCACCAGTGTGAAGTCGTTGATGCTGAACAAGACTTGATTTGTTTCTAAAACATTTCTCACACTCAGAACATGGAAATGGTTTCTTGCCTGTGTGCATTCTCTGATGCCTAATTAGACTGGATTTCTCTGTAAAATATATCCCACACTCAGAACATGCAAACGGTTTCTCACCTGTATGAGTTTTCTGATGTGAAACAAGATGTTGTTTCTGTCTAAAACATTTCCCACACTCAGAACATGGAAATGGTCTCTCACCTGTGTGACTTCTCTCATGTTTAACAAGACGTAGTTTATGTGTAAAACATTTTCCACATTCAAAACACCTAAATACATCCTCTCCTGTGTGAAGTCTCTTATGTATAACAAGATCTGTTTTATATGTAAAACTTTGCCCACATTCAGAGCAGGAAAAGTTTTTATCACCTGAACCATCAGGAGAACATTTCTCAAGGTTAGAGGGATAAGACGATATTTCTCCAGTGTGAAGTACTGGATGTGTATGAAGGGCAACAGAATTTTCTCCTTGGTAATCTGGTACGATGTTGTCATCTTCCGCTTTAAAATTTGGAGACGAAGAGAGATGTCCCTCCGAGCTATACCTGCTTTCACACCAATCTGTGGGAAATAAAATAATTGTATCATAACAGACCTTATTTTACAGTGAGGAGCATGTTTACATACTATTGCTGAGTTACAGATGTTCTGCGTTTTAGCTTCGATCTGCATACTATGAACACGGTTCTCCTGTTTAGCAGATATGGTAAATTACAGGCACATTGAGGAAACCCAGCCATAGTGACTGGCAGATTGTGCAGCCACACTGCAGAACTCCAATAAAAATGCAGTTATTAGGGAGTAATAATTCCCAAGCATACACTTTCCAGATGTAATTAATTTCCATCGCAGCGCCAAGAATTTTTTAAATAAACTTGCCAATTACATATAAAATAATAAATGAGAGTGTGAAATAAAGTCTTTAAGGTCCCTTAAGATCCCATTGTCTGACAGTAACCTCAGTCTAACTTCCTATACACCTCCCCCATGATCAATATTAGTGTAGGGCATCTGCACATTAAAAGGTCGAAAGAATAGTTTCACTCCAAAATTCCGATTGGAGTGTGGGACTTTAGGACTTTAAAACCCCTTCCCACAAGAGAACACTGCTGATGAAAGTGTTGTTGATGGATTCAGAAATGCGGTAGAAGAATTTTCCAGTTACACAGTATCTGAAAGTAATATTGGCAAACACATGTGACTCACTGGGATAAAAACTCTTGACTTATTGAGAGGCACAGGTCTTTCTTACAAATATCATTGTCCAATGCATAGTTTTAACACCGTATGGACACATTCCGTACGTCTATCTATACTTATTTTATTCTGTCTCTGAGTTTAACTGATCTATTCTTCCCTAATAATCCACAAAGTTATCGGCAGCATAACGGCTGCAATACACTGACTTCTGGCCTGCAATCTGCTTTAGTTTAATTAACAGCAGGCTTTGTGACGAATACTGGCTACAATTGGCTCTTTAAATCAGCCACTGCATTCATTTTCCGAATCCAAAAACTGCAATTTGAGTTTGATGCAATATTGATATTTTTACCTGTGCGATTATTTTATGCAGATAGTTACTACACCAAAAATATGTGCGTTTAACGCCGAGTATTAATTCTTGTATATCAATGGCATTATAGGACTGGAGGCTTTATTAGCCAATAACACTGTCCAAACACGACAACCATCCAGACACTGCCCTCAATCACAAATACTGGATTTGGAGTAGAAATGATGAGCTAAAATAAAAGCAAGTCCTATTCATTCATCTGTACTACTTAAAGATCTCCATTAGGACACACAGGCAGCAAAGCATAACAGTAAACCACCCTATGTCCTTCTGATCAACCTCAGCTATCATAGCCCCACGGCCAGAGACATGGTACTACTTTAGCTGGGTGTACACTAGTTGATATATAGGCCGTTCGAGCAAACGGGCCTATATCATTATCCGTTGGTGGTTGTGTACCCCCCAATATGTCTGCAAACAACGTAGTTCACAGACATATTATGTTGGATGTGCAGCGCAGCCGATGTAAATATATCGGCGAGTCTGGCTGTGTGTACAGGCGGTCTGTACACTTGGTTCGGGAGGCTGTTACAGCTTGGTGGGCAAATGCAAATCCCTGTCCAGCTCTGTGTCCTGGCCAACACGCCAACTGCCTGGTTAGTAAGTGTGTATGCTGGGTACGCAGTCGTGTCGGTCAGGTGTGTACCCAGCTTTTAGACAATAACATGTTCAATTAAAATTAAATAGGATGTGAAAGGTTACATGTGAAAGTGGGAGGATTATTGGGTCACGTCATAAGTGTGAGAGTAGAGTCGTGGGTACTGTCGCATGGGATCTCATCCCATTGATCAGTGACCGAATCACTACCATGACATCTATTGTACTGATATTATGAGATGCAAAAGAGTGTGGGGAGGAGACTGGTCAGATCTCTGGGCTGGGAACACACAGCGACATGATGTGAGGGCGAGAGCAGGAGTATAATAGGGATTGAGGTCTCCTGATGTATGATATACACCAGAGTGTGGGGGGAGGAGACTGGTCAGATCTCTGTGCTGGTAACACACAGTGACATGATGTGAGGGGGAGAGCAGGAGTATAATAGGGGCTGATGGCTCCTGATGTATGAGATACACCAGAGAGTGTGGGGAGGAGACTGGTCAGATCTCTGGGCTGGTAACACACAGTGACATGATGGTAGGGGGAGAGCAGGAGTATAATAGGGATTGAGGTCTCCTGTTGTAGGATATACACCAGAGAGTGTGGGGAGGATACCGGTCAGATCTCTGGGCTGGTAACACACAGTGACATGATATGAAGGGACGAGCAGGAGTATAATGGGGACTTAGGTCTACTGATGTATGAGATAGACTAGAGGGTGGGTGGTGGTGGTGGGGAAACGACTGGTCAGGTCTCTGGGCTGGTAGAACAGAATAATATGTGAGGGGGACAGCAGGAGCCCAATAGGGACTTGTGGTTTCTCACAACCGGTTAGGACCAGTTACTTTTAATAAGCCATTAGAACATCCTTGCTGAGGGATTCTCCTATAGCAGCTGCCTTTTTTGTAGAACCAGACATTCTCAGATATAAGGATACCCACAGGACTTTATGTCTCTTAGAAAAAGCACAGTAGATGTGAGATATCAGGAGATGGAACTTCACTGATCCGCACTGGAATGAAAGTCTGATAATACAGATGACCAAACCAACATAGAAGACAGAACTGGGCAGTGGGTAGATAACTGAAGAGCATTGAGGAAAGGGAATGTCTTACACCACTGTTTCTCTAATAGAAGTCCAAACTGATCCAAATGAATAATGGGTGCCAGTTTCCATCAACTTTCCAGAATAGGAGATTAAAAATTATTTTAATAAATAAAAATTAATAGGGTAGCACCATCAAAACTGAGGTGTCTCAGTCTTTGTAGTGGCAATCTGGCTTTACAGATCCTCAAAAAGGGCCAGTCCTAGCCTTCCACAGGCATACGCTTAGCAACTCATCACACCATAATATTGTTCTATTAGTGCAGTTTCAAAGTCATGAAAATATATCAGCGATTATGGTGTTTGGAAATGAATACCTACAACACATTATAAGAAGAGGAGAGATCATCCTCCAAAATGTTTAAATAATCATAAAAAAACAAGGCGGCAACTTGGTTGGCAATTATCTTTTATTACCTTAATTTTGTATAGAACATAACATTACCTGTCAAGTCCATATACATATTGCTGATATTATTTACAAATCAAACTGGATCTTAAAACATGTTCCATTAATCACATGCAGCCTACAGAGCACAGTATGCAAGCCAGAAGAAAATACACGCCAGTCATTAGCGGTATCTATGGTAACCTATACATATTCTGATTATACCAGTGGTTCTCAACCTCGGTCCTCAAGAACCCCCAACAGTTCATGTTTTCCAGGTCCCCTGGCTGGTGCACAGGTGTATTCATTACTCACTGACACATTATAAAAGACCCACAGGTGAAGCAAATTATTTCACTTACAATCCTGTGAGGAGACCTGGAAAACATGAACTGTTGGGGGTACTTGAGGACCGTGGTTGAGAACCACTGGATTAGGGTATTCTATATGTATTGGGTGTTCTATATGCTGCAGTATTACATCCATTCACCCCATCACTGCCGAGGCTCTCTCACCCTTTTGCTGGGCACACTATAATACCTACTGTGTATCATTTATTTGTACAGCATCCATACAAATGACACCTTAATGTCATTTATTTTAGAAGGCTATTTTTCAGAAAACAGCATTCGTTTGTTAATAGATACTCACTAGAAATAGAAAATCTAGCCAAAATGAGTTCTCTTTTTTTTATTTATTACAATACAAAGAAATACTTCTTAATAAATTCATGTTTCAGCATTAAAGCGCCTTTCCAAAACAGCCAATTACCCCAATGTATTAGGGTGCGAGAAGTGGGAGGTGCGGCCTTGGTTTGATTGCTGCTTTAAAAATACGGGCACTCTCATACAAACTCCTGCATCTCCGGATTCTCACACCCGTGGCGAGATGTGATGGAGTCCGAGATCTTTAAAGGGGTGAACATTTACAAAGAAAAATAAAAAAACCCAACAACATGCCTTGTAAGCGATTGCCCGTTTAATAAAAACAAAAAAACGTCCATGATCGTCTGGCATCCTGCAGAGCCGGTGACGTCAGACTCCATTACATCCCGCCGCCTATTACGTTTTTGTTTTTTTGAATAGATTCTGCCCTTGAAGTCGATTTTTTTTTTTTTTTACTTGTTTGACTGACGCACATAAAATTTGTTGGAATAATAAGTCATAACATTTAGAAAAATGCAGAAATGTGCTACACTGTATTAGGGCAGCCGGTGCTTATTGATGCCAAAAAACAGGGATGCCATAATGGGATGCGGTTATGCGACTGGTACCGACGCCGGGATCCCGGCATCTGAAAATTATGCCAATCAGCATGCCGACCAATAGGGACTATTCCCACTCGTGGGTGTCCACACATACCCAACCCGCCATAATGGGGGGAGAAGTGGCATTTTAATTCCTCCCCTACCTCCTGGCTCTACTGGTGTTTCTGTAGTGTGGGATGATAATGCCTGATCCAAAATGTAACCACTAAGGGGTCTCCATAATTTGAAAGAGGAGGCTCCGCTTTTTCAATTAAGGGTAGCACTGAGTTTATTAAAGCCAGACTTGGTGAGATACTCCTCCATCCCTTGACTTATTAATTATACGGTCAATGTAGAAAAAGATCATACTTCTCAGGGATCACATCATTTGAAAAATGGAAGTGCCCTCTCACATAATAGTAACCCCAAGTCTGTAAGTGCCAGGATTGGGGGAGATATAGCGTTTTTAGTCTGCGAACACCATTCCCTGGCACGTTATTTTTAATTTCATGGAGTTGTAAGGTAGGGGAAAGGGGTTTAATTCCAACTCCCACCTTTCCCAGCTCCAGCACCAAGACACAGCAATGGAGGTATGTTTTCCTGTATTTGTACTGCTTCAGTTCTAAGGATGAGTCGGGCTCATCCTTAGCAGCTATCATGTACATCAAGAGGATCAGCGACGGCTCTTCTTTTAGCTGCCAAGGAAAAGCCGTCGCCAGAACAGTGCATGCAGCCAATTTTGGGTCATATTCTTTCAGCCACCAAATGGCTGCGTATGCGGTGTATAAACTGTACTTTTTGTAAGCACCATGGGCGGTTGGTATTCCTGCTATATTTTATTTAGAAAGCAGCAACATATTACTTAGCTTGGGGGAATGGCGATACAAGAAAATAACATGAAACAGAAGGTAAGGATGACCCTCCCTGATTGAGCTCACAATCTAAGAGGTGGGTAAAAGTCTCCAAGAGGTAACATAGCGGAATAACTACAGTGGCTGTTGGTGGGAGTACAGGCCCATAGTTGGCTCCGGCCAGTTGGCAGATAAAGTTCCTGTGCTTGTTTCCGGCCTTGGTCTATTGTGAGCCACAGGCATAGCACCAGTTGCCATCAGTGGGTACAGGCCCATTACAGCTTGTCACCGCAGACACAGAGCTAGTTCCTGGCTCTGAGTGAGCAGTGTCCAGTTAGTACATCACAGCTGCTGTAAGCTGTTACTGACTGTGTGACGTAACACATAGCTGGCAATTTCAACTTTGCAGACACTCATTCAATTTGTGCTTCTGACATTATTATTATTATTTACATTTTATTTATAGGGCGCCACAAGTGTTTTGCAGCACTGTACAAAGGACAGTCCAGGGAGCAAACCTTAGCATTACAGTAAATAAATAACAAAAATAGAGTACAGGTAACAAGGAGCACCACAACTCTCAAGACATAATACAGCTAAGATGTAAGTAGCGAGGGAGTAATCATTGTACTACTTGGGGCTGGCGGCCATAGAGAGCGATGGGCCTTTACCAGTAGGAGAGAAAGCAGGTAAAGATGGTCGCTGAGTAGGAGAGAGCTGCGAGTGAAATGAGCTGAGAAGAGGGCTTTGACAACAAGAGGAAAGGGGGCCCTGCTCTGAAGAGCTAACAATCTAGTGGGAAGGGGCGACAGACAGATATCATGAGGTGCAAGCAATCGAGAGGAAGCCCGATGTCAGTATGTAAGCAAAGCCGAGATATTCAAGGCATGGGGATGGAGGAACAGCAACTGATAGAACTGACCACTTGGCTGGATATGATTGCCTTTTATAATATGTCCATTAAATGCTTTATTACAAGGTGGACAGCCATCCGCTTCCTATGCCCCAGGTAATCTTAGGGTTGGGCATGTGATCCCGGCAGTTGGGATGTCTGCGAATCAGACTCGGGGGGTGGCGGCTACGGCTATACCCCATCCTCTAGTGCCTAACCCTAAACTCCCGGGGCCTTAACCCTAACAGTGAGCCTTGATAAGGATGGTGTTCTGGCACCGGGATTCAGAGTCGTGTTAGGATTCCAGGTCACATGACCGCCAGCTTCCCGACTGCTGGCATGCTAACCGCATCCCGTAATCTTATCACTAAATGTATCCAATATGTACAATGACAGAAGAGGTCAATTAAACAAGTCTACTTAACTTTGTGAATGAAGCCTAAAGAGAAGGTGAGAGAGATCTTTGCTATGTACAAAGGAGATGAAGCCATTCATCCAATCAGATGATGGCTGGATCCACTGAAGTAAAAAAAATAGGATTTTAATACCTACCGGTAAATCCTTTTCTCTTAGTCCGTAGAGGATGCTGGGGATGCTTCAAGAACCATGGGGTATAGACGGGATCTGCAGGAGACATGGGCACTTCAAGACTTTAAAAGGGGTGTGAACTGGCTCCTCCCTCTATGCCCCTCCTCCAGACTCTAGTTATAGGAACTGTGCCCAGGGAGATGGACATTTTCGGGGAAAAGGATTTATTTAATTTTTAAACTAAGGTGAGATACATACCAGCTAAACACCTCAAACACGCCGTACAACATGGCATTCAACAACAAGGCATGCAACGGCATGACTAACATCAGCCACAGACTGACTGTACTCAACACAACATGTGTGTAACCCTAACCAATAACTGCAGATACAGCCCGCACTGGGACGGGCGCCCAGCATCCTCTACGGACTAAGAGAAAAGGATTTACCTGTAGGTATTAAAATCCTATTTTCTCATACGTCCTAGAGGATGCTCGGGATGCTTCAAGAACCATGGGGTTTATACTAGAGATGAGCGGGTTCGGTTTCTCTGAATCCTAACCCGCCCGAACTTCATGTTTTTTTTCACGGGTCCGAGCGACTCGGATCTTCCCGCCTTGCTCGGTTAACCCGAGCGCGCCCGAACGTCATCATGACGCTGTCGGATTCTCGCGAGGCTCGGATTCTATCGCGAGACTCGGATTCTATATAAGGAGCCGCGCGTCGCCGCCATTTTCACACGTGCATTGAGATTGATAGGGAGAGGACGTGGCTGGCGTCCTCTCCATTTAGATTAGGGTTGAGAGAGAGAGAGAGAGAGATTGACCTGAGGCTGTGATACTGTAGAAGAGAGTGCAGAGTTTAGTGACTGACGACCACAGTGACCACCAGACAGTGCAGTTGTTTGTTTTATTTAATATATCCGTTCTCTGCCTGAAAAAAACGATACACACAGTGACTCAGTCACATACCATATCTGTGTGCACTGCTCAGCCCAGTGTGCTGCATCAATGTATATATATATCTGACTGTGCTCAGCTCACATAGCTTATAATTGTGGGGGAGACTGGGGAGCACTGCAGTGCCAGTTATAGGTTATAGCAGGAGCCAGGAGTACATAATATTATATTAAAATTAAACAGTGCACACTTTTGCTGCAGGAGTGCCACTGCCAGTGTGACTAGTGACCAGTGACCTGACCACCAGTATATATAATATTAGTAGTATACTATCTCTTTATCAACCAGTCTATATTAGCAGCAGACACAGTACAGTGCGGTAGTTCACGGCTGTGGCTACCTCTGTGTCGGCACTCGGCAGCCCGTCCATAATTGTATATACCACCTAACCGTGTTTTTTTTTTCTTTCTTTATAGTCATACTAGTTACGAGTATACTATCTCTTTATCAACCAGTCTATATTAGCAGCAGACACAGTACAGTGCGGTAGTTCACGGCTGTGGCTACCTCTGTGTCGGCACTCGGCAGCCCGTCCATAATTGTATATACCACCTAACCGTGTTTTTTTTTTCTTTCTTTATACATACATACTAGTTACGAGTATACTATCTCTTTATCAACCAGTCTATATATTAGCAGCAGACACAGTACAGTGCGGTAGTTCACGGCTGTGGCTACCTCTGTGTCGGCACTCGGCAGCCCGTCCATAATTGTATATACCACCTAACCGTGGTTTTTTTTTCTTTCTTTATACATACATACTAGTTACGAGTATACTATCTCTTTATCAACCAGTCTATATATTAGCAGCAGACACAGTACAGTGCGGTAGTTCACGGCTGTGGCTACCTCTGTGTCGGCACTCGGCAGCCCGTCCATAATTGTATATACCACCTAACCGTGGTTTTTTTTTTCTTTCTTTATACATACATACTAGTTACGAGTATACTATCTCTTTATCAACCAGTCTATATTAGCAGCAGACACAGTACAGTGCGGTAGTTCACGGCTGTGGCTACCTCTGTGTCGGCACTCGGCAGCCCGTCCATAATTGTATATACCACCTAACCGTGGTTTTTTTTTCTTTCTTTATACATACATACTAGTTACGAGTATACTATCTCTTTATCAACCAGTCTATATATTAGCAGCAGACACAGTACAGTGCGGTAGTTCACGGCTGTGGCTACCTCTGTGTCGGCACTCGGCAGCCCGTCCATAATTGTATATACCACCTAACCGTGGTTTTTTTTTCTTTCTTTATACATACATACTAGTTACGAGTATACTATCTCTTTATCAACCAGTCTATATATTAGCAGCAGACACAGTACAGTGCGGTAGTTCACGGCTGTGGCTACCTCTGTGTCGGCACTCGGCAGCCCGTCCATAATTGTATATACCACCTAACCGTGGTTTTTTTTTCTTTCTTTATACATACATACTAGTTACGAGTATACTATCTCTTTATCAACCAGTCTATATATTAGCAGCAGACACAGTACAGTGCGGTAGTTCACGGCTGTGGCTACCTCTGTGTCGGCACTCGGCAGCCCGTCCATAATTGTATATACCACCTAACCGTGGTTTTTTTTTCTTTCTTTATACATACATACTAGTTACGAGTATACTATCTCTTTATCAACCAGTCTATATATTAGCAGCAGACACAGTACAGTGCGGTAGTTCACGGCTGTGGCTACCTCTGTGTCGGCACTCGGCAGCCCGTCCATAATTGTATACTAGTATCCAATCCATCCATCTCCATTGTTTACCTGAGGTGCCTTTTAGTTGTGCCTATTAAAATATGGAGAACAAAAATGTTGAGGTACCAAAATTAGGGAAAGATCAAGATCCACTTCCACCTCGTGCTGAAGCTGCTGCCACTAGTCATGGCCGAGACGATGAAATGCCAGCAACGTCGTCTGCCAAGGCCGATGCCCAATGTCATAGTACAGAGCATGTCAAATCCAAAACACCAAATATCAGTAAAAAAAGGACTCCAAAACCTAAAATAAAATTGTCGTCGGAGAAGCGTAAACTTGCCAATATGCCATTTACCACACGGAGTGGCAAGGAACGGCTGAGGCCCTGGCCTATGTTCATGGCTAGTGGTTCAGCTTCACATGAGGATGGAAGCACTCAGCCTCTCGCTAGAAAAATGAAAAGACTAAAGCTGGCAAAAGCAGTAGCACCGCAAAGAACTGTGCGTTCTTCGAAATCCCAAATCCACAAGGAGAGTCCGACTCCAATTGTGTCGGTTGCGATGCCTGACCTTCCCAACACTGGACGTGAAGAGCATGCGCCTTCCACCATTTGCACGCCCCCTGCAAGTGATGGAAGGAGCACCCGCAGTCCAGTTCCTGATAGTCAGATTGAAGATGTCAGTGTTGAAGTACACCAGGATGAGGAGGATATGGGTGTTGCTGGCGCTGGGGAGGAAATTGACCAGGAGGATTCTGATGGTGAGGTGGTTTGTTTAAGTCAGGCACCCGGGGAGACACCTGTTGTCCGTGGTAGGAATATGGCCGTTGACATGCCTGGTGAAAATACCAAAAAAATCAGCTCTTCGGTGTGGAAGTATTTCACCAGAAATGCGGACAACAGGTGTCAAGCCGTGTGTTCCCTTTGTCAAGCTGTAATAAGTAGGGGTAAGGACGTTAACCACCTCGGAACATCCTCCCTTATACGTCACCTGCAGCGCATTCATAATAAGTCAGTGACAAGTTCAAAAACTTTGGGTGACAGCGGAAGCAGTCCACTGACCAGTAAATCCCTTCCTCTTGTAACCAAGCTCACGCAAACCACCCCACCAACTCCCTCAGTGTCAATTTCCTCCTTCCCCAGGAATGCCAATAGTCCTGCAGGCCATGTCACTGGCAATTCTGACGAGTCCTCTCCTGCCTGGGATTCCTCCGATGCATCCTTGCGTGTAACGCCTACTGCTGCTGGCGCTGCTGTTGTTGCTGCTGGGAGTCGATGGTCATCCCAGAGGGGAAGTCGTAAGCCCACTTGTACTACTTCCAGTAAGCAATTGACTGTTCAACAGTCCTTTGCGAGGAAGATGAAATATCACAGCAGTCATCCTGCTGCAAAGCGGATAACTGAGGCCTTGACAACTATGTTGGTGTTAGACGTGCGTCCGGTATCCGCCGTTAGTTCACAGGGAACTAGACAATTTATTGAGGCAGTGTGCCCCCGTTACCAAATACCATCTAGGTTCCACTTCTCTAGGCAGGCGATACCGAGAATGTACACGGACGTCAGAAAAAGACTCACCAGTGTCCTAAAAAATGCAGTTGTACCCAATGTCCACTTAACCACGGACATGTGGACAAGTGGAGCAGGGCAGGGTCAGGACTATATGACTGTGACAGCCCACTGGGTAGATGTATGGACTCCCGCCGCAAGAACAGCAGCGGCGGCACCAGTAGCAGCATCTCGCAAACGCCAACTCTTTCCTAGGCAGGCTACGCTTTGTATCACCGCTTTCCAGAATACGCACACAGCTGAAAACCTCTTACGGCAACTGAGGAAGATCATCGCGGAATGGCTTACCCCAATTGGACTCTCCTGTGGATTTGTGGCATCGGACAACGCCAGCAATATTGTGTGTGCATTAAATATGGGCAAATTCCAGCACGTCCCATGTTTTGCACATACCTTGAATTTGGTGGTGCAGAATTTTTTAAAAAACGACAGGGGCGTGCAAGAGATGCTGTCGGTGGCCAGAAGAATTGCGGGACACTTTCGGCGTACAGGCACCACGTACAGAAGACTGGAGCACCACCAAAAACTACTGAACCTGCCCTGCCATCATCTGAAGCAAGAAGTGGTAACGAGGTGGAATTCAACCCTCTATATGCTTCAGAGGTTGGAGGAGCAGCAAAAGGCCATTCAAGCCTATACAATTGAGCACGATATAGTAGGTGGAATGCACCTGTCTCAAGCGCAGTGGAGAATGATTTCAACGCTGTGCAAGGTTCTGATGCCCTTTGAACTTGCCACACGTGAAGTCAGTTCAGACACTGCCAGCCTGAGTCAGGTCATTCCCCTCATCAGGCTTTTGCAGAAGAAGCTGGAGACATTGAAGGAGGAGCTAACACGGAGCGATTCCGCTAGGCATGTGGGACTTGTGGATGGAGCCCTTAATTCGCTTAACAAGGATTCACGGGTGGTCAATCTGTTGAAATCAGAGCACTACATTTTGGCCACCGTGCTCGATCCTAGATTTAAAGCCTACCTTGGATCTCTCTTTCCGGCAGACACAAGTCTGCTGGGGTTGAAAGACCTGCTGGTGACAAAATTGTCAAGTCAAGCGGAACGCGACCTGTCAACATCTCCTCCTTCACATTCTCCCACAACTGGGGGTGCGAGGAAAAGGCTCAGAATTCCGAGCCCACCCGCTGGCGGTGATGCAGGGCAGTCTGGAGCGACTGCTGATGCTGACATCTGGTCCGGACTGAAGGACCTGACAACGATTACGGACATGTCGTCTACTGTCACTGCATATGATTCTCTCAACATTGATAGAATGGTGGAGGATTATATGAGTGACCGCATCCAAGTAGGCACGTCACACAGTCCGTACTTATACTGGCAGGAAAAAGAGGCAATTTGGAGGCCCTTGCACAAACTGGCTTTATTCTACCTAAGTTGCCCTCCCACAAGTGTGTACTCCGAAAGAGTGTTTAGTGCCGCCGCTCACCTTGTCAGCAATCGGCGTACGAGGTTACATCCAGAAAATGTGGAGAAGATGATGTTCATTAAAATGAATTATAATCAATTCCTCCGCGGAGACATTGACCAGCAGCAATTGCCTCCACAAAGTACACAGGGAGCTGAGATGGTGGATTCCAGTGGGGACGAATTGATAATCTGTGAGGAGGGGGATGTACACGGTGATATATCGGAGGGTGATGATGAGGTGGACATCTTGCCTCTGTAGAGCCAGTTTGTGCAAGGAGAGATTAATTGCTTCTTTTTTGGGGGGGGTCCAAACCAACCCGTCATATCAGTCACAGTCGTGTGGCAGACCCTGTCACTGAAATGATGGGTTGGTTAAAGTGTGCATGTCCTGTTTTGTTTATACAACATAAGGGTGGGTGGGAGGGCCCAAGGACAATTCCATCTTGCACCTCTTTTTTCTTTTCTTTTTCTTTGCGTCATGTGCTGTTTGGGGAGGGTTTTTTGGAAGGGACATCCTGCGTGACACTGCAGTGACACTCCTAGATGGGCCCGGTGTTTGTGTCGGCCACTAGGGTCGCTTATCTTACTCACACAGCTACCTCATTGCGCCTCTTTTTTTCTTTGCGTCATGTGCTGTTTGGGGAGGGTTTTTTGGAAGGGACATCCTGCGTGACACTGCAGTGACACTCCTAGATGGGCCCGGTGTTTGTGTCGGCCACTAGGGTCGCTTATCTTACTCACACAGCTACCTCATTGCGCCTCTTTTTTTCTTTGCGTCATGTGCTGTTTGGGGAGGGTTTTTTGGAAGGGCCATCCTGCGTGACACTGCAGTGCCACTCCTAGATGGGCCCGGTGTTTGTGTCGGCCACTAGGGTCGCTTATCTTACTCACACAGCGACCTCGGTGCAAATTTTAGGACTAAAAATAATATTGTGAGGTGTGAGGTATTCAGAATAGACTGAAAATGAGTGGAAATTATGGTTTTTGAGGTTAATAATACTTTGGGATCAAAATGACCGCCAAATTCTATGATTTAAGCTGTTTTTTAGGTTTTTTGGAAAAAAACACCCGAATCCAAAACACACCCGAATCCGACAAAAAAAATTCGGTGAGGTTTTGCCAAAACGCGGTCGAACCCAAAACACGGCCGCGGAACCGAACCCAAAACCAAAACACAAAACCCGAAAAATTTCCGGCGCTCATCTCTAGTTTATACCAAAGCTCTAGAACGGGCGGGAGAGTGCGGATGACTCTGCAGCACCGATTGACCAAACAAGAGGTCCTCCTCAGCCAGGGTATCAAACTTGTAAAACTTCGCAAAGGTGCTTGATCCCGACCAAGTAGCAGCTTGGTAAAGCTGTAATGCCGAGACCCCTCGGGCAGCCGCCCAGGATGAGCCCACCTTTCTGGTAGAATGGGCCTTCACAGTTATCGGTAACGGCAATCCTGCCGTAGAGTGAGCCTGCTGAATCGTATTACAGATCCAGCGTACAATAGTCTGCTTGGAAGCAGGAGCCCCAATCTTGTTGGGAGCCCACAGGACAAACAGAGCCTCTGTTTTCCTAATTTGAGCCGTTCTGGAACATAGATTTTCAAAGAGACTTCGATTCCGCCAAGGCGTCAGTAGCCACTGGCACCACAATAGGCTGATTTACGTGAAACGATGAAACCACTTTTGGCAGAAATTGCTGACGTGTTCTCAACTCCGCCCTATCAGCATGGAAGATTAAATAGGGGCTTTTGTGAGACAAAGCCGCCAATTCAGATACCCGCCTTGCGGATGCCAAGGCCAACAACATGACTAGTTTCCATGTAAGGAATTTTAACTCAACCTTACGCAAAGGTTCAAACCAAGGTGATTGCAGGAACTGCAACACCACATTCAGATCCCATGGTGCCACTGGGGGCACAAAGGGAGGTTGGATGTGTAGTACGCCTTTCACGAAGGTCTGAACTTCTGGAAGGGAGGCCAATTCTTTCTGAAAGAAAATTGATAAGGCCGAAATTTGTACTTTAATTGAGCCCAACTTTAGGCCCGCATCCACACCTGCTTGCAGAGAATGGAGCAAACGCCCCAGCTGAAATTGCTCCGTAGGAGCCTTCTTGGATTCACACCAAAACACATATTTCTTCCAAATACAGTGGTAATGCTTCGCCGTTACTTCCTTTCTAGCCTGAAGTAGTGTGGGAATAACTTCACTGGGAATACCCTTTCGGGCTAGGATTTGGCGTTCAACCGCCATGCCGTCAAACGCAGCCGCGGTAAGTCTTGATACACGCACGGTCCTTGCTGTAACAGGTCCTCTCGTAGAGGCAGAGGCCAGGGATCTTCTATGAGTAATTCTTGAAGATCGGGATATCAGGTCCTCGTTCGCCAGTCTGGAACAATGAGTATCGGCTGAACCCTTGTTATTCTTATGATCCTTATCACCTTTGGAATGAGTGGAAGTGGAGGGAACACATAGATCGACTGAAACACCCACGGTGTCACTAGAGCGTCCACCGCTATTGCTTGAGGGTCCCTCGACCTGGAACAATATCTCTGAAGTTTCTTGTTGAGGTGAGACGCCATCATGTCTATTTGAGGAATTCCCCAACGACTTGTCACTTCTGCAAAGACCTCTTGATGAAGACCCCACTCTCCTGGATGGAGATCGTGTCTGCTGAGGAAGTCTGCTTCCCAGTTGTCCACTCCTGGAATGAAGACTGCTGACAGAGCGCCTGCATGAGTTTCCGCCCAGCGAAGAACTTTGGTGGCCTCCGCCACTGCCGCTCTGCTCTTTGTTCCCCCTGGCGGTTTATGTACGCCACTGCTGTTACGTTGTCTGACTGAACCAAGACGGGCAGACCGCGCAGAAGATGTTCCACTTTGTAAATGGCCCTTAATTTCAGAATGTTTATGTGCAGACAAGCTTCCTGGCTTGACCATTTTCCCTGGAAATTTTACCCCTGTGTGACTGATCCCCAGCCTCGGAGACTTGCATCTGTGGTCACCAGGATACAATCCTGAATCCCGAACCTGCGCCCCTCCAGGAGGTGAGAACTGTGCAGCCACCACAGGTGAGAGATTCTGGTCCTGGAAGATAGGATTATTTTCCAGTGCATGTGCAGGTGAGACCCGGACCACTTGTCCAACAGGTCCCACTGAAACACTCTGGCATGGAACCTGCCAAACTGAATGGCCTCGTAGGCCGCAATCATCTTCCCCAGCAACCGAGTGCATTGAAGAATCTACACTCTTGCCGGTTTCAGAATCTGTTTTACCATGTTCTGTATTTCCAGAGCCTTTTCCACTGGAAGAAAAACCTCTCTGTAATTCTGAATCCAGAATCATACCCAAGAACGACAGTTGTGTCGTCGGAACAAATTGTGATTTTGGCAAGTTTAGGAGCCAACCATGTTGCTGCAGAATCGTCAGGGAGAGCGTAACGTTTTTTAGTAACTGCTCCTTTGATCTCGCCTTTATCAGGAGATCGTCCAAGTAGGGGATAATTGTGATTCCGTGCTTGCGCAGGAGAACCATCATTTCCGCCATAACCTTGGTGAAAATCCTCGGAGCCGTGGACAGGCCAAGCGGCAACGTCTGAAATTGGTAATGACAATCCTGAACAGCAAACCTCAAGTAAGCCCGATGTGGAGGGTATATGGGAACGTGTAAGTAGGCATCCTTTATGGTGACCGACACCATAAAATCCCCCTCCTCCAGACTGTAGATCACTGCTCGGAGAGATTCCATCTTGAATTTGAATTTTTTTAGATAGAAATTGAGGGATTTTAGGTTCAGAATCAGTCTGACTGAGCCATCCGGCTTCGGGACCACGAACAGGCTCGAATAAAAGCCTTCCCCCTGTTGTGACGGGGGTACCGTGACAATGACATGATTTTGACACAGCTTTAGTATTGCAGCGCATACTACGTCCCTTTCTGGAAGAGAAGCTGGCATCGACGATTTGAAACTCCAATTTGTACCCTTGGCCTACTATTTCTAATACCCAAGGATCCAGGGCCGAGCGAACCCAGACCTGACTGAAGAGTTGGAGACGTGCCCCCACCGGAGCGGACTCCCGCAGAGGAGCCCCAGCGTCATGCGGTGGATTTGGTAGAAGCCGGGGAGGACTTCTGATCTTGGGAACTTGCCACAGCCTGTGACCTTTTTCCCCTTCCTCTTCCTCTCGCAGCAAGGAAGGAAGACCCTCGTCCTTTTTTGTATTTATTAGGCCGAAAGGACTGCATCTGATAGTGGGGCGTTTTCTTTTGTTGTGCAGGCACATAAGGTAGGAACGATGACTTACCCGCGGTAGCCGTAGATACCAGGTCAGTGAGGCCGTCACCAAACAAGACCCTACCGTTAAACGGCAGAGACTCCATAGTCTTCTTAGGGTCAGCATCAGCATTCCATTGATGAATCCACAATGCTCTTCTAGCTGAGACTGCCATGGCATTGTCCCTTGATCCCAAAAGGCCAATATCCCTCGCAGCTTCCTTTAGATAAGCTGCAGCGTCCCTGATATGACACAGTGTCAAAAGCACACTATCCCTGTCCAGGGAATCTCTCTCAGATGACAAGTTATCTGCCCACTTTTCAATAGCGCTACTCACCCATGCCAATGCAATGGCAGGCCTGAGCAGCGTACCTGTAGTGACAAATGGATTTTAGTGCATTTTCCTGCTTACGATCCGCAGGATCTTTGAAGGCTGCCGTGTCAGGAGACGGAAGTGCCACCTTTTTGGACAGACACGATAGAGCTTTGTTCACCGTGGGGGTTGACTCCCATCTTTCTCTGTCCCCAGAGGGGAACGGATATGCCACCTGAATTCTCTTGGGAACCTGTACCTTCTTGTCAGGATTTTCCCAAGCTTTTTCAAAAAGAGCGTTCAGTTCATGAGAGGGAGGAAACGTTACCTCAGGTTTCTTTCCCTTAAACATGCAGACACTAGTATCAGGAACAGCAGGGTCTTCCGTAATATGTAATACGTCTTTTATCGCCACAATCATGTACTGAATGCTCTTGGCCAGTTTAGGATTCAATCTGGCATCACTATAGTCGACACTGGAATCAGAGTCCGTGTCGGTATCGTATCCGCTATCTGGGTAAATGACCGCTTCTGTGATAATGTATCCTCCGTGGATTTTCTCCATGTCTGGTTCTGAGACTCAGATTTATTTAATCTCTTATTTAACCGAGTCACATTTGCATTCAAAACACTCAACATATTTACCCAATCAGCCGTCGGCGGTGCCGACATGGTCACTCCCACAGTTTTTTCTGTCCCCACTCCAGCCTCCTCCTGGGAAGAGCACTCAGCCTCAGACATGTCGACACATGCGTACCGACACCCACAACCACACTGGGGCTAAAGGGGACAGACCCACATCAAAGCCCGTTAGAGAAACACAGAGGGAATTTTGCCAGCTCACAACCCAGCGCCTATCCCGGTACTGAAACTATTAAAACAATGCCTCAGACCTGTTAGCGCTTTTATATTAATAAAAACAGCACCAAAATACTGTGCCCCCCCCGCATTCTGTTTTGCACCCTGTTACTTGTACAGCAGTGTAGGAGGTCAGGACCAACGTCTCTGCAGCTCTGTGAAAAGAAAATGGCGCTGATTAGAGCTGTGGGGGCTGAGCCACGCCCCCTCCATGGCGTGCTTCAGCCCCACTATTTTTCAATTTTTTTATACTGGCGGGGGTCCGGTTTTGTGCCCAAGCACTGTAAGCCCTTTTTTGCCAGTGATTACTGAGGATTCATGCTGCCCAGGGCGCCCCCCCTGCGCCCTGCACCCTGTAGTGCCGCTGTGTGTGTGGGAACATGGCGCGCAGCGCGGCCGCCCTGCGGTACCCCAAAGCCGTCACTGAAGTCTTCTGATCTTCTTCTACTCACCCATCTTCTGACTTCTGGCTCTGCAGGGGGAGTGATGGCGCGGCTCTGGGAACGAGCATCTTGGCGTACCTAGCGATCAGACCCTCTGGAGCTAATGGTGTCCAGTAGCCTAAGAAGCAGAGCCTTGAAACTCACAGAAGTAGGTCTGACTTCTCTCCCCTCAGTCCCACGATGCAGGGAGACTGTTGCCACCAGGTCTCCCTGAAAATAATAAACCTAACATAAGTCTTTTTCTGAGAAACTCTGGAGAGCCTCTCAGTGTGCATCCAGTCTCACTGGGCACAGAATCTAACTGGAGTCTGGAGGAGGGGCATAGAGGGAGGAGCCAGTTCACACCCCTTCTAAAGTCTTAAAGTGCCCATGTCTCCTGCGGATCCCGTCTATACCCCATGGTTCTTGAAGCATCCCCAGCATCCTCTAGGACGTATGAGAAAACCAGAAATTAAAATACAGCCCCACAGAGCATCTAATCATACACAAATACACCTAATTATTAGTTTAGTGCATACCAAGGAATACCTCCCAACATGGACACATGCAAAAACACGACAAAGGAAGCTTTGACCAGACTGCTAATGCATGCCCATTTCCTCACACACTCCATCCCTTTGGAACAAGACTATTTGGGACTGTCTGACCATTAGTATACATAGGATACATTCAGCTACTGTAAAGTGTACATAGTCTTTTCCGAGTAAAGTTTTGCACCACTGCAGACAAATCTTGAACCACAAAGCCATGCACGTACTGTAACTGTATAATCAGGTGAAATTGTATAAAATGAGCCACATGGCTTCACAAAACTGAATTTGTACTCTGGGCACACAGTTTCCGGGGTGGGATTACCAAAAGGGAGGTACAGGTACACACCCAGAGCCTGACTGGTACCTTGAGGCCCGCTGCACTTAGTTTTAAGAATTCAGGTTTTTTAATTCCAATGCTAAATCCCACCTGGCCACCCGGGAGTAAAATCTGGGAACAGTGGGACTGACGCAAGAACGTCATTGTGTAGCGTTGCCTAGCTTAATGTACACCTCAGATGTGTCTTATACAGGGCAAGGGAGGTCTGGCCGACACTGCAGCACTGATACGTACACTGCTGTGCGGGCTGAGGGGTCACAACACAGTGCAGCTAATCCAATCTGTGCAGGAGGTGGAAGGAGTGTGCTCTCCCGCTCTGCACCCGGGCTACAGTTCAGCAGCAATTGTTTGTGGGAGAAATGTATAAAACAAACCAAAAACCTCTTGTCGAGATCTGAAGACATAAGTGCATATGGAGACATATGATGGGCATGTATGAGGCATGGGGAGCATCTGAATAAGTGGCAGGGAGTCTGATGTCATAAAGGCACGTGGGAAGGTCAGACGTCATGTGGGTGGATCTGATAAGGATGTAAGGGGCACTGCCGGAGATCTGATGGCATGTAAGTAGCAAGCCTTTGGGGCTGATGGGCGAGTGGTTGTATTTAATGAGCATGTAATGAACACCGTGGGAAGTATCCAATGTGCATGGTCTGGTGGCATATAGGGATGTCTGATGGGGCTGTTGTGAGGCCTGGTGTATATGAAGGTAAAAAAAAGACTAAAAAGTTTTTTTCCCCCCACAAATGGAGAAAAAAAAGGGGTAGAGGCGCGGATATGAAAATATTGTTGATAAATACACAATATAACAATTTATAGGAGAGGCACGGAGAACAACTTTTGCCGTATGATTCACATGCAGTGTGGAGTCCGACACTGCAGGCACAGAGGGAGCTAACTAGGAGACGGCTGCAGGAGGGACAAGTGCTCAAGGCAGCGTCGGTAACCTGGTCCGGAAGTGAGCGGCACTGAGGACATCAATTGCCATGCGGCTCGTGTGCATCGTGGAGCTCGACACTACGGCATAGAGGGAGCAGCTCATGATACGGGTGCGGGAGAGACAAGCGCTTGGAGCGTAGCCGGCGGCTCAACTTGGAAGCGGCTTATAGTCCAGCGCAAAGGACGAGGTGAGCACTTTAATACACACCTCATGTAAATGGAAATAGTGCCGTCTAGCTCTCCCATGATTAATTAAAGTATCATGTACATAAAGGAAAACTGTGCCCCTCCTGCGATATAGGGAATAATAGACTGCCGAGTGTACCGCTTCTGTGGTTCAATAATTAAGAGACTGCCTTACAGTGAAATTTACTGGGCAAACCAACACCAGTTTTGAGTATCATAAAAACCAGCTGTGAATTAAATATACTCACCGGATTTCCAGATATGTCCGCACATAAAGGAACTGCAACCAGCGGACGGGAAGAGTGATTATAATTACTGAGTTGGGCACACGTGTTCATTATAAGCATCTGGATACGTGTTCACTATAAAGGATACTCTGTAGTGCAGTTCTTTAGATCCAGGAACAAATTTGTTTTAAATTGTTTAGTTTTAAGGATTATATAAATCATGAAATGTATCTGATTGTATTTACCGGCCGGTATTGATATAAATATTAATAATAATAATTTTATTGCTTAAATAAATTATTAACCATATACATTGTTATATTGTGTATTTATCAACAATATTTTCATATCAGCGCCTCTACCCCTTTTTTTTCTCCATTTGTGGGGGGGGGGGGGACTTTTTAGTCTTTTTTGTCTTGTTGTGGGAGGAGCATACCCACTTTTGAGGCTGCAGATATTTAAAATAAGAATTTACTCACCGGTAATTCTATTTCTCGTAGTCCGTAGTGGATGCTGGGAACTCCGTAAGGACCATGGGGAATAGCGGGCTCCGAAGGAGGCTGGGCACTCTAGAAAGATCTTAGACTACCTGGTGTGCACTGGCTCCTCCCACTATGACCCTCCTCCAAGCCTCAGTTAGGATACTGTGCCCGGACGAGCGTACACAATAAGGAAGGATTTTGAATCCCGGGTAAGACTCATACCAGCCACACCAATCACACCGTACAACTCGTGATATGAAACCCAGTTAACAGTATGAAACAACAGAGCCTCTCAACAGATGGCTCAACAATAACCCGATTTAGTTAACAGTAACTATGTACAAGTATTGCAGATAAACCGCACTTGGGATGGGCGCCCAGCATCCACTACGGACTACGAGAAATAGAATTACCGGTGAGTAAATTCTTATTTTCTCTGACGTCCTAGTGGATGCTGGGAACTCCGTAAGGACCATGGGGATTATACCAAAGCTCCCAAACGGGCGGGAGAGTGCGGATGACTCTGCAACACCGAATGAGAGAACTCCAGGTCCTCCTCAGCCAGGGTATCAAATTTATAGAATTTTGCAAATGTGTTTGCCCCTGACCAAGTAGCAGCTCGGCAAAGTTGTAAAGCCGAGACCCCTCGGGCAGCCGCCCAAGATGAGCCCACCTTCTTTGTGGAATGGGCATTAACAGATTTTGGCTGTGGCAGGCCTGCCACAGAATGTGCAAGCTGAATTGTATTACAAATCCAACGAGCAATAGTCTGCTTAGAAGCAGGAGCACCCAGCTTGTTGGGTGCATATAGGATAAACAGCGAGTCAGATTTTCTGACTCGAGCCGTTCTGGAAACATATATTTTCAGTGCCCTGACAACGTCTAGCAACTTGGAGTCCTCCAAGTCCCTAGTAGCCGCAGGCACCACAATAGGCTGGTTCAGGTGAAACGCTGACACCACCTTTGGGAGAAACTGGGGACGAGTCCTCAATTCTGCCCTATCCATATGGAAAATCAGATAAGGGCTTTTACAGGACAAAGCCGCCAATTCTGATACTCGCCTGGCAGAAGCCAAGGCCAATAACATAACCACCTTCCACGTGAGATATTTCAGATCCACGGTTTTTAGTGGTTCAAACCAATGTGATTTTAAGAAACTCAACACCACGTTGAGATCCCAAGGTGCCACAGGGGGCACAAACGGGGGCTGAATATGCAGCACTCCTTTAACAAATGTCTGAACTTCAGGTACTGAAGCTAGTTCTTTTTGAAAGAAAATCGACAGAGCCGAGATCTGTACCTTAATGGAGCCCAGTTTTAGGCCCATATTTACTCCTGCTTGCAGGAAATGCAGAAATCGACCTAGTTGAAATTCCTCCGTTGGGGCCTTTTCGGCCTCACACCATGCAACATACTTCCGCCATATGCGGTGATAATGAGTTGCTGTGACCTCTTTCCTGGCTTTAATAAGCGTAGGAATGACTTCCTCCGGAATGCCCTTTTCCTTCAGGATCCGGCGTTCAACCGCCATGCCGTCAAACGCAGCCGCGGTAAGTCTTGGAACAGACAGGGCCCCTGCTGTAGCAGGTCTTGTCTAAGCGGCAGAGACCACGGGTCCTCTGAGATCATCTCTTGAAGTTCCGGGTACCACGCTCTTCTTGGCCAATCCGGAACCACGAGAATTGTGTTTACTCCTCGCTTTCTTATTATTCTCAATACCTTTGGTATGAGAGGTAGAGGAGGGAACACATAAACTGACCGGTACACCCACGGTGTCACTAGAGCGTCCACAGCTATCGCCTGAGGGTCTCTTGACCTGGCGCAATACCTCTCTAGTTTTTTGTTTAGGCGGGACGCCATCATGTCCACCTGTGGACGACCCCATTGATTTACAATCATTTGGAAGACTTCTGGATGAAGTCCCCACTCTCCCGGGTGGAGGTCGTGCCTGCTGAGGAAGTCTGCTTCCCAGCTGTCCACTCCCGGGATGAACACTGCTGACAGTGCTAGTACATGATTCTCCGCCCATCGGAGAATTCTTGTGGCTTCTGCCATTGCCATCCTGCTTCTTGTGCCGCCCTGTCGATTCACATGGGCGACTGCCGTGATGTTGTCTGACTGGATCAGCACCGGCTGGTGTAGGAGCAGGGATTTTGCTTGACTTAGGGCATTGTAAATGGCCCTTAGTTCCAGAATATTTATGTAAAGGGCAGTCTCCTGACTTGACCATAGTCCTTGGAAGTTTCTTCCCTTTGTGACTGCCCCCCAGCCTCGTAGGCTGGCATCCGTGGTCACCAGGACCCAGTCCTGTATGCCGAATCTGCGGCCCTCCAGAAGATGAGCACTCTGCAGCCACCACAGAAGAGACACCCTGGTTCTTGGGGACAGGGTTATCAAGCGATGCATCTGAAGATGCGATCCGGACCACTTGTCCAACAGGTCCCACTGAAAAATTCTGGCATGGAACCTGCCGAATGGAATTGCTTCGTAAGAAGCTACCATCTTTCCCAGGACCCGCGTGCAGTGATGCACCGATACCTGTTTTGGTTTTAGGAGGTCTCTGACTAGAGAAGACAACTCCCTGGCTTTCTCCTCCGGGAGAAACACTTTTTTCTGGACTGTGTCCAGAATCATTCCCAGGAACATTAGACGTGTCGTGGGGACCAGCTGTGACTTTGGGATATTCAGAATCCAGCCGTGCTGGCGCAGCACTTCCTGAGATAGTGCTACTCCCACTAACAACTGTTCCTTGGATCGTGCCTTTATTAGGAGATCGTCCAAGTATGGGATAATTAAAACTCCCTTTTTTCGAAGGAGTATCATCATTTCCGCCATAACCTTGGTAAATACCCTCGGTGCCGTGGAGAGTCCAAACGGCAGCGTCTGGAATTGGTAATGGCAATCCTGTACCACAAATCTGAGGTACTCCTGGTGAGGATGGTAAATGGGGACATGCAGGTAAGCATCCTTGATGTCCAGGGATACCATGTAATCCCCCTCGTCCAGGCTTGCAATAACCGCCCTGAGCGGTTCCATCTTGAACTTGAATTTTTTTATGTATGTGTTCAAGGATTTCAAATTTAAAATGGGTCTCACCGAACCGTCCGGTTTCGGCACCACAAATAGTGTGGAATAGTAACCCCGGCCTTGTTGAAGTAGGGGTACCCCGATTATCACCTGCTGGGAATACAGCTTGTGAATCGCTGCTAGCACCGCCTCCCTGTCTGAGGGAGCAATCGGCAAGGCAGATTTTAGGAACCGGTGGGGTGGAGCCGCCTCGAATTCCAGCTTGTATCCCTGAGATACTATTTGAAGGATCCAGGGATCCACCTGTGAGCGAGCCCACTGATCGCTGAAATTCATGAGGCGGGCCCCCACCGTACCTGGCTCCGCCTGTGGAGCCCCACCGTCATGCGGCGGACTTGGAAGAGGAAGCGGGGGAGGACTTTTGTTCCTGGGAACCTGCTGTTTGCTGCAACCTTTTTCCCCTACCTCTGCCTCTAGACAGAAAAGACCCTCCTTTTCCCCGCTTGTTTTTCTGGGTCCGAAAGGACTGAACCTGATAAAATGGCGCCTTCTTAGGCTGTGAGGGGACATGGGGTAAAAATGCTGACTTCCCAGACGTTGCTGTGGAAACTAGGTCGGAGAGACCATCCCCAAATAATTCCTCCCCTTTATAAGGCAAAACTTCCATGTGCCTTTTGGAATCTGCATCTCCAGTCCACTGGCGAGTCCATAAGCATCTCCTAGCAGAGATGGATAATGCACTTACTTTAGATGCCAGCCGGCAGATTTCCCTCTGTGCATCTCTCATGTATAAGACTGAGTCTTTGATATGGTCAATTGTTAGCAGAATCGTGTCTCTGTCTAATGTGTCAATATTTTCTGACAGTTTATCTGACCACGCAGCGGCAGCACTGCACATCCATGCTGACGCAATAGCTGGTCTAAGTATAATGCCTGAGTGTGTATATACAGACTTCAGGATCGCCTCCTGCTTTCTATCAGCAGGTTCCTTAAGGGCGGCCGTATCCTGGGACGGTAGTGCCACCTTTTTAGACAAACGTGTGAGCGCTTTATCCACCCTAGGGGGTGTTTCCCAACGTAACCTATCCTCTGGCGGGAAAGGGAACGCCATTAGTATCTTCTTAGGAATTACCAATTTCTTATCAGGGGAAGCCCACGCTTCTTCACACACTTCATTTAATTCATCTGACGGGGGAAAAACTACAGGTAGTTTTTTCTCCCCAAACATAATACCCTTTTTTGTGGTACCTGGATGTAAATCAGAAATATTTAACACCTCTTTCATTGCCTCAATCATGCAGTGAATGGCCTTAACGGGCATTAAATTTGACTCATCGTCGTCGACACTGGTGTCAGTATCCGTGTCGACATCTACTTGTGCCATCTGAGATAGCGGGCGTTTCAGAGCCCCTGATGACTTTTGAGACACCTGGACAGGCACGAGCTGAAGACTCGGCTGTCCCACAGTCGGCATGTCGTCAAATTTTTTATGTAAGGAGTCTATACGTGCACTCATTTCCACCCATAAACTCATCCACTCAGGTGTCTGCCCCCCCGGGGGTGACATCCCTGCTAAAGGCATCTGCTCCCCCTCCACATCATTATCCTCCTCAAACATGTCGACACAGCCGTACCGACACACTCCACACACACAGGGAATGCTCAAACAGAGGACAGGACCCACAAAAAGCCCTTTGGGGGGACAGAGTAAGAGTATGCCAGCACACACCAGAGCGCTATATATATATATATATATATATATACAGGGACTAACTGAGTTATGTCCCTAATAGCTGCTTTTCAATAAAATATATATATATATATATATATATATACTGCCAAATTTAATGCCCCCCCTCTCTTTTCCCTCTTACTGGTACTGTAGATTGCAGGGAAGAGCCAGGGAGCTTCCTTCCAGCGGAGCTGTGAGGGAAAAATGGCGCCAGTGTGCTGAGGAGATAGGCTCCGCCCCTTTTTCGCGGCCTATTCTCCCGCTTTTTATGGAATTCTGGCAGGGGTATTTACCTCATATATAGCCCCTGGGGCTATATATTGAGGTATTTTAGCCAGCCAAGGTGTTTTTATTGCTGCCTCAGGGCGCCCCCCCCAGCGCCCTGCACCCTCAGTGACCGGAGTGTGAAGTGTGTGAGAGGAGCAATGGCGCACAGCTGCAGTGCTGTGCGCTACCTTGGTGAAGACAGAGTCTTCATGCCGCCGATTTTCCGGACCATCTTCTTGCTTCTGGCTCTGTAAGGGGGACGGCGGCGCGGCTCCGGGACCGAACATCAAGGCTGGGCCTGCGGTCGATCCCTCTGGAGCTAATGGTGTCCAGTAGCCTAAGAAGCCCAATCCGGCTGCAAGCAGGCGAGTTCGCTTCTTCTCCCCTTAGTCCCTCGCTGCAGTGAGCCTGTTGCCAGCAGGTCTCACTGAAAATAAAAAAATCTAAGACTATTACTTTCTAAGAGCTCAGGAGAGCCCCTAGTGTGCATCCAACCTCGGCCGGGCACGAAATCTAACTGAGGCTTGGAGGAGGGTCATAGTGGGAGGAGCCAGTGCACACCAGGTAGTCTAAGATCTTTCTAGAGTGCCCAGCCTCCTTCGGAGCCCGCTATTCCCCATGGTCCTTACGGAGTTCCCAGCATCCACTAGGACGTCAGAGAAATATCAGCTGGCGCTGGGTTATCTTTCTTTAAACATTTTTTGGGTATATGAAGGTAGTCTGATGGGTAAGTGGGTGAAGGTGACGTGTCTGATGCCATGTTCCTAGATGTGAAGGACATGTGGCCATTTATGGTTTTCTTCCCAGTCAAACAGTACTACCACAGCGATTATGGAGTAGCAGTGTGAGCGAAAATGAGACTGTACTGGGGGTAAAAACGTTGCTAACTGGATAATGGGGGTCATTCCGAGTTGTTCGCTCGTTGCCGATTTTCGCAGTGCTCATGCGGTTAGTATTTTAGCACAAAAAACTTAGTAGATTTACTCACGTCCGAACAAAGATTTTTCTTCGTTGAAGTGATCGGAGTGTGATTGACAGGAAGTGGGTGTTTCTGGGCGGAAACTGGCCGTTTTCTGGGAGTGTGCAGAAAAACGCAGGCGTGTCAGGGAAAAACGCGGGAGTGTCTGGAGAAACGGGGGAGTGGCTGGCCGAACGCTGGGCGTGTGTGTGACGTCAAACCAGGAACGAAACGGCCTGAGCTGATCGCAATCTGTGAATAAGTCTCGAGCTACTCAGAAACTGCTAAGAAATTTCTATTCGCAATTCTGCTAATCTTTCGTTCGCAATTCTGCTAAGCTAAGATACACTCCCAGAGGGCGGCGGCTTAGTGTTTGCAATGCTGCTAAAAGCAGCTAGCGAGCGAACAACTCGGAATCACCCCCAATGTCTAAACATTATGATATGTAGGGAGGACTGATGGCATGTGAAAAGCTGCAAGCATCTCTGTCAGCCAGTGGGACGGTGCAAGGAGGTCTGTGCTGCACTTGAGGACTGATGGCATGTGTGAAGGTGTAGGGAGGAGGTCAGTGGGGAATGTAAGGAGGACTGATGGCATGTGGGTGATGTATGGAGGTCTGTGGGGCATTTGAGGTGTGATGGCATATGTAATGGTGTAGGAAGGTCAGTGTGGTGCTTTGGGGCAGCTGGCTGTTACTGACTTGGGGGGTACCTGTGCCCTTGACTTGAACCTCAGGGTGCGTTCACACTAGGTGATATCGCATATGATCTTGGCGATATCGGCCGGTATAGAACAATATTGTCTAGTGTGTACAGACAATATATTGCACGATGCGCACTCCAGCGAGCCTGATGAACCAGACGAGGACCATGCTGTGGAATGCCGAATGTCTGGTCCCGTTGCAGACAGCATCGCATCGTTTGCGATGTTGTCCTAGTGTGTAGGCACCCTTGGTGTTAGGCCAAAAATTATGCCAAGCACCTCACGTTTACTCTATGTTAGATTGCAGAGTTCATTATAATTATTCTGATTAGCAGTGCTTGGTTTTATATAGAGCGTGCATCTAGATATAGGTAAGTTGGACATGTAAGGAGGTCTGATTGCATGTGGAATATGTATGGAAGTCTGTGGGGCATGCAAGAGGTACAGTATGCGAGAGAAAATAGGTTTTTGGTATATCCATGTCTCAGCACAGATGGTTAAATCAAATTGCCTGAGGTGTTAATTAAGTCACCTGTGGCCAAGCATGGATAAACTTAAAACCTTGACCTTTGGGGTGCCTAGAGGACCGCATTTGAGAAACTCTGATATACTCTAATACTTTATAGATACACCCTATGTCTCCTACTCTAGTGAAGGTCATAGAGCGGAGGACTTAGTTTGCATGTGAACACCCCAGATATTTTTTGGGTAGCAGCTGATTTACCGGCGGACACAAAACCGTTGACGGTCATAATTCCGACAGCCAATAACAGTCAAAATACAGACAATAATTATGCCGACGTGCTCAAAAGACCGACATAGTAAGAATGCTGACTTATCAAAATGCCAACATGCGTTTAAGGCATTTTGTTCATACTTTACTATTCCAGTGGACCTGGAGGGGGAACAGAATAGTGTGCCGAGCGCAGCTAGGGGATGCATGAGCCATGTGAGGGGATGCGGTACACTTAGATGGTGTCCACGTCGACCTATGTCGATATTGACCCCTTGCCCCCCAAAAAACCCATGTCGATAGTTTGACATATCAGCATTTCAAATGCATTTTGAGCATGTCGACATAATGAATGTCTGTATTTTGACTGTAGGGCAATGACTCTCGGGATTATGACCGTCGGTAAATCATACTGAATCCATATTTTCAAATGTAGAACCATGAACATTATCTTACCAAGAGCCGTAACTCTAAGACCAACTATCATAAAATATACGTTATGGTAAGAAATTACCGTTGATAACGTGATTTCTCTTATGTCCACAGGATAACACTGGGATATTGTCGAGCGACAGCGAAAATGGCACCAACACGGTCACAAGCTTTCTGGCCTCCTAGGATGCATTGGGGCCTTCACCATATAGTCCCGCCCCCTGACTCAGTCAGATCAGTTTTTTCCACAGCGATTTTAGGCAGGAACATCAGGTAGAGACTGTTTAGGCGATAAGAACACACATGCACACCCTTCCATACAAGAAGGAAGAGGTTTTAGTGATTGTCTAGATCCTCAAATCCGATGCGTAAGGGTGGGATCCCTGTGAATACCTGTGGACATAAGAGAAATCACGTTATCAACGGTAAGTTCTTACCATAACGTATATTTCTCTGGCTGGATCCACAGGATAACATTGGGATTCCCAAAGCCATTTTAGTGGTGGGGACGCTCTGCGTCATGAGAGGCAAAAGTATCCAAGGCATAATGTCTAATGAATGTGTTTATGGAAGACCATGTGGCTGCCCTACATATCTGTTCTGCTGAAGCACCCTGTTGTGCTGCCCAAGAAGGACCTACCTTACGTGTAGAGTGTGCAGAGACATTAGCTGGAATAGGGAGATCTGCATTAAAATAAGCTTCTGATATTACCATTCGGAGCCATCTCGCCAGCGTCTGTTTACTAGCAGGCCATCCTCTTCTATGGAATCCGTAGAGGATGAAGAGAGAATCTGTTTTCCTGTTGGCACTAGTACAATCTATGTAGATTCTTAAAGCCCGGACCACGTCCAGCGACGCTTCTCCCGCAGAAAGTCCCGATACCTGAAAATCTGGGACTACAATCTCTTCATTCAGGTGAAACTTTGATACCACCTTTGGATGATAGCTAGATCTCGTTCTGAGAACTGCTCTGTCTGGAAAAAAACTTAGGAAAGGAGATTTACATGATAATGCTCCTAAATCTGACACTCTTCTGGCTGACGCCATTGCCAGTAAAAAAAAAAAGAACTTTAACCGTTAACCACTTAAGATCTGCTCTCTCAAGTGGTTCAAATAGAGGACCCTGGAGAAATTTAAGAACTAAATTCAAATCCCAGGGAGCTGCAGGAGGAACAAATGGAGGTTGAATATGTACTACTCCTTGAAAAAATGTACGTACATCCTGTAAATCAGCAATCTTCTGCTGAAACCATACAGTTAACGCTGAAACTTGAACCCTCAAGGAAGCAACTTTCAACCCTTTATCCAATCCTGCCTGAAGGAAATCCAAAATTCTAGCTACTTTAAAAGATCTCGGATTGAAATTTTTTCCAGTACACCAATGAATATAGGCATGCCATATTCTATGATACACACAGGCCGAAGAAGGCTTTCTTGCTCTAAGCATAGTTTGGATTACTTGTTTCAAAAAACCTTTAGCCTCTAAGATAGAGGTTTCAACAGCCACGCCGTCAAAGACAGGCGATCC
The DNA here is from genome assembly GCF_028390025.1 of Pseudophryne corroboree. Lineage (NCBI taxonomy): Eukaryota > Metazoa > Chordata > Amphibia > Anura > Myobatrachidae > Pseudophryne > Pseudophryne corroboree. The sequence goes on from NC_086446.1 coordinate 99,154,873, forward strand.
AGATGACTGTGACAACAAGGACCCTGCATTAGCAGATCTGGACGTTGAGGGAGAAGTATCGGTGCTTCCATGGACATTCTCAACAGATCTGTGTACCAATGCCTTCTTGGCCAAGCTGGAGCTATTAGAATGATTGCACCTTTTGCCTGTTTTATCTTTCTCACTACTCTGGGTAACAGAGATATTGGCGGGAACAGACACGCCAGCTGAAACCTCCATTCTACTGACAGTGCGTCTACAAGGACCGCTCCTGGGTCCCTTGGTCTCGATCCATACCTTGGAACTTTGTTGTTCAGACGAGACGTCATAAGGTCTATCTCTGGTAGACCCCATCTGTTCACCAGTGTCTGAAACACTTCTGGGTGTAGTGCCCATTCTGTTTCCTGAATGGTGTGCCGACTGAGAAAATCCGCTTCCCAGTTTAGTACACCCGGGACAAATACTGCTGACAATGCTGGGAGATGGAGTTCTGCCCATTTTAGAATGGGAGTTACTTCCTCCATCAATCTCTTGCTGTGAGTTCCTCCTTGATGATTGAGGTATGCTAATGCCGTCGCATTGTCTGAGCGGATCTGGACTGGTCTTCCTTGTAGATTGTCCTTTGCCTGAACCAGAGCCAAGTAAATGGCCCTTATTTCTAACAGATTTATTGGCAGGCGACTTTCCCTTGCGGTCCACTTTCCCTGGAACCATAGGCTTCCGAGTACCGCCCCCCAGCCCTGCAGGCTGGCATCTGTTGTCAGGACTTGCCACTCTTTTATCCAAAAGGGTCTCCCCTTGTTTAAATGGTCTGTCTTCAACATCTGCTTCTTTATAGTCTGATGATTTCCGTTCCATTTGGTCAGAATAAGGTGCAGCAACGGTCTGGAGTGGAATTGCGCATATTGCACCATGTCGAAGGTTGATACCATCAGACCCAACAGTCGCATTACTGCATGGACTGACATTGTCTGAGCGTGCAATGCTTCCTGAGCCATGACCTGCACCTTGACTATTTTTTTCTCCGGTAAGAGAACTTTCTGTAGGTCTGAATCCAATATGGCTCCCAAATGAACCATCCGCTGTGATGGATTCAGGGACGACTTTTCCTAATTTATGAGCCACCCGTGTCTCTGTAAAACTATCATCTGTTGGAGATGGCTCAACAGTAAATCTTGCGACTATGCTAAGATTAACAGGTCGTCTAAGTATGGGAATATTCTTATCCCCTGTTTGCGCAGACAAGCTGCCATAACCACCATGATCTTGGTAAACACCCTGGGTGCTGTAGCTAGCCCGAAAGGCAGAGCTTTGAACTGGAAATGTTCCTGGAGGATGGCAAACCTGAGGTAACACTGATGCGACAGTGCTATAAGCACATGTAGGTAAGCATCCCGTACATCCAGAGCAGAGATACCATGAAATCTCCCGGTTTCCATAGCCAACATTATGGAGCGTAACGTCTAAATGTGAAACTTCGGGATCCATATGTATTTGTTCAGCATTTTCAGATTTAGAATTGGTCGATATGACCCATTTGGCTTCTGGATTAGAAATAGATTGTAGTAAAACCCCTGTCCACTTTGTGATGGAGGTACTGGGACAATCACACCTGACTGCAGTAATTTTTGGACTGCTTCTTGCAGGGCATTGGCCTTCGACTCTGTACGAGACGGGCTGGTGCAAAAAAATCTTTGAGGAGGCTGCCTCCCTGAATGGGAACCCATACCCCTGAGATACTACCTTCTGCACCCAAGCATGTGCTGTTGACTGTTGCCATATGTGTGCAAAAAGAAGGAGTCGGCCCCCAACCCTGGAATCCTCCAGGTGGAGGCCTGTCTCTTCAGGCTGACTGTTTCTGTTCAGGTTTGGAAGCTGGCTTTTTGCTAGCCCACTGCTTCCTACCCCTGGATTTAAACTGGGGTTGCTTAGGCTCCTCTTTAGCTTTCGCTTTGCTTTGCCAACGAAATGAGCAAAATTTTAAACCCTTGGATTTAGGGTTATAAGCAGCCGGAAATCTGACCTTTTTCGATTCAGCCTCTGATTCTAAGATATCCGATAAAAGGTTTTCCAAATAATATATTACCGACAAAAGGCAATGCTTCCAATTCTTTCTTTGACTCCGCATCTGCCTTCCAGGTCCATAGCCAAACTGCTCTGCGAGCGACTACCGTCAAGGCTGAAGCTTTAGAAGCAACTGTACCTACATCAATTGCTGCTTCTTCCAAATACTGGGCAGATTGTCTTAAACGGCAAAAACTATCCTCTTGCTCCCTAGTAGGAGAAGGGATGTCATTCTCTAGTTCCTCTATCCATTCGCCCATTGCCTTTGCTACCCAGGCCGAAGCCATAGCAGGTCTTACCACTGCTCCTACTAGAGAAAAAATATTTTTCAAAAGGCTCTCTACCCTTCTGTCTGTGACATCATTCAATGAGGTAGATGACAGTGGTAAAGCAGATTTATGCACGAGTCGCAGAACATGTGCATCTATTTTTGGAGGAACTTCTCTTTTTTAACAATCTCCAGCAGGAAATGGATAATAAGAATCCCATCTCTTAGGAATCTTGTACTTTTCACTGGGCGCTGCCCAAGACTCATCCATCATTTCCGTCAGCTCATCTGACGCTGGGAATTCAGCTTTCACTGATTTTGTTCGTTTAAATACAGGTGCTTTAGCTTTTAACACTGTCTTGGCTGGCTCTTCCAACGAGAGAACAGCCTTCACAGCATTAATAAGTTCAGCTACATCTTCTGAACTAAAGCTCTGCGACTGATCATCATACGGAGTTGAATCTATTGTATCATTATCATCCGATGTATCATCTTGTGTAGTTTGCCACACAGACGTATCTGTCTTAGTTTTACCTGTCCCTTGGTTGCTTGTAGAGGCTACTGGAACCAAGCCATAGGAAGGGAGCTGCATGTATGGGTTCATAGTGTAACCTAACCCTTGAGGCGGTGCTACCGGAGCTAACCTGTCCGCTATTGAAGACAGAGTCTTTGCGAACATATTCCATGGTGGCTCTGTTGGTGGTTGAACCAACTCCTGTTTTTTACTTCGCTGAAAAGTGAAACAGTTTGCACACAAACCCTCATAAGTGACCAATTGATTCATATCAATTACCCCTGACTTACTAGATAAGCATGTTAGGGCTGTAGGAGTGCTAGATAAATTCTCCTCATCACTTTTGCCGCTCACAGACATGGTATTAATCTGTTATTGACTACACAATTTTGTGACTGAAAATCACCCTATATGTCAGTATATAGAGGTGAGATCAATCTGACCACAGTGCACCTGATTTGAGGGTCAGAACAGGACTGACATTACACAGAAAAGTCAGCACACATACTAGCAGTCAGTCACATGTTAAAGCATTAGACATTGCCATATGAGAATACAACCTCCATAACAACTTATACATAAGTAGGAAAATTGTACTTCTGTTTTAAACTGGTTCTTTTTTCAACATAGCATGCAGAAAACACAGTAATAGACAGGTCTCATATGCAATAGGTACTAAAAATTAACAATGCATACTAAGAAGTAGAGAGAATTTTTAGTACTGTATACCCTGCCTCCGTAGAGCGGGATACAGGGAGACTCACCACACTTCCATATCCAAGCAAATACGCTCGTAAGACGCTGAGTGGATTCAGACGCTACTGGTGTACACTGCCGCTCTTGATAACTGATAACGGACACGGACGCTGAGCGACTTCCACGTGTATGCAGATGCTAAGGCCTGCGACTCGGTCTGGGCGGGTTTATCTCCAGTGTACACAACCGCAGCGTCTAAGCTGCGACAGAGTACCCTCGTGGTAGCGTCTGAGCCGGAAGTGAGGTCATTTAGTTCATGAAACGAGAAACACGCGGGAACTGGCCATGAACTCGGAGGAGGGACGGCCAGGAGAGCGTCTGAATCCCCCTGTTGACTTAAACTCCCAGGATCGCGGCCTCTACCTAGTCCTGGCGCCTATGATCCCCGGAGCGTAGCGCTGTCGCACTCTAGATGTTCGGCGCATCAACACACTGTTTGTAGTCTCCACCAAAATCAGTGTAGCTGTGTCCTGACCCCTCTAGTAAGAGGAAGTCCATAGACTCACCGTCTCCCCATGCTCCGGCCACAGCCTGGTTACGTCTGCTGGACCTGCTAGAACATCCGACACAGACGCCCGTCGAGACAGCACTGATACCCGAAGGTAAGCGTTGTTGCGACCCGGTGGGGAGTTGTTGGAGCGACTCTTTCTAGAATGCGTTTAAGACGCTATTAAGATAAGTTGCTCAAAAAAACAATATAGTAAGTCTATAAAAATAAAATAATAAAAGCTTGAGGCTGCTCTCACAACCGCCCTATGACCATGCGGCTTCCTGCCGCACCAGGAGAAAAACTGATCTGACTGAGTCAGGGAGCGGGACTATATGGTAAAGGCCCCTCTGGGGAGTGGTTAGGGTTAGGGGTCTGTATTTTGCATGCCGGGAATACCGTATGCCGGGATCTCATACTGATCCCGTTCATGTAACACATTCATTTATACCTAAGATTTCCAGGAGGTGAATTTTATCTAGGTCTTTTTAAGACAGATCCCCATCATCCCACAATACGCTCAAACAGCAACTGAGCTTATAACACTAGCAGCAGCATCAGGCGGGCAAAGCTGGAAAAACAGGAGCAGTCATCCAAGTTCTGGTGGTAGTAGTGTCATCTTCTCTATATATGTGTATGGGGCAAGGAACCCTTATTGTGCCTAGGGCAAGGGATCTTATACTGCCTCTAACATTTTGGCATATTTTTAAATGATTACAGAATTATATGAATCATCTCTGTAATTGAACATATGATTAGAATAAAGCATAAGGTTCTACTGTCATAGATCCAACGTTGTGGAGTATGTTAAATTCAATTAACATCCTTTCCGACAAGCATTGTCGGAAAGGATCTGACAAAACACTATTCAATGAACGGCCAAATCCGACATAATAAACGATAATAATTTGCACAAATAACCAATCAGTTCCAGTCTTGATCACATCTATTCTGCCCATGTCTGCGGAGGATAACAACATTATAACATGTTAACATACTGTGTGCCTGGAGCTTTCAACTGGCCTCCATAAATAGAACACTGTGTATACACTTTATAACTTCATGTCTATTTTATCACTTACGTTAATATCAGCAATTATACATTTAGAGTATTGCTTTGACTTATTTCCTGTATATCAGTTCATATGAACTACTTATCGCCTGTGTGAGTTTTCTGATGCGTAACCAGATATGGTTTCTGTGTATAACATTTCCCACACTCAGAGCATGTAAATGGTTTCTCACCCGTGTGAGTTCTCTGATGTCTAACAAGATATGATTTCTGCGTATAACATTTCCCACACTCAGAGCAGGTAAATGGTTTCTCACCCGTATGAAGCCGCTGATGTACAAGAAGATGTGATTTCTGTGTAAAACATTTTCCACACTCGGAGCAAGGAAATGGTTTCTCACCTGTGTGAAGTCGTTGATGTTCAACAAGACATTGTTTGTTTGTAAAACATTTCTCACACTGGGAGCATGAGAACGGTTTTTTATCTGTGTGAGTTTTCTGATGTCTAAGAAGACTCGATTTCTCTGTAAAACATTTCCCACACTCTGCGCAAGGAAACGGTTTCTCACCTGTGTGTGTTCTCTGATGTTCAACAAGACCTGATTTATTTGTAAAACGTTTCCCACACTCGGAACAAGAAAATGGTTTCTCACCTGTGTGATATCTCTGATGCACACTTAGATTTGATTTCCGTGTAAAACATTTCCCACACTCGGGACATGGAAACGGTTTCTCACCTGTGTGATTTCTCTGATGTACAACAAAAGCTGATTTATATCTAAAACATTTCCCACACTCGGAACATGAAAATGGTTTCTCACCTGTGTGAATTCTCTGATGTCTACGAAGACCTGATTTATATGTAAAACTTTGCCCACACTCAGAACAAGAAAAGTTTTTAGCACTTGAATCATCAGGAGAACATTCCTCAAGGTTAGAGGGATTAGACGATGTTTCTGCAGTGTGAAGTAATGGATGTATATTTAAGGTAACAGGGATTTTTCCATGGGAACCTGGTACGATGTTGTCATCTTCTCTTTTCAGATATGGAGACGAAGCGAGATGTCCCCCTGAGCTATTCCTGCCTTGGCACCAATCTATTGGAAATAAAATACATTTATGATAATAGACATATTACAGTGAGGAACTTTCATACTATTAACGAGTTACAGATGTTCCTTTGTTTAACTTCTATATGTATACTATAGATGTATTGGAAAACAGAAAAAAAAATACTTGCACTCTAAATGGGGGGTATTTATTGTAATTACAATTCCTATCAGCAACAGCTGGGAAAGAATTGGACGATTCTTACAACAGATAGAAAACGGTCTAACATCAGCCCATATCATTGCAATGTATGTATAATGCATTAACTGTTCAAACAAATTACTTTAATTAGTAATTTTATTTTTTTACAGGGGGGAGGGGGGGGTTGAGTTACTTAACGAATATCTCTTGTTAATTAGTTATTCAATATAATTATCTAAAGTTTGCATCAAACAAAGCTAAATGTAAAGTCCCATACCTACTGTATATACACTAAAACGGACTTACTGCACTTACAAGGATATACCAGGTGTCCTGCACCAATAAGAGGAATACAGTTATGTAATAAGTTACTTGTTGGAGGAACATGGTCTCGGCCAGTGACTATTCTCTGTAATAAGTGATTATTACTCACCTGTGCTGATATCTGTAGGGATTTCCTCCTCCTTACACTGATCATTCCTCACAGAAATCTCTTCTTCTCCCTCTATAACTTCTACCTTAATGGCAGTCACATATGTTTCTTCTTCCTCTACATCTTCTGACTTCATAGTAGTCTGACCTTCTCCCTAAATAAACAATAGCAATGTAATGGGATCCGGTTGGGCTCATGGCAGCCAGAATACCGAAGCTAGAATCTTGACACTACTCGTAATACAGATAGGGTCACCTGCCCGATGCAGGAAGCCCAACCGCTGGGATCCCAAACGACCATCCGTCAGGCTGCCGTAGAGATAGTCCGGGGGGGGGGGGGGGGGGGTGGGGGGGGGTAGTTGGGGGCCAGGGGAAGGGTTAGGCTGCACCCTGGGGAGGGGAGGTTAGGCTGCGGAAAGGGGGGGTTAGGTTTAGGCCGGGAGAGAGGGGTTTTGGGAGGGTAAGTATACTTCTGGATGCCATGGTCGGTATTCTGACCGTCGGCATCCCAACTGCCGGCATTTCCATCCCAACCGCAATGTAATACTCGCTGAGATTATTCATTGATATAATAAAGTAGAATATAAGTGAATTAGACCCACACATATCATTTACCTGATCCTCCTGTGGGGTCCTGTGATTTTCCTCTGTATTACCCTGTAAATAAGGAGGACGGAGACATCTATCTGGGGTATCTCTGTTCCTGAATCCATCTGTAGGAGACACACAGTGACTGAGTACATTGTGTATATGTGATTATCACATGACGTGTACAGTAACCGAAGCAGCCTATCGTGGTTTAGGGAAAGCACAAATGCCGCCATTTTTTTTTTTTTAAATAAACTATTCCATTAAGAGAATGGACTTCTGGGTAATGTAATTTACATAGCACCTGCTTAACTCAATGCTTTACAGCAGAATGCCACTTTACAATATGTGGAAGTCTCCTCTCATCCAGTAAGTTAGCCAGTGACTTAGAGACTGCTATAATGGATTTCAGAGAATGTGACTCTTCTCTGTTGTGAGTGATTATTACTCACCTGTGCTGATATCTGTAGGGATTTCCTCCTCCTTACACTGATGATCACCCCTCACATATGTCTCTTCTTCTCCTTTTATTACTTCCAACTTAATATTAATCCGATCTTGACTCTAAATAAATACAATACAAAGTAACAATGTCAAATGTCATTAATTAAGACAAAAAGTCAATTGTCATTGCACAGGACACAGCTCTATACAGCTACTCTGCAGATTATATATAGTAGAAAGCTATTTCAAGAGAACTAAAGCCCATCTACCTGATTCTCTTGTGGGATCCTGTGATTTCCCTCTGTGCTGTCCTGGGAATAGAGAGGACGGAGACATCTCTCTAAGGTATGTCTGGATCCATCTATAGGAGACATATAGGGACCAAATACATTATTATTTGTCTTTATGAGATGATAGGCCTTATTCAGAGTTGGCCTCAGATGCAACTAAATTTGCATATGTAGCGGGTTGGGTACGGGATCTCGGCGGCCAGAATACAGACGCCGGGATTCCGACCGGAACGAATACCCTTGAGGCTCGCTGCGCTTGCCACACTGAGAGCTAGGTGGCTTGCTGCACTCGCCACAGGTTCTATTCCCAGTCCATGGGTGTCATGGATACCCAGGAGTAGGAATAGCTGTGGCGGCGCTGCTGGCATTCTGGTGGTAGGGATCCCGGAATCTGTATTCTGACCGCCGGGATCCTGACTATATCCCTATGTAGCAAATGCTGCTACCTCCTCATGCAAGCATAAGGAGTAAATGTGCCAAGAGTATGACAGGAGGTGTGGCTTACCCGTGAGCACAAAATTGCAACAACAAAAAAAAAAAAAAAGAAGGCATAAGAGTGCAGATAAGAAGTACACTGTGGGATCGGAACTTGTAAGATGGCCATATGATGTTTTCTTGTTGTTGGTCAACACTAAAACATATGGGAAGCAGGAAACATACTTCATTTTCGTAAAACAAGTGCTCATTATAATGTGTGGTTGCTTTTAAAACACAGCTGCAGAACTCTTACTACATTTGCCTACATTGTTCAGCAAATCAGCTTTCATGATCTTCTTGCAGCTTGCACCCAAAATTCCAGTGCATCCAGACATGAGCAATCATTTCTTTTCAGCAGGCAGTTTGCAATCGAGTCATAAGACACCCCTGTGCACACCCTTACTGTACTTTGGTTGTGCCCACACGCCCTCACTTACTCTTGACATGGCTCTCTGGTAGTAGGGAGTCGCAAGTGTAGGGTCACTAGGTAAAAAAAAAAAACAAAAAAAAACACATGTTGTGCACCTTCCAGCACCACAATTTTCTTATTTTCCACGCCAACGATAAGGACGTGAGCCACTGGTTTACTGCAGCCCACCCCCAAAGAAGAAGCAAACAAACAAACCAAACAACTAGGGGCAGAAGATCAACCTGCAATACTATTTATGTTATGCAGGAACTGAGGGTGAGTTAGACGATGTCCCATATAATAACATAATAAAGTGGCTGTGTTACAAAAATGGAAGCCAAAAAAAGAAAACAAAAACAAAACAAAGAGAAAAGGAATAAGAAAAAAAACAAAACCTTAGCTGCATTTTGTTAAGACTGCGGAAACAAATAATAAGATTTTACTTACCGATAAATCTATTTCTCGTAGTCCGTAGTGGATGCTGGGACTCCGTCAGGACCATGGGGAATAGCGGCTCCGCAGGAGACAGGGCACAAAATTTAAAAGTTTGACCACTAGGTGGTGTGTACTGGCTCCTCCCCCTATGACCCTCCTCCAAGCCTCAGTTAGGATACTGTGCCCGGACGAGCGTACACAATAAGGAAGGATTTTGAATCCCGGGTAAGACTCCTACCAGCCACACCAATCACACCGTACAACTTGTGATCTGAACCCAGTTAACAGTATGACAAACGTAGGAGCCTCTGAACAGACGGCTCACAACAATAACAACCCGATTTTTTTGTAACAATAACTATGTACAAGTAATGCAGACAATCCGCACTTGGGATGGGCGCCCAGCATCCACTACGGACTACGAGAAATAGATTTATCGGTAAGTAAAATCTTATTTTCTCTGACGTCCTAGTGGATGCTGGGACTCCATCAGGACCATGGGGATTATACCAAAACTCCCAAACGGGCGGGAGAGTGCGGATGACTCTGCAGCACCGAATGAGAGAACTCCAGGTCCTCCTTAGCCAGGGTATCAAATTTGTAGAATTTTACAAACGTGTTCTCCCCTGACCACGTAGTTGCTCGGCAGAGTTGTAATGCCGAGACCCCTCGGGCAGCCGCCCAAGATGAGCCCACCTTCCTTGTGGAATGGGCCTTGACAGATTTAGGCTGTGGCAGGCCTGCCACAGAATGTGCAAGTTTAATTGTGCTACAAATCCAACGAGCAATCGTCTGCTTAGAAGCAGGAGCACCCAGCTTGTTGGGTGCATACAGTATAAACAGCGAGTCAGATTTTCTGACTCCAGCCGTCCTTGAAATATATATTTTCAATGCTCTGACAACGTCCAGCAACTTGGAATCCTCCAAATCGCTAGTAGCCGCAGGCACCACAATAGGCTGGTTCAGGTGAAACGCTGAAACCACCTTAGGCAGAAAGTGAGGACGCGTCCGCAGTTCTGCCCTGTCCGAATGGAAAATCAGATATGGGCTTTTATACGATAAAGCCGCCAATTCTGACACTCTCCTGGCTGAAGCCAGGGCCAGTAGCATGGTTACTTTCCATGTAAGATATTTCAAATCCACCGATTTGAGTGGCTCAAACCAATGGGATTTGAGAAAATCCAAAACTACATTAAGATCCCACGGTGCCACTGGGGGCACAACCGGGGGCTGTATATGTAGTACTCATTTTACAAAAGTCTGGACTTCAGGAACTGAAGCCAATTCTTTCTGGAAGAAAATCGACAGGGCCGAAATTTGAACCTTAATGGACCCTAATTTGAGGCCCATAGACAATCCTGTTTGCAGGAAATGTAGGAATCGACCCAGTTGAAATTCCTCTGTCGGGGCCTTCCTGGCCTCACACCACGCAACATATTTTCTCCAAATGCGGTGATAATGTTGTGCAGTCACCTCCTTCCTGGCTTTTACCAGGGTAGGGATGACCTCTTCCGGAATGCCTTTTTCCCTTAGGATTCGGCGTTCAACCGCCATGCCGTCAAACGCAGCCGCGGTAAGTCTTGGAATAGACACGGTCCCTGCTGAAGCAGGTCCCGTCTTAGAGGTAGAGGCCACGGATCTTCCGTGAGCATCTCCTGAAGTTCCGGGTACCAAGTTCTTCTTGGCCAATCCGGAGCCACGAGTATCGTTCTTACTCCCCTTTGCCGTATAATTCTCAGTACTTTTGGTATGAGAGGCAGAGGAGGAAACACAGACACTGACTGGTACACCCATGGTGTTACCAGAGCGTCTACAGCTATTGCCTGAGGGTCTCTTGACCTGGCGCAATACCTGTCCAGTTTTTTGTTGAGGCGGGACGCCATCATGTCCACCATTGGTCTTTCCCAATGGACCACAATCATGTGGAAGACTTCTGGATGAAGTCCCCACTCTCCCGGGTGCAGATCGTGTCTGCTGAGGAAGTCTGCTTCCCAGTTGTCCACTCCCGGGATGAACACAGCTGACAGTGCTAACACATGATTTTCTGCCCAGCGGAGAATCCTTGCAGCTTCTGCCATTGCCCTCCTGCTTCTTGTGCCGCCCTGTCTGTTTGCGTGGGCGACTGCCGTGATGTTGTCCGACTGAATCAACACCGGCTGACCCTGAAGCAGAGGTTTTGCCAGGCTTAGAGCATTGTAGATTGCTCTTAGCTCCAGTATATTTATGTGAAGAGACGTCTCCAGGCTTGACCACACGCCCTGGAAGTTTCTTCCCTGTGTGACCGCTCCCCAGCCTCTCAGGCTGGCATCCGTGGTCACTAGGACCCAGTTCTGTATGCCGAATCTGCGGCCCTCTAACAGATGAGCACTCTGCAACCACCATAGCAGAGACACTCTTGTCCTTGTGGACAATTTTATCCGCTGATGCATCTGCAGATGCGATCCGGACCATTTGTCCAGCAGATCCCACTGAAAAGTTCGTGCATGGAATCTGCCGAATGGAATCGCTTCGTAAGAAGCTACCATTTTTCCCAGGACTCTTGTGCATTGATGCACAGATACTTTTCCTGGTTTTAGGAGGTTCCTGACTAGATCGGATAACTCTCTGGCTTTCTCCTCCGGAAGAAATACCTTTTTCTGAACAGTGTCCAGAATCATCCCTAGGAACAACAGATGTGTCGTCGGGATCAGTTGGGATTTTGGAAAATTCAGAATCCACCCGTGTTGTTGGAGCACTACCTGGGTTAGTGCTACTCCGACCTCCAGCTGTTCTCTGGATCTTGCCCTTATCAGGAGATCGTCCAAGTAAGGGATAATTAAGACGCCTTCTCTTCGAAGAAGGATCATCATTTCGGCCATTACCTTGGTAAAGACCCGGGGTGCCGTGGACAATCCAAACGGCAGCGTCTGAAACTGATAATGACAGTTTTGGACCACGAACCTGAGGTACCCTTGGTGTGAAGGACAAATTGGAACATGAAGGTAAGCATCCTTGATGTCCAAGGACACCATAAAATCCCCTTCTTCCAGATTCGCTATCACTGCTCTGAGTGACTCCATCTTGAACTTGAATTTTTGTATGTACAGGTTCAGAGATTTTAGATTTAGAATCGGTCTTACCGAGCCGTCCGGCTTCGGTACCACAAATAGCGTGGAATAATACCCCTGTCCCTGTTGTAGGAGGGGTACCTTGACTATCACCTGCTGAGAATACAGCTTGTGAATGTCCTCCAATACCGTCGCCCTGTCGGAGGGAGACGTTGGCAAAACAGACTTTAGGAAACGGCGAGGAGGGGACTTCTCGAATTCCAACCTGTAACCCTGAGATACTACCTGCAGGATCCAGGGGTCCACCTGCGAGTGAGCCCACTGTGCGCTGAAATGTTTGAGGCGACCCCCCACCGCCCCTGAGTCTGCTTGTAAGGTCCCAGCGTCATGCTGACGCCTTTGTAGAAGCCGGGGAGGGCTTCTCTGGCAGATATGGACATCGCACTTACTCTTGATGCCAGAGTGCAAATATCTCTCTGTGCATCTCGCATATAAAGAAATGCATCCTTTAACTGCTCTATAGTCAGTAAAATACTGTCCCTATCCAGGGTATCAATATTTTCAGACAGTGACTCCGACCAAGCCACGCCAGCACTGCACATCCAGGCTGAGGCGATTGCTGGTCTCAGTATAACACCCGTATGTGTGTATATACTTTTTAATGTATTCTCCAGCCTCCTATCAGCTAGATCCTTGAGGGCGGCCGTATCAGGAGACGGTAACGCCACTTGCTTTGATAAGCGTGTGAGCGCCTTATCCACCCTAGGAGGTGTTTCCCAGCGCGCCCTAACCTCTGGCGGGAAAGGGTATAATGCCAATAACTTCTTTGAAATTAGCAGTTTTCTATCTGGGGTAACCCACGCTTCATCACACACTTCATTCAGTTCCTCTGATTCAGGAAAAACTATCGGTAGTTTTTTCACACCCCACATAATACCCCTTTTTGTGGTACTTGCAGTATCAGAGATATGCAAAGCCTCCTTCATTGCCGTGATCATATAACGTGTGGCCCTACTGGAAAATACGTTTGTTTCTTCACCGTCGACACTGGATTCAGTGTCAGTGTCTGGGTCTGTGTCGACCGACTGAGGTAAAGGGCGTTTTACAGCCCCTGACGGTGTCTGAGACGCCTGGACAGGTACTAACTGGTTTGCCGGCTGTCTCATGTCGTCGACCGACTTTTGAGCGTGCTGACACTATCCCGTAATTCCATAAACAGAGCCATCCATTCTGGTGTCGACTCCCTAGAGGGTGACATCACCATTACAGGCAATTGCTCCGCCTCCACGCCAACATCGTCCTCATACATGTCGACACACACGTACCGACACACAGCAGACACACAGGGAATGCTCTGATAGAAGACAGGACCCCACTAGCCCTTTGGGGAGACAGAGGGAGAGTTTGCCAGCACACACCCAAGCGCTATAAATATATATAGGGACAACCTTAATAAGTGTGTTCCCTTTATAGCAGCTCAAATATTATAAATATCGCCAATAAGTGCCCCCCCCTCTCTGTTTTTACCCTGTTTCTGTAGTGCAGTGCAGGGGAGAGTCCTGGGAGCCTTCCTCGCAGCGGAGCTGGGCAGGAAAATGGCGCTGTGTGCTGAGGAGAATAGGCCCCGCCCCCTTTTCGGCGGGCTTCTTCTCCCGGTTTTTTTTGGAACCTGGCAGGGGTTAAATACATCCATATAGCCCCAGGGGCTATATGTGATATTTTAGCCAGAATAGGTATATTACATTGCTGCCCAGGGCGCCCCCCCCAGCGCCCTGCACCCTCAGTGACCGCTGGTGTGAAGTGTGCGGAGAGCAATGGCGCACAGCTGCAGTGCTGTGCGCTACCTCATGAAGACTGAGACGTCTTCTGCCGCCGGTTTCTGGACCTCTTCTCTATTCGGCATCTGCAAGGGGGTCGGCGGCGCGGCTCCGGTGACCCATCCAGGCTGTACCTGTGATCGTCCCTCTGGAGCTAGTGTCCAGTAGCCTAAGAAGCAAATCCATCCTGCACGCAGGTGAGTTCACTTCTTCTCCCCTAAGTCCCTCGTTGCAGTGAGCCTGTTGCCAGCAGGACTCACTGAAAATAAAAAACCTAACAAACTTTTTCTAAGCAGCTCTTTAGGAGAGCCACCTAGATTGCACCCTGCTCGGACGGGCACAAAAACCTAACTGAGGCTTGGAGGAGGGTCATAGGGGGAGGAGCCAGAACACACCACCTAGTGGTCAAACTTTTAAATTTTGTGCCCTGTCTCCTGCGGAGCCGCTATTCCCCATGGTCCTGACGGAGTCCCAGCATCCACTAGGACGTCAGAGAAATACAGGATATGAGAGACAAAGGGGGTCATTCCGAGTTGATCGCTCGCTAGCTATTTTTTGCAGCGCGGCGATCAGATAGTCGCTGCCTATGGGGGAGTGTATTTTCACTTTGCAAGTGCGCAAACGCTTTTGCAGCCGACGGTACAAAAAAGGTTTTTGCAGTTTCTGAGTAGGTCTGAACTTACTCAGCCGCTGCGATCACTTCAGCCTGTCCGGTCCCGGAATTGACGTCAGACATCCATCCTGCAAACGCTTGGACACGCCTGCGTTTTTCCAAACACTCCCTGAAAACGGTCAGTTGACACCCATAAACGCCCTCTTCCTGTCAATCTCCTTGCGATTGGCTGTGCGAATGGATTCTTCGTTAAATCCATCGCCCAGCACCAATTCTCTTTGTACCCGTACGACGCGCCTGCGCATTGCGGTGCATACGCATGCGCAGTTTGGCCGAATTTTAACCTGATCACAGCGCTGCAAAAAGTTGCTAGCGAGCGATCAACTTGGAATGACCCCCTTTGTTATTGTCCCAGACATCCAAAAACTTTACTTTCACAGGACAGGGACTATCCCCAGCCTCCAGTTTGCCAGAGCATAAGCATATCACTGTGTCAAATTGGTGAACCTGACTTTCTGCGGCTATACCCCTGATAAGGGAAAAATCTGTTTCAAGGAGCTGAGATAGCGGAGACCCCACAGGAGATCCCCTGGTGTCCATGATGCTAAATACATTTTGATGTTGCTGAAACTGGAAAAACATCAGTGCCAGCATTCATGGGTGGGAGGAGCTTGTTCCATTTTGTACAAGATTGCTTGTAACCTGATCTCCTAGATTGTCCTTTCACGTTGGGTATGTGACTACCGGTCACAATACCTACGCTGGGATCCCGGCAGGGAGGGAGGAGGGGTGCGAGCGGAACGAAGCCCCTGGCGGGCTCGCTACGCTCGCAATGCAGTGGGCTCGGTGGCTCGCTGCGCTCGACACAGGTTCTATTCCCAATCTATGGGTAACGAGTGGGAATAGTCCCTGTAATCGGCATGCTGACTGTCAGGCATTTGAGCGTTTGGGATCCCATCGTCGGCATGGTGACCTCCGGGATCCCAAGTGGCGGCATCGCCTTTCTCCACCCTATTCTCAGTGTGTGATAAAAGAACCTGAGTGATGGCCTCTGCAAGCTCAGTATTAGGAAAAGAGATAGACCATTTTGTAAGCCTGGCTTAGTCATTTGATCTAAGTGTCTCAATTTGTCGAGTCAGATTTTAAATTCCTTATGAAATGATTCTTAGTGACAAAATATGTAAATGACAAGCAGCCTGAGATTCACAGTGCTGAAAATGAAAAGAAAGCAAGATGTACTAGCCAGCAGCTGGTGCTATGTGGCAACCAGAACCTTTAAACTAATCAAGTAGAATTGTAGTATGTAATATCAATATTTGCCACTAGATGCATACACCGTGAAACACAACAATCTAGTGAGGAGCGTTGGCTAATGGGCCCTACACACTGGCAGATATCACTGCACGATATG
This sequence comes from Pseudophryne corroboree, assembly GCF_028390025.1. Classification (NCBI taxonomy): domain Eukaryota; kingdom Metazoa; phylum Chordata; class Amphibia; order Anura; family Myobatrachidae; genus Pseudophryne; species Pseudophryne corroboree. Next base: position 99,171,167 of record NC_086446.1, read on the forward strand.
AACGATCTCGCTCATTAATGAACGAGATAACGTTCATATCGTGCAGTGTGGAGGCACCAGCGATGAACGATGCGCGTCCCCGCGCTCGTTCATCGCTGGTGCCATGTCGGCTGTGCATGCAGGCCAATATGGACGAGATCGTCCATATTTGCCTGCAAGTCTACGGAGCCGGGTGACGGGGGGAGTGAAGAAACTTCACTCCCCCCCGTCACTGCCCCCCTGCCGCCGGGTCACCCGTCGCCCGTATCGGCGGTCGGGCAGCTCGGCCGAGTGTATAGGGCCTATAAGAAGCAAACTTGCAGTCAAATTACAACTTTGAACCTTAGGCAAGGCTGACCTAAATCAAAATGACAATATATGTAGAGCACGTATAAAATTGCATACACAGAGGAATGTAAGCTTGAGGCTATGAAGAGCTGTTCTCACGAGCAATGCTACTAAGCTACTGTACTGACAACGGGATGTGGTCATGTGACCGGTGCTCGGGAACCTGACAACAATGGGCCTAATTCAGATCTGATAGCAGCAGCAAATTTGTTAGCAGTTGGGCAAAACAATGTGCACTGCAAGGGGGGAGTGTGGGGGGGGGGGGGGGGGGGGGGGGGGGGGGGCAGATGTAACATGTGCAGAGAGAGTTAGATTTGGGTGTGGTGTGTTCAAACTGAAATCTAAATTGTAGTGTAAAAATAAAGCAGCCAGTATTTACCCTGCACAGAAACAATATAACCCACACAAATCTAACTCTCTCTGCACATGTTATATCTGCCCCCCCTGCAGGGCACATGGTTTTGCCCAACTGCTAACAAATTTGCTGCTACGATCAACTCTGAATTACCCCCAATGTTGTAACACAAACCTCTCTATTTCAGTATATATTGTAAGAAATTGTTTGAGTGAATGTCAGAGGCTGCTTAACTATACAGTATATCTGAGACACTGAATGCACAGCAATAATAGATATCAATGTTATCATATACTGTGAGGTTAGAGAAATGTAGTGGGTGGACTAGGCATTAGACAAAAGGAGCGTCAGCATACCCGGAGCACCCGTGAGTCCAGTAGGTAGTTCCAGATTTGAAGTACAGCCTCGCTCATCTATACTATGGCGTTTAGCCCAATCACGGAGTCGCAGTGTGCCTGGTCTCAAGGCAGCATGTTTTGTCGCAGGGTGGTGCGTTACCAGTGAGTGTAATACCAGTGATCATCCACTAGATGTCGCTTTTGAAAATCACCATTGCGCGTGCGTGAGGTTAGCAGAGCTGCCCGGCAAATGACTGCTCACTCACGCCAGGCATCTCTCGATCTCTAGGTGCATGTACAGTACTAACATGCTTTAGAAATTAATGTGCCTTCTGCGGCTTCTGGGTGAGCCGTCATTTGCCGGGCAGCTCTGCTAATGTCGGGTGTCTTTTCTTGCTGTAAATGCATCTTACAGATGTGCCCTCTTACATCCTTGCTGCAGTCACTCTGAACAGCTCTTGAAGTCTCACCATGCCACAATCTTTTTTTTGCCATAAATGCCTCTTATACACATTGCTCTGTGAATAGGACGCACAAGCAGCTTCTGCTGATTAAAATGATATGCAGCATGCCTATATTATGTATGTAATAGCGGCTCTATCTGCATCCGAAATGAAACGTTACAGTGTATTCCAGGAAAACACTGTAGCATAGCATTTTGTATGCAAATACAGTCGCAGTCACACACAGAATATAAGCATGATACATATCATTTTAATCAGCAGAAACTGCTTATTACATTATTTTGCATCTAAGACGCTTTTTCGCGGAAAAAACTGCAAACAAAGAAGATCGGTGCTACGGAGTCCTACCATGGCATGGTGTGACTTCAAGGACTGTTTAGAGTGACTGCAGCAGGGATGTAAGAGGACAGCGTCTCCAATGCACACAAAGAAAAGCACAGTTCAGAGTTCTACACAGCTTGGCATAGTGGTATCACCGATGCTTGCCATGCCCGTGAGCTAGGGTTTGATTCCCACAAAGGACATACTTGTATTGTATATCTGTGTAAAGATTAGCATCCACAGATTTTTCTAATTTTGCCAAAACAAGTCCTGTCATACTTTGTATACAGTACCAGACATGCACACAGATATGCAGTCACAAATGGAAAAAAACACGTAGGTGCTACTTAGTACACAAATATAGAAGTGTGACTTTTCAAATTACGAGAGTCTTATCTTTACGAGACTGAGCAATGGACCATTGCTTTAACACATAAGTTTGCGTCTGTATACACTTTTTATTCATTGATTTATTTTTTTGGTCCCGACAGAAAATTAATATTTTCTGCAGCATCCCTTTATTTACAGTACACTAAACACTTCAACTTCCTGATTGACTCTCTCCATGTTACTGTTGGTCTATGTGTATAACATTACAGCTGTCACTGGCCATTTGCCAGAGCTTGCTAAGAGTACACTATTCCAGTACGATTACCATACTGTACTGTGTATCCATCCGCCGCTATTCGCTCTACAGTACCGGATTAGTGAAGCATTAGCCACCCAGTGGTGAATATGTGTATTGCATGCTGTGTATGTTGTCGCACCTCAACGAGCCTCTCCGTGCAGCAACTCAACAACCTGAGCTATAGCCAAGACAAATACTCTGTTTAAGTGGAGAAACTGCATCTGTAACCAGCAATCCTGGGGGTAACAAGTACAACCCTCCTCTATCTAGATGAGAAATGTCCAAGATCGTGGAGGTCAAGGAGGGAAATAGGGAAGGAAAATTGGAAGAAGTGGAGAGGAGGAAACACAAATTACGGGATAAAGGTATCAGGAGGGGATGTAGTCTGGAGACCACCGGTCACATTACCTCCCCCAACATCCCGCCCCCTCACAATCCTGACGGTTCGCATGCCAACCAACAGAGACTATTCCCACGACACCCATAGAGTGGTAATAGAACCTGTGGTGACCGCAGGTTGCACTCGCACAAACACCTCCCCACCCCACCCTTCCCCCCTGCATTCTGCGGCCGGGATGCTGAACACCAGTATCCCAGACGCCGGTGACGCAATACACACCCATCAGGAGTGTAGGAATCACACACAAGGAAGGTGAGGAATCAAGTAGAGGGAGGTAAAGAGAAAAAGAAAAGAAAACGACTTTAGGTAGAGGGACAGAAAATGTCTTCACACAGTTAGCCTCCCAGCAATTAGGTTAGGGCTTTTTGTTGGGTAAATCTTATTATAAGAAACATAAAATGTAATAGAAAAAAAGAATCTTGAAATAAACTGATTTTCAAAATTAAAATTTTGCTCATTGCAATGAAAAGCCTTACAGCAGTGTCCCAAATTCATAATATGTCCCAGTTGTGCCCCTAATTGGTAATATGCCTCATAGCAGTGTGCTCCAATTATAATATACCACACAGTAATGCTCCAATTAATAATACGCCACACCACAGTGCCCCCAATTGGTGAAATGCCACAGAGTAAGGACCCCAACTAGTAATATACCACACAGAGCAACCCAAGTCATGTCACTGTATATGCCAGCCTCAGAGCCCCCTCATCATGACCTTTTAAACGCCAGCCGCAATACTCCCTCAGTCAACCCTTTTATAAGCCCAGTGCTGCCTCATGCCCTTACATGGCAGCCTAAAGCCCCCACTCATGACCTAGCTGTACAGTCACCCCTTCTCCCCAATGACAGTCCGTCTGTTTGGCCTTTGTGGTCTCTTTCTGTCTGGCTCCTGCGAGTCCGCACACAACCACCTCACTGACTCCAGTCACACCTGCAGAGTACACAGAGGAGGCAGCAGCCATGTAGAGCTACAGAGAGAGAATAGAGTCAAACCACCTCAGTGCTGTCCGGGCAGATTACATCAAGGAGCAAACTGGCCACGCTGGTATAGAATAAGAGGCTGCTGTAGGGACTGAACAAGGAGAATGTGTGACTCTTCTCTGTAATAAGTGAGTATTACTCACCTGTGCTGGTATCTGTAGGGATTTCCTCCTCCTTACACTGCTGATACACCGTCACGTGCGTCTCTCCTCCTTCATCTATAACTTCTACCTTAATATCAGTCAGATCTTCCTCCTAAATAACACACAAAACAATAAATATCACATAATGATCAGACTTCAGTACATGAAATGAAACAGAAAATCAATGTATAAGACACACACAGATCATATAGGGACAGTCACTTTGGTATTTGGAAAAACCCTAAATTCCACTAACTTGATCCTTCTGTGGGGTCCTGCGAGTCTCCTCTGTACAGTCCTGGGAATAAAGAGGACGGGGACATCTCTCTGGGGTATCTCTGTTACTGGTTAGATCTGTAGGAGACACACAGTGATTGAATACATTGTTTGCATGTCATTTCTAGATGACGTGTGGCCCTCAAAATTGCTCACTTGTCTAAAATAAATAAAATATTCCTCTTACCCAGTGATCTCAATGACATGTGACTCTCCATTACTTCTCCAGTCTTCTGCCCATTGTCTCTCCCATGTATCAGTGACTGAGGTGGAGGCACCGTGTTGGGGCTCTGGGTCCTGCTCAGTCCTCCTAACACATATATGGAGGGCCGCTGGATGTCACACACTCACCAGAGGTCTTCTTCACTACAGTGTAATCCAGTGTATTGGGAGACATAACAAAACATAATAAATAACAGGTAAAAAGAAATCAAATTATTTGAAGTCCTTTTTTACCAGTTAATTGTGCAAAATATACAGGAACTGCCTATGTTACAAAAACAAATCCTATTCTCTCTTTTACGACGCATGATCAATCTAGCAATGGTGTGATGCAAGGTAACGATAAGTAGTAAAGATACATCATGACCATTTACAATCGGCTGAACGATGATACGTATTATAGTTACAGGGGTAACATTATCACACCACATGGCATGTCACAATGTCCCATCTGATGTGCAGAACATCATATAGGAAGATGCGACCAGACAATTAATCAAATAATGAATTGGGGGTACACACTATACGACAGCCGTTGCTGTCTATCACGGGTCGCAAGATTGGCCAATATATGGCATAGTGTGTACCCAGCTTTAGACAGGTTGCTTTTAAATGTACTTATTATTAGACAATAGTCCTCCAATAAACATTTTTTTAGAGTACATCCTGAATTATGGGTCATAATCTAGGAGAATAGAATTGACAGCATGAGTACACAATTCTTCAGCAACTAACAAGATTTGCAGGTAACATCATTCCCTTATATGTAGATGAAGATGCTAATTATCAGCTCCGTTATTCTTATTGAATACATCCATATGCACTTATACCAGCCAGGGACCAGTCAGTTAGCTGGCGTCTGTATAAATGTGTCCTCATAAAGTCACGCCAAACAGCCCCTCGTGGCATGCCAGGTCACATGAGAATCTTCTAACATCGTCTTACTAAATAGACCCCACAGTTACGCTATGGGCCTAATTCAGACCTGATCGTTACGATCACTTTCACAGACATGCGGAGGGACGCCCAGCACAGGGCTAGTCCGCCCCGCATGTCTGACTCTGCCCCCCACCCCCACCCCCTGCACAGGTACAAAAGCATTACACGGCGGCGATACTTTTATACCTGAAGAGTAGCTCCCTACCAGCGCAGCTCCTGCGTGCGACATCACGCAGCCACCGTGGCCCGCCCCCTGCACGGTCTGGGCACACCTGCGTTGCCCAGACCGTGCCCCCCAAATGGCGGCCCAACGCCTCCGGCCCGCCCACCAAATGCCTCTGCCTGTCAGTCAGGCAGAGGCGATCGCTGGGTTGAGATGCCGATAGCATCTCTGGCATGCGCTGGCGCACTGCGGCGCCTGCGCAGTTCAGACCTGATCGCCCGCTGTGCGAAAACGCACAGCAGTGAGCAGATCTGAATTAGCCCCTGTATACAAGTGTCATGTCACGTTAATCAGCACAGTCTCCTCGTGTGTCCCAGTCACACTGCGTTGCGAATACGACACATTTTCAGCAGAAAAAGACACCTGACATAGCAGAGTTGCATGGAACCTGACGGCATCTCCCGATGCATGGCATATTGAGGCTGGATGTACAAGGGATGCATCTGAACATATATTTTCACACTGTCTTTATATCCTAATATTAGCATGCTGTACATGTCCCTTAAAGTACAAGGAGTAACTGAGAACCATAACCTGTTCTTCAAAAGGTCTGCATACCAGAGCCGAATATCTCATGTGGCCTTAGGCAAGATAACGGTTTGGGTCTCCCTCCCTAAAACAATCCTTAGTACTATATTTTCATTCCAGATTCATGCCCCTAACAATGGTTCATGTTTCCTCCTTATAATCAAAGCTTAAAACATTGGAGAAATGACAAAATGGTGTAATAGTTAGCATTACTGCCTCACAGCACTGAGGTCATGGGTTCGATTCCCACCTGCCTTAACAGTGTGGAGTTTGTATATTCTCCCTATGCTTGCGTAGGTATCCTATGGGTACTCCAGTTTCCTCCCACAATCCAAAAATATACTGGTAGGTTAGTTGGCTCCCGACAAAAAAAAATTAACCCCAGTGTGTAAGTGTGTGCATGTACATGTGTTTACGGCTGACCAGATAGGACAAGTGGTTCTTTTCTGCCATCAAATTCTATGCTTAAACATGAAAAAGGAACATAACACAGGAAACATTGTAGGGACTTATATACAATACAGGAACAGCTTTAGTGACCAATGTACAACACATTCTTAGTGTTTTACCACACTGTCACCTTCATCACACTAACACCAAAGTTACTTTGGTCACATCTCTTCCCCATTCTGGTGTTTGGTCTAAGCAACAACTGAACCTCTTCACCATTCTGAATGATTTTATGCATGGAGTTGCTGCCATATGACATATGGCTGATCAGATATTTGCATTAATAAGGTGTTCCGTAGTAAATATTAAAAGGTGGATACTGTGTAACGTTATCAGTTGATGATTCTACTGTGTAATTCACATACCAACCCCAACGTTATCCGTTGCTGAATCTACCATCACACCACCTTCAATGCACCCACAGCAAAGTCATGCAATGATCTGAATCCTGCCACGTTAAACCCATGGTCCTAGCGGCTAAAGCACATGATGAGCTGGGAGCACAAAGAATCAGGTGCATGAGATGCTGCTAGGGACCAGGCGACAAGAAGGATGCTCACACTATTGCTGCAACCAGACACTGCCCACAATACTATGTGCCTGTCTATGAGGTTAAAGATCACCACCACAAACTCCATCACCGACAATACACTACGAGATCACTGAATATTCCACTGAACAATGATGTCAGGTCTCCCAGCCATCACTTCAGACAGCCGCAGCACCTAGCCACCGGACACACTACCCATCTATTACCGCATCAGGAATGCAAATATTGGTCTTCATTACTTCAGCGGACTGAATCCAATGACTGACTGCTCTTGGCAGCTTGCACAGCAGCCCTCCTCCTTCCCTCCGTCCACAACTCAGTGACTAACCTGTCTGTCTGTTTACTGTGGCAGAGCAGTAGGACGCCATTTGCGGCTTCAGAGCGCAGGGACACAGTATCATACCTCCCAACTGTCCGGTTTTCTGGTACTGTCTCGCTGTCCCACCAGTGGGCCGCAGTGTCCCACATGGGGGGGTTGAAGGTGGGGGGAGCACACACTACTGCAGCAGGTGGATAGATGTGCACGACACCTAATCATTGCGCAGGAAGAGCCTGGGCACACCCCTATAATGACACAAACAGGGGTGCCATAATTCTCTGCCCCTTTTTCTGGCACTTGCAAGGTCCCGCGTCCAGGTGCACCTATGTTGGGAGGAATGGTATATAAAAGCCCCCCTCACTGCCAGTAGTATTAGAGCTGCCCAGGAGTCAGGAACACACTAAGGAAGCCGACAATCCTCTCAGCTCCCCCTGCTGGCACCTGGAGGCAAATGCTTCTCAGTGACACCGTGGGCGTCTTCCTTCCTCTACAATTTGGACGTCGTTGGGACTGCGGCTGCTCCCCAAGGCCGGATTTTGGGGGGGCCTGGCCACGGGTCCCTTGGGACTTACCAGGAGCCTAGGTTGCCTAGCAGTAAATCCAGCCCTGCTGCATACACTGCGTATTGCGGCTTTCATTCATACAGACCAGAGGGTAGTTGATCACATTACTGCCTGAACATATTTTCTAACTTGGACAATACGTATCTATATTATGATCACAGACAAGTCAGCTAATTCAAGCAAAATGACGCACGTTCCCATAATTCTTTGTCGGGTTACAGTTAGGGCTGTAAACCCCAAATGTATCAGTCAATGAAAACGCAACACACCGGTCCTGATTCTGAGCACATGCAGCAGCATCTATTGCCAGTCACCAGTCTATGACTTCATGCAAATGCTACAAATTATTTCCCTTGTGTACATCCGTGTGAGCCAAGACGCCCGCCTTTAGTTTCTGTACACGCTGGTGCGTCCTTACAGGCTATTGCCCGTCACTTTTCTTCATGTCTATTCATGAAGCAGTGAAAGGAGTGGAGAAGTGAACCAATCGGCTGCAAATTATAAATGTTACTTCAATGCTGATTGGTCGCCATGGGCAACTACTCCATTGGCTCACTTCTCCATTCTTTCCACTGCTTCATGAATAGATCCTTTTGTGCGCAACGCATTTCGCCGGATGACTTCTTAGAAATTGTGAGCAAATTCAAAATTGAAGGTAAAGGGGAAGGGGGCGAAAATCCCAGCCGCGGTCTAATCAATATTAATGTGAGACAGAGAAAGTATATATAACATAAATAGGCAAATCAGGTGGTGAGAAAGAGACACCTTGGGAGGGCACAGTGACTAGTTAAAATGCAATATATAATATTTAAACTATAGCAGCAACAGAACAAAACAATGTAACGTTAGTAAATAAGGAAAAATAAGGTGTTTTTTTTAACCACTGTGCAATAAATGGCAACAATATAACTAAAATTAAATAAAATGGAGCCTATATACACACAGACATAAACCTAGAGCTGATGTGCGGGGTACATGGCCCTCTGTGACCAGTAGGGGGCGTGGCCTGGGAGCAGCACCCTGGCCCCGGGCAGCAGCAGCAGGGTGAGGCCTCCACCACCCTCCTCAGCCGCTGTGTGTATGATCAGGGGACATTACCGTCACTCACCGACTCACAGCGTCCCCCTCAGTGCCAGGCAGCGGCCTCCTCCTACTGTTTATTCCCCCGGAGAACACGGGATACGGGCAGTGCAGCTGAAACACCCCCATCCGGTAGAACTTGGAGGAAGTAGGGGAGTAACTGGCAAATGCCAGGAAGAGAAATGGCGGCGCCTAGTAGCTGGAAACGTAATGTGACGTCACTTCCGTGACTGCTGGTAACCTAGCGTCTAGTAACCTAGCAGTGAGTGGAGCTGTGGTGAGAAGATGCTAAACTTAGGGAAGAGATAATAGGGGAACAGGAGATATGGTCATTAGGTCGACTGGCATTAGGTCGACCACTATAGGGCGACATGGTGGGAAGAGTAGGATATCTATATAAACCTGGCCTGAACTGCTCGCACTGCTGCACCCTGCCTGCTTGCACTGTCATACATGTATGACCTGTGTGCTGTGCTTGGTACATGTATGATCTGTGTGCTGTGCTCGGTACATGTATGATCTGTGTGCTGTGCATTATACATATATGACCTGTATGTGTTGTGATATTTGGCCTGTGTATGGTGCATATATGATGCGGGCTTTATGTGATACATGTATGGCCTCTGGGCTGTGCTTGATACATGCGTGACCTGACCTGTGCATGTGACACAGCACATTATTGAGACATGTCACAAACTATAATTATGGTAGCTGACACTTGCAAAGCCGGTCTTAGCTATAGGCAGGCTAAGCATTTGCCTAGGGCATCCAAGCATGTCCCTGCAGTATCTCATGCTAGGAGGTACAGTCTGCAAACTATCTGTTACTTCCCTAATGTATTCAATCAGTACTTGTATACACTGCTGTTTACATTTGTCAAATAGAATGCAGACAGTCCCTTAACATCCCTCGGACAGACTTGAATGCCCCTGACCTGTGAGACCTTAGACAGCAGAAGCTGCAATTCCTGGACCTGTGACATTTTCACTGACTATATAAGGTTATTACTGGATGGCTCCAGATGATACCACATGTGTAATTTGGAAGACTGCTCCACATAAATCTGACATCACCTATACTGCTTGTGCACATGGGGGAGGGAGACCCTGCTATCCTGTGTGTGTCCCTTATCCCTGTGCAAACCCCAGGTGTCTGCAGGGACATAACATGGGCAGTGTTCTCCCCACACTTTATTTCTCAGTCAGTCCATGCCGTAAAATTCCCCTGTCATCCAGCACTGCAACGTGGCCAGTAAGTTGCGTTGAGCTATTTCTATATGAAACATAAGTGCAGCGTGACATTCGGACACGTCAGACTGGAGGGCAGAGCATATCGCTCCCACTGTATAAAATAAAGGGCATGTAGTTGCTGGGAGTAACAGACACCAGCAAATACACTGAACAGTGAAGAGAATGGACAGTTGCTACATGTTTGATATTGGTCTTTTTGTATAAACTTTCTATCAGCAGATGTTGGCTCGAATGACATCATCACACCGAGTTGATTGCTCGCTAGCTACTTTTTGCAGCCGTGCAAACACACAGTCGCCGCCCACGGGGGAGTTTACTTTCACTTTGCAAGTGTGCGATGGCATGTGCAGCCGAGTGGGATGAAAAAGTTTTTTGCAGTTTCAGAGTAGGTCTGACCTTACTCAGCCCTTGCGATCACTTCAGCCTGTACAATCCCGGAACTGACGTCAGACACCCACCCTGCAAACGCCTGGACACGCCTGCTTTTTCCCTACCACTCCCAGAAAACGGTCAGTTGACACCCATAAACACCCTCTTTCTGTCAATCTCCTTACGATCACCCCTGCGAATGGATTTGTCGCTAGAAGCATTGCCCAGCAACGATGCTGTTTGTACCCGTACGACGCGCGTGCGCATTGCGGTGCATGCGCAGTAGTAACTTGATCGCTGCGCTGCAAAAATCGGCAGCATGTGATCAACTCGGAATGGCCCCACAATCTTCTTACCTGCTAAAATTACTAAACTTAACTTATCTAGAAATAACAACACAGACCACTGAAATGCATTAAAATCAGTCAACCGTTATTTCTCTGACGTCCTAGTGGATGCTGGGAACTCCATAAGGACCATAGGGAATAGCGGGCTCCGAAGGAGACTGGGCACCCTAATTAAGAATTAGGACTACCTGGTGTGCACTGGATCCTCCCTCTATGCCCCTCCTCCAGACCTCAGTTAGAATCTGTGCCCGGCTTGAGCTGGATGCACACTAGGGGCTCTCCTGAGCTTCTAGAAAAGAAAGTATATTTAGGTTTTTTATTTTCAGTGAGATCTGCTGGCAACAGACTCACTGCTACGAGGGACTTAGGGGAGAGAAGCGAACCTACCTGCTTGCAGCTAGCTTGGGCTTCTAGGCTACTGGACACCATTAGCTCCAGAGGGATCGAACACAGGCCCAGCCTCGGTCGTCCGGTCCCGGAGCCGCGCCGCCGTCCCCCTTGCAGAGCCAGAAGCAAGAAGAACGTCCAGGAAATCGGTGGCTGAAGACTCCGGTCTTCATTAAGGTAGCGCACAGCACTGCAGCTGTGCGCCATTGCTCCCCATGCACACCACACACTCCGGTCACTGATGGGTGCAGGGCGCTGGGGGGGGGGGGGGGGCCCTGGGCTGCAATATGATTACCTTACATTGGCAAAAAAATACACATCGTATAGTCATTAAGACTATATATATGTGTAAAATCCCCTGCCATATATCCATAAAAAAAGCGTGAGAAGTCCGCCGTGAAGGGGGCGGGGCTATCTCCCTCAGCACACTGGCGCCATTTCCTCTCACAGCTCCGCTGGAAGGACGCTCCCCAGGCTCTCCCCTGCAGTTTCCAGGCTCAATAGGGTAAAAAAGAGAGGGGGGGCACTAAATTTAGGCGCAAATACTATATATATATATAATATATATATAGCTGCTATAGGGTAAAATCACTCATTATAGTGTACATCCCTGTGATTTATAGCACTGTGGTGTGTGCTGGCATACTCTCTCTCTGTCTCCCCAAAGGACTTTGTGGGGTTCTGTCCTCAGTCAGAGCATTCCCTATGTGTGTGCGGAGTGTCGGTACGGCTGTGTCGACATGTTTGATGAGGAGGCTTATGTGGAGGCGGAGCAGGTGCCGATAAATGTGATGTCACCCCCTGCGGGGTCGACACCTGAGTGGATGGATATGTGGAAGGAATTACGTGACAGTGTCAACTCCTTACATAAGAGGTTTGATGACATAGCAGATGTGGGACAGCCGGCTTCTCAGTCCGTGCCTGCCCAGGCGTCTCAAAAGCCATCAGGTGCTCAAAAACGCCCACTACCTCAGATGGCAGACACAGATGTCGACACGGATACTGACTCCAGTGTCGACGACGATGAGACTAGTGTACATTCCAATAGGGCCATCCGTTACATGATTACGGCAATGAAAAATGTGTTGCACATTTCTGACATTAACCCTGGTACCACAAAAAAAGGTATTATGTTTGGGGAGAAAAAGCAACCTGTGGTTTTTCCCCCTTCTGAAGAGTTAAATGAAGTGTGTGATAAAGCGTGGGGTTCCCCCGATAAGAAACTGGTAATTTCCAAAAAGTTACTAAGGGCGTACCCTTTCCCGCCAGAGGATAGGATACGTTGGGAGACATCCCCTAGGGTGGATAAAGCGCTCACACGCTTGTCGAAGAAGGTGGCACTACCGTCTCCGGATACGGCCGCCCTAAAGAAGCCTGCGGATAGAAAGCAGGAGGTTATCCTGAAGTCTGTATATACACACTCAGGTATTATACTGAGGCCGGCTATTGCTTCAGCATGGATGTGCAGTGCTGCAGCTGCGTGGTCAGATTCCCTGTCTGATAACATTGATACCCTTGACAGGGACACTATATTGCTAACTGTAGAGCATATTAAAGACGTAGTCTTATACATGAGAGATGCACAGAGGGATATTTGCCAACTGGCATCTAGAATAAATGCAATGTCCAATGAGTATTATGGACTCGGCAGTGGACAGGTGTTGCGGATTCTAAAAGGCACATGGAGGTTTTGCCTTACAAGGGTGAGGAATTGTTTGGGGATAGTCTCTCGGACCTCGTTTCCACAGCGACGGCTGGGAAGTCGACATTTTTACCCCATGTTCCCTCACAGCCAAAGAAAGCACCGTATTATCAGGTACAGTCCTTTCGGCCCCAGAAAGGCAAGCGGGTTAAAGGCGCGTCCTTTCTGCCCAGAGGCAGAGATAGGGGGAAAAAGCTGCACCAAACAGCAAGTTCCCAGGAACAAAAGTCCTCTCCCGCTTCCTCTAAGTCCACCGCATGACGCTGGGGCTCCACAGGTGGAGCCAGGTGCGGTGGGGGCCCGTCTCCAGAACTTCGGCGACCAGTGGTGGATCCCTGGATTCTACAAGTGGTATCTCAGGGGTACAAGCTGGAATTCGAGACGTCTCCCCCTCGCCGTTTCCTCAAATCAGCCTTGCCAACTACTCCCCCAGACAGGGAGGCGGTGCTGGAGGCGATTCACAAGCTGTACTCCCAGCAGGTGATAACCAAAGTACCCCTCATTCAACAGGGACGGGGTTACTATTCCACAATGTTTGTGGTACCGAAACTGGACGGTTCGGTGAGACCCATTTTAAATTTGAAATCCTTGAACACTTATATAAGAAGGTTCAAGTTCAAAATGGAATCGCTCAGGGCGGTTATTGCAAGCCTGGACGAAGGGGATTACATGGTATCACTGGACATCAAGGATGCTTACCTGCATGTCCCCATTTACCCTCCTCACCAGGAGTACAGGACTGTCATTACCAATTCCAGACGTTGCCGTTTGGTCTGTCCACGGCACCGAGGGTATTTACCAAGGTAATGGCCGAAATGATGATACTCCTTGGATAAAAGGGAGTTATAATTATCCCGTACTTGGACGATCTCCTTATAAAGGCGAGGTCCAGGGAACAGTTGTTGATCGGAGTAGCACTAGCTCGGGAAGTGCTACAACAGCACGGCTGGATCCTGAATATTCCAAAGTCGCAGCTGGTTCCTACAACGCGTCTACTGTTCCTGGGGATGGTTCTGGACACAGAACAGAAAAAGGTGTTTCTCCCGGAGGTGAAGACCAAGGAGTTGTCATCTCTAGTCAGAGACCTCCTAAAACCAAAACAGGTGTTGGTGCACCACTGCACGCGAGTCCTGGGAAAGATGGTAGCTTCTTACGAAGCAATTCCATTCGGAAGGTTCCATGCAAGGATCTTTCAGTGGGATCTGTTGGACAAGTGGTCCGGATCGCATCTTCAGATGCATCGGCTGATAACCCTGTCTCCAAGGACCAGGGTGTCGCTGTTGTGGTGGCTGCAGAGTGCTCGTCTTCTGGAGGGCCGCAGATTCGGCATACAGGACTGGGTCCTGGTGACCACGGATGCCAGCCTTCGAGGTTGGGGGGCAGTCACACAGGGAAGAAACTTCCAAGGACTATGGACGAGTCAGGAGACTTCCCTACACATAAATATTCTGGAACTAAGGGCCATTTACAATGCCCTAAGTCTGGCAAGACCCCTGCTTCAACACCAGCCGGTGCTGATCCAGTCAGACAACATCACGGCGGTCGCCCATGTAAACCGTCAGGGCGGCACAAGAAGCAGGATGGCGATGGCAGAAGCCACAAGGATTCTCCGATGGGCAGAAAATCATGTGTTAGCACTGTCAGCAGTGTTCATTCCGGGAGTGGACAACTGGGAAGCAGACTTCCTCAGCAGGCACGAACTCCACCCGGGAGAGTGGGGACTTCATCCAGAAGTCTTCCAAATGATTGTACACCGTTGGGAAAGGCCACAGGTGGACATGATGGCGTCCCGCCTCAACAAAAAGCTAAAAAGATATTGCGCCAGGTCAAGGGACCCTCAGGCGATAGCTGTGGACGCTCTAGTGACACCGTGGGTGTATCAGTCGGTTTATGTGTTCCCTCCTCTGCCTCTCATACCCAAGGTACTGAGAATAATAAGAAGGAAAGGAGTAAGAACTATACTTGTGGTTCCGGATTGGCCAAGAAGAGCTTGGTACCCAGAACTTCAAGAAATGATCTCAGAGGACCCATGGCCTCTGCCGCTCAGACAGGACCTGCTGCAGCAGGGGCCCTGTCTGTTCCAAGACTTACCGCGGCTGCGTTTGACGGCATGGCGGTTGAACACCGGATCCTAATAGAAAAGGGCATTCCGGAGGAAGTCATTCCTACGCTGATTAAAGCTAGGAAAGATGTGACCGTAAGACATTATCACCGCATATGGCGAAAATATGTTGCTTGGTGTGAGGCCAGGAAGGCCCCAACGGAGGAATTTCAGCTCGGTCGATTTCTGCACTTCCTACAGTCAGGAGTGACTATGGGCCTAAAATTGGGTTCCATTAAGGTCCAGATCTCGGCTCTGTCGATTTTCTTCCAAAAAGAACTGGCTTCACTGCCTGAAGTTCAGACTTTTGTTAAAGGAGTGCTGCATATTCAGCCCCCTTTTGTGTCTCCAGTGGCACCGTGGGATCTCAACGTGGTGTTGGATTTCCTAAAGTCGCTTTGTTTGAGCCACTTAAAACCGTGGAGCTAAAATACCTCACGTGGAAAGTGGTCATGCTGTTGGCCTTGGCGTCGGCCAGGCGTGTATCAGAATTGGCGGCTTTGTCATGTAAAAGCCCTTTTCTCTGACGTCCTAAGTGGATGCTGGGACTCCGTAAGGACCATGGGGGATTAGCGGCTCCGCAGGAGACTGGGCACAACTAAAGAAAGCTTTAGGACTACCTGGTGTGCACTGGCTCCTCCCACTAAGACCCTCCTCCAGACCTCAGTTAGATTCTTGTGCCCGGCTGAGCTGGATGCACACTAGGGGCTCTCCTGAGCTCCTAGAAAGAAAGTATATTTTAGGTTTTTTATTTTACAGTGAGATCTGCTGGCAACAGACTCACTGCAGCGAGGGACTAACGGGAGAAGAAGCGAACCTACCTAACTGGTGGTAGCTTGGGCTTCTTAGGCTACTGGACACCATTAGCTCCAGAGGGATTGACCGCATGGAACCGGCCATTGATGTTCGGTCCCGGAGCCGCGCCGCCGGCCCCCTTACAGAGCCAGAAGCAAGAAGTGTTCCGGAAAATCGGCGGCAGAAGACTTCAGTCTTCACCAAGGTAGCGCACAGCACTGCAGCTGTGCGCCATTGCTCCTCATGCACACCTCACACTCCGGTCACTGACGGGTACAGGGCGCTGGGGGTGGGGGCGCCCTGAGCAGCAATATAAACACCTTGCCTGGCAAAATCATCACAATATATAGCCCCAGAGGCTATATATGTGATAAATACCCCTGCTAGAATCCATAAAAAAGCGGGAGAAAAATCAGTGAAAAAGGGGCGGAGCTATCTCCCTCAGCACACTGGCGCCATTTTCTCTTCACAGTGCAGCTGGAAGACAGCTCCCCAGGCTCTCCCCTGTAGTTTTCAGGCTCAAAGGGTTAAAAAGATAGGGGGGGGGCACTAAATGTAGGCGCAATATTGTTTATACAAGCAGCTATTGGGGGAAAAATCACTCAGTTATAGTGTTAATCCCTGCATTATATAGCGCTCTGGTGTGTGCTGGCATACTCTCTCTCTGTCTCCCCAAAGGGCTTTGTGGGGTCCTGTCCTCAGTCAGAGCATTCCCTGTGTGTGTGCTGTGTGTCGGTACGGCTGTGTCGACATGTGGGGTGAGGAAGGTTACGTGGAGGTGGAGCAGAGGCCGATAAATGGGATGTCGCCCCCTGTGGGGCCGACACCAGAGTGGATGGATAGGTGGAAGGTATTAACCGACAATGTCAACTCCTTACATAGAAGGCTGGATGACGTAAAACAGCTGTGGGACAGACGGCTTCTCAGCCCGCGCCTGCCCAGGCGTCTCAAAGGCCATCAGGGGCTCAAAAAAGCGCCCGTTACCTCAGATGGCAGACACAGATGTCGACACGGAGTCTGACTCCAGTGTCGACAAGGTTGAGACATATACACAATCCACTAGGAACATCCGTTACATGATCTCGGCAATGAAAAATGTGTTACGCATTTCTGACATGAACCCAAGTACCACATAAAAGGGGTTTTATTTTTGGGGAGAAAAAGCAGCCAGTGTTTTGTTCCCCCATCAGATGAATGAATGGAGTGTGTAAAGTAGCGTGGGTTCCCCCGATAAGAAACTGGTAATTTCTAAAAAGTTACTGATGGCGTACCCTTTCCCGCCAGAGGATAGGTCACGTTGGGAGATATCCCTTAGGGTGGATAAGGCACTCACACGTTTGTCAAAAAAGGTGGCAATGCCGTCTTAGGATACGGCCACCTTGAAGGAGCCTGTTGATAAAAAGCAGGAGGCTATCCTGAAGTCTGTATATGCACACTCAGATTATATACTGAGACCTGCAATTGCCTCAGCATAAATAGTGCTGCTGCAGCGTGGTCTGATACCCAGTCAGATAATATTAATACTCTAAGACAGGGATAATAGTTTGCTAACATAGAGCATATTAAAGACGTCGTCTTAGATATAAAGGATGCACAGAGGGATATTTGCCGGCTGGCATCCAGAATTAATGCAATGTCCATTCTGCCAGGAGGGTATTAGAAACCCGGCAGTGGACAGGTGATGCTGCCTATAAAAGGCACATGGAGATTCTGCCTTATAAGGGTGAGGAATTGTTTGGGGATGGTCTCTGGGACCTCGTATCCACAGCAACAGCTGGGAAGAAAATTTTTTACCTCAGGTTTCCTCACAGCTTAAGAAAGCACTGTATTTTCAGGTACAGTCCTTTCGGCTTCAGAAAAGCAAGCGGGTCAAAGGCGCTTCCTTTCTGCACAGAGACAAGGGAAGAAGGAAAAAGCTGCACCAGCAGCCAGTTCCCAGGATCAAAAATCTTCCCCGGCTTCCTCTGAGTCCACCGCATGACGTTGGGGCTCCACAGGTGGAGACAGGTGCGGTAGGGGCGCGTCTCGGGAACTTCAGGGACCAGTGGGCTTGCCCACAGGTGGATCCCTAGGTTCTGCGAATAGTATCACAGGGATACAGGCTGGAGTTCGAGGCGACTCCCCCTCGCCGTTACCTCACATCAGCCTTGCCTGCTGCCCTCGGAGAAAGGTAGTACTGGCGGCAATTCACAAGCTGTACTTCCAGCAGGTGAAATCAAGGTACCCCTCCTTCAACAAGGCCGGGGTTACTATTCCAAAATGTTGTGGTACCGAAACCAGACGGTTCGGTGAGACCCATTCTAAAATTGAAAGCCTTGAACACTTATATACGAAGGTTCAAGTTCAAAATGGAATCGCTCAGGGCGATTATTGCAAGCCTGGAGAATTTCATGGTATCACTGGACATCAAGGATGCTTACCTGCATGTCCCTATTTACCCTCTTCACCAGGAGTACCTCAAAATTGTGGTACAGGATTGTCATTACCAATTCCAGACGTTGCCGTTGGTCTGTCCCCGGCACAGAGGTATTTACCAAGGTAATGGCCGAAATAATTATCCCGTACTTGGACGATCTCCTTATAAAGGCGAGGTCCAGGGAGCAGTTGTTCGGCGGAGTAGCACTATCTCGGGAAGTGCTACAACAGCACGGCTGGATTCTGAATATTCCAAAGTCGCAGCTGG
The DNA here is from genome assembly GCF_028390025.1 of Pseudophryne corroboree. NCBI lineage: Eukaryota > Metazoa > Chordata > Amphibia > Anura > Myobatrachidae > Pseudophryne > Pseudophryne corroboree. Next base: position 99,189,909 of record NC_086446.1, read on the forward strand.
TTCCTACGACGCGTCTACTGTTCCTGGGTATGGTTCTGGACACAGAACAGGATAAAAAGGGTTTCTCCCGGAGGAGAAGTCCAAGGAGTTGTCGTCTCTAGACAGAGACCTCCTAATACGTATACAGGTGTCGGTGCATCAATGCACGCGAGCCCTGGGAAGGATGGTAGCTTCTTACGAAGAAATTCCATTCGCCAGGTCCCATGCAAGGATTTTCCAGTGGGATCTGTTGGACAAGTGGTCCGGGTCGCATCTTCAGATGCATCGGCGGATAACCCTGTCTCCAAGGGCCAGGGTGTCGCTGTTGTGGTGGCTGCAGAGTGCTCATCTTCTAGGGGGCCACAGATTCGGCATACAGGACTGGGTCCTGGTGACCACGGATGCCAGCCTTCGAGGCTGGGGGGCAGTCACACAGGGAAGAAACTTCCAAGGCTATGGAAAAGTCAGGAGACTTCCCAACACATAAATATTCTGGAACTAAGGGCCATTTACAATGCCCTAAGTCAGGCTAGACCCCTGCTTCAACACCGGCCGGTGCTGATCCAGTCAGACAACATCACGGCGGTCGCTCATGTAAACCGACAGGGCGGCACAAGAAGCAGGATGGCGATGGCAGAAGCCACAAGGATTCTCCGATGGGCGGAAAATCATGTGTTAGCACTGTCAGCAGTGTTCATTCCCGGAGTGGACAACTGAGAAGCAGACTTTCTCAGAAGACACGACCTCCACCCGGGAGAGTGAGGACTTCATCCAGAAGTTTTCCAAATGATTGTACACCGTTGGGAAAGGCCACAGGTGGACATGATGGCGTCCCGCCTCAACAAAAAGCTACAAAGATATTGCGCCAGGTCAAGGGACCCTCAGGCGATAGCTGTGGACGCTCTGGTAACACCGTGGGTGTACCAGTTGGTGTATGTGTTCCCTTCTCTGCCTCTCTTACCCAGGGTAATGAGAATAATAAGAAGGAGAGGAGTAAGAACTATACTCATTGTTCCGGGTTGGCCAAGAAGAGCTTGGTAACCAGTACTCCAAGAAATGATCTCAGAGGACCCATGGCCTCTGCCGCTCAGACAGGACCTGCTGCAGCAGGGGGCCTGTCTGTTCCAAGACGTACCGCGGCTGCGTTTGACGGCACGGCGGTTGAACGCCGGATCCTGAAGGAAAAGGGCATTCCGGAGGAAGTTATCCCTACGCTATTTAAAGCTAGGAAAGAAGTGAACGCAAACCATTATCACTGCATATGGTGGAAATATGTTGCATGCTGTGAGGCCAGGAAGGCCCCAAAGGAGAAATTTCAGCTAGGTCGATTTCTGCACTTCCTACAGTCAGAGGTGACTATGGGCCTAAAATTGGGTTCCATGAAGGTCCAGATTTCGGCTCTATCGATTTTCTTCCAAAATAGAACTGGCTTCACTGCCTGAAGTTCGGACTTTTGTTAAGGGAGTGCTGCATAGTCAGCCCCCGTTTGTGCCTCAAGTGGCACCGTGGGATCTCAACGTGGTGTTGGATTTCCTGAAGTCGCATTGGGTTGAGCCACTTAAATCCGTGGAGCTACAATACCTCACGTGGAAAGTGGTCATGCTGTGGGCCGTGGCGTCGGCCAGGCGTGTATCAGAATTGGCGGCTTTGTCATACAAAAGCCCTTATCTGTATTTTATATGGATAAGGCGGAATTGAGGACTCGTTCCCAATTCCTTCCTAAGGTGGTATCAGTTTTTCATGTGAACCAACCTATTGTGGTGCCTGCGGCTACTTGGGACTTGGAGGATTCCAAGTTACTGGACGTAGTCAGGGCCCTGAAAAGTATATGTTTCCAGGACGGCTGGAGTCAGGAAAACTGACTCGCTATTTATTCTGTATGCACCCAACAAGCTGGGTGCTCCTGCTTCTAAGCAGACTATTCAACTTGCACATGCTGCGGCTGGACTGCCGCACCCTAAATCTGTAAAAGCCCATTCCACGAGGAAAGTGGGCTCTTCTTGGGCGGCTGCCCGAGGGGTCTCGGCTTTACAGCTTTGCCGAGCTGTTACTTGGTCGGGTTCAAACATTTTTGCAACAGTCTACAAGTTTGATACCCTGGCTGAGGAGGACCTAGAGTTTGCTCATTCGGTGCTGCAGAGTCATCCGCACTCTCCCGCCCGTTTGGGAGCTTTGGTATAATCCCCATGGTCCTTACGGAGTCCCAGCATCCACTTAGGACGTCAGAGAAAATAAGATTTTACTCACCGGTAAATCTATTTCTCGTAGTCCGTAGTGGATGCTGGGCGCCCATCCCAAGTGCGGATTGTCTGCAATACTTGTTTATAGTTATTGCCTAACTAAAGGGTTATTGTTGAGCCATCTGTTGAGAGGCTCAGTTATATTTCATACTGTTAACTGGGTATAGTATCACGAGTTATACGGTGTGATTGGTGTGGCTGGTATGAGTCTTACCCGGGATTCAAAATCCTTCCTATTTGTGTCAGCTCTTCCGGGCACAGTATCCTAACTGAGGTCTGGAGGAGGGTCTTAGTGGGAGGAGCCAGTGCACACCAGGTAGTCCTAAAGCTTTCTTTAGTTGTGCCCAGTCTCCTGCGGAGCCGCTAATCCCCCATGGTCCTTACGGAGTCCCAGCATCCACTACGGACTACGCAAAATAGATTTACCGGTGAGTAAAATCTTATTATCTGATTTTTCATATGGATAGGGCGGAATTGAGGACTCTTTCCCAATTCCTTCCTAAGGTGGTTTCAGCTTTTCATGTGAACCAACCTATTGTGGTGCCTGCGGCTACTCGGGACTTGGAGGATTCCAAGTACTGGACGTAGTCAGGGCCTTGAAAATATGTGTTGCCAGGACGGCTGGAGTCAGGAAAACTGACTCGCTATTTATCCTGTATGCACCCAACAAGCTGGGTGCTCCTGCTTCTAAGCAGACTATTGCTCGCTGGATATGTAGCACGATTCATCTTGCACATTCTGCGGCTGGACTGCCGCATCCTAAATCTGTAAAAGCCCATTCCACGAGGAAAGTGGGCTCTTCTTGGGCGGCTGCCCGAGGGGTCTCGACTTTACAACTTTGCCGAGCTGCTACTTGGTCGGGTTCAAATACATTTGCAAAATTCTACAAATTTGATACCCTGGCTGAGGAGGACCTTGAGTTTTCTCATTCGGTGCTGCAGAGTCATCCGCACTCTCTCGCCCGTTTGGGAGCTTTGGTATAATCCCCATGGTCCTTACGGAGTTCCCAGCATCCACTAGGACGTCAGAGAAAATAAGAATTTACTCACCGGTAATTCTATTTCTCGTAGTCCGTAGTGGATGCTGGGCGCCCATCCCAAGTGCGGATTGTCTGCAATACTTGTATATAGTTATTGCCTAACTAAAGGGTTATTGTTCTGAGCCATCTGTTCGTGAGGCTCAGTTGTTGTTCATACTGTTAACTGGATATAGTATCACGAGTTGTACAGTGTGGCTGGTATGAGTCTTACCCGGGATTCCAAATCCCTTCCTTATTGTCTCAGCTCTTCCGGGCACAGTTTCCCTAACTGAGGTCTGGAGGAGGGGCATAGAGGGAGGAGCCAGTGCACACCAGGTAGTCCTAATTCTTTCTTAGAGTGCCCAGTCTCCTTCGGAGCCCGCTATTCCCCATGGTCCTTACGGAGTTCCCAGCATCCACTACGGACTACGAGAAATAGAATTACCGGTGAGTAAATTCTTATTTCTCTAACGTCCTAAGTGGATGCTGGGGACTCCGTCAGGACCATGGGGGAAAGCGGCTCCGCAGGAGACAGGGTACAAAAAGTAAGCTTTTAGGATCACATGGTGTGTACTGGCTCCTCCCCCCATGACCCTCCTCCAAGCCTCAGTTAGGTTTTTGTGCCCGTCCGAGCAGGGTGCAATCTAGGTGGCTCTCCTAAAGAGCTGCTTAGAAAAAGTTTTTTAGGTTTTTTATTTTCAGTGAGTCCTGCTGGCAACAGGCTCACTGCATCGAGGGACTTAGGGGAGAGAATTTCAACTCACCTGCGTGCAGGATGGATTGGATTCTTAGGCTACTGGACACCATTAGCTCCAGAGGGAGTCGGAACACAGGTCTCACCCTGGGGTTCGTCCCGGAGCCGCGCCGCCGACCCCCCTTACAGATGCTGAAGATTGAAGGTCCGGAAACAGGCGGCAGAAGGCTCTTCAGTCTTCATGAAGGTAGCGCACAGCACTGCAGCTGTGCGCCATTGTTGTCACACACTTCACACCAGACGGTCACGGAGGGTGCAGGGCGCTGCTGGGGGCGCCCTGGGCAGCAATATATAATACCTTTTATGGCAAAAGAATACATCACATATAGCCATTAAGGCTATATGTATGTATTTAACCCATGCCAAATGTCTAAAACTCCGGGAGAAAAGCCCGCCGGAATAGGGGGCGGGGCTTATTCTCCTCAGCACACAGCGCCATTTTCCTGCTCAGCTCCGCTGTGAGGAAGGCTCCCAGGACTCTCCCCTGCACTGCACTACAGAAACAGGGTAAAACAGAGAGGGGGGGCATATTTTGGCGATATTTTTATATATTTAAGCGGCTATAAGGAACAACACTTATATAGGGTTGTTCCCATATATATTATAGCGCTTGGGTGTGTGCTGGCAAACTCTCCCTCTGTCTCCCCAAAGGGCTAGTGGGGTCCTGTCTTCGATAAGAGCATTCCCTGTGTGTCTGCTGTGTGTCGGTACGTGTGTGTCGACATGTATGAGGACGATGTTGGCGTGGAGGCAGAGCAATTGCCGATAATGGTGATGTCACCCCCCAGGGAGTCGACACCGGAATGGATGGCTTTGTTTATGGAATTACGTGATAATGTCAGCACATTACAAAAATCAGTTGACGACATGAGACGGCCGGCAAACCAGTTAGTACCTGCCCAGGCGTCTCAGACACCGTCAGGGGCTGTAAAGCGCCCTTTACCTCAGTCGGTCGACACAGACCCAGACCCAGACACTGAATCTAGTGTCGACGGTGATGAAACAAACGTATTTTCAAGTAGGGCCACACGTTATATGATCACGGCAATGAAGGAGGCTTTGCATATCTCTGATACTACAAGTACCACAAAAAGGGGTATTATGTGGGGGGTGAAAAAACTACCTGTAGTTTTTCCTGAATCAGAGGAATTAAATGATGTATGTGATGAAGCGTGGGTTAACCCAGATAGAAAAATGCTAATTTCAAAAAAAGTTATTAGCATTATACCCTTTCCCGCCAGAGGTTAGGGCGCGCTGGGAAACACCCCCTAGGGTGGATAAGGCGCTCACACGCTTATCGAAACAAGTGGCGTTACCGTCTCCTGATACGGCCGCCCTCAAGGATCCAGCTGATAGGAGGCTGGAAACTACCCTGAAAAGTATATACACTCATACTGGTGTTATACTGCGACCAGCCATCGCCTCAGCCTGGATGTGCAGTGCTGGGGTCGTCTGGTTGGATTCCCTGACTGAAAATATTGATACCCTGGATAGGGACAGTATTTTATTGACTATAGAGCAATTAAAGGATGCTTTCCTTTATATGCGAGATGCACAGAGAGATATTTGCACTCTGGCATCGAGAGTAAATGCGATGTCCATATCTGCCAGAAGGAGTTTATGGACGCGACAGTGGTCAGGTGATGCGGATTCCAAACGACATATGGAAGTATTGCCGTATAAAGGGGAGGAATTATTTGGCGTCGGTCTATCGGATCTGGTGGCTACGTCAACTGCCGGAAAATCCACTTTTTTACCTCAGACCCCCTCCCAACAGAAAAAGACACCGTCTTTTCAGCCGCAGTCCTTTCGTTCCTATAAGAACAAGCGGACAAAAGGACAGTCATATCTGCCTCGGGGCAGAGGAAGGGGTAAGAGAGGGCAGCAAGCAGCCCCTGCCCAGGAACAGAAGCCCTCCCAGGGTTCTGCAAAGCCCTCAGCATGACGCTGGGGCCTTACAAGCGGACTCAGGAACGGTGGGGGGTCGACTCAAGAATTTCAGCGCACAGTGGGCTTGCTCACAGGTGGACCCCTGGATTCTACAGGTAGTATCTCAGGGTTACAGGTTGGAATTCGAGAAGTCTCCCCCTCGCCGGTTCCTAAAGTCTGCTTTGCCAACGTCTCCCTCGGACAGGGCGACGGTATTGGAAGCCATTCACAAGCTGTTTGCTCAGCAGGTGATAGTCAAGGTACCCCTCCTACAACAGGGAAAGGGGTATTACTCCACGCTATTTGTGGTACCGAAGCCGGACGGCTCGGTAAGACCTATTCTAAATCTCAAATCTTTGAACCTGTACATACAAAAATTCAAGTTCAAGATGGAGTCACTCAGAGCAGTGATAGCGAATCTGGAAGAAGGGGACTTTATGGTGTCCCTGGACATAAAGGACGCTTACCTGCATGTCCCAATTTGCCCTTCACATCAAGGGTACCTCAGGTTCGTGGTGCAAAACTGTCATTATCAGTTTCAGACGCTGCCGTTTGGATTGTCCACGGCACCTCGGGTCTTTACCAAGGTAATGGCCGAAATGATGATCCTTCTACGAAGAAGAGGCGTATTAATTATCCCTTACTTGGACGATCTCCTGATAAGGGCAAGATCCAGAGAACAGCTGGAAGACGGAGTAGCACTAACCCAACTAGTGCTGCAACAACACGGGTGGATTCTGAATTTTCCAAAATCTCAGTTGACCCCGACGACACGTCTGCTGTTCCTGGGAATGATTCTGGACACGGTTCAGAAAAAGGTGTTTCTTCCGGAGGAGAAAGCCAGGGAGTTATCCGAACTTGTCAGGAACCTCCTAAAACCAGGGACAGTGTCTGTGCATCAATGCACAAGAGTCCTGGGAAAGATGGTGGCTTCTTACGAAGCGATTCCATTCGGCAGATTCCACGCACGAACTTTTCAGTGGGATCTGCTGGACAAATGGTCCGGATCGCATCTGCAGATGCATCAGCGGATAACCTTATCGCCACAGACAAGGGTGTCTCTTCTGTGGTGGTTGCAGAGTGCTCATCTGTTAGAGGGCCGCAGATTCGGCATACAGGACTGGGTCCTGGTGACCACGGATGCCAGTCTGAGAGGCTGGGGAGCGGTCACACAAGGAAGAAACTTCCAGGGAGTATGGTCAAGCCTGGAGATGTCTCTTCACATAAATATACTGGAGCTAAGAGCGATTTACAATGCTCTAAGTCTGGCAAAACCCCTGCTTCAGGGTCAGCCGGTGTTGATCCAGTCGGACAACATCAAGGCAGTCGCCCACGTAAACAGACAGGGCGGCACAAGAAGCAGGACAGCAATGGCAGAAGCTGCAAGGATTCTTCGCTGGGCGGAAGATCATGTGATAGCACTGTCAGCAGTATTCATTCCGGGAGTGGACAACTGGGAAGCAGACTTCCTCAGCAGACACGATCTACACCCGGGAGAGTGGGGACTTCATCCAGAAGTCTTCCACATGATTGTGAACCGTTGGGAAAAAAACCAATGGTGGATATGATGGCGTCCCGCCTCAACAAAAAACTGGACAGGTATTGCGCCAGGTCAAGAGATCCTCAGGCAATAGCTGTGGACGCTCTGGTAACACCGTGGGTGTTCCAGTCAGTGTATGTGTTCCCTCCTCTGCCTCTCATACCAAAAGTACTGAGAATTATACGGCAAAAGGGAGTAAGAACGATACTAGTGGCTCCGGATTGGCCAAGAAGAACTTGGTACCCGGAACTTCAAGAGATGCTCACGGAGGATCCGTGGCCTCTACCTCTAAGACGGGACCTGCTTCAGCAGGGACCGTGTCTATTCCAAGACTTACCGCGGCTGCGTTTGACGGCATGGCGGTTGAACGCCGAATTCTAAAGGAAAAAGGCATTCCGGAAGAGGTCATTCCTACACTGGTAAAGGCCAGGAAGGAGGTGACTGCACAACATTATCACCGCATTTGGAGGAAATATGTTGCGTGGTGTGAGGCCAGGAAGGCCCCCACGGAGGAATTTCAACTGGGTCGATTCCTACATTTCCTGCAAACAGGATTGTCTATGGGCCTCAAATTGGGGTCCATTAAGGTTCAAATTTCGGCCCTGTCGATTTTCTTCCAGAAAGAATTGGCTTCAGTTCCTGAAGTCCAGACTTTTGTAAAAGGAGTACTACATATACAGCCCCGGTTGTGCCCCCAGTGGCACCGTGGGATCTTAATATAGTCTTGGATTTTCTAAAATCCCATTGGTTTGAGCCGCTCAAATCGGTGGAGATGAAGTATCTTACATGGAAAGTAACCATGCTACTGGCCCTGGCTTCAGCCAGGAGAGTATCAGAATTGGCGGCTTTATCATATAAGAGCCCATATCTGATTTTCCATACGGACAGGGCAGAACTGCGGACGCGTCCTCATTTTCTGCCTAAGGTGGTGTCAGCGTTTCACCTGAACCAGCCTATTGTGGTGCCTGCGGCTACTAACGAGTTGGAGGATTCCAAGTTGTTGGACGTGGTCCGGGCATTGAAAATATATATTTCAAGAACGGCTGGAGTCAGAAAGTCTGACTCACTGCTTATATTGTATGCACCCAACAAGATGGGTGCTCCTGCTTCTAAGCAGACGATTGCTCGTTGGATTTGTAGCACAATTCAACTTGCACATTCTGTGGCAGGCTTGCCACAACCTAAATCTGTCAAGGCCCATTCCACAAGGAAAGTGGGCTCATCCTGGGCGGCTGCCCGGGGAGTCTCGGCATTACAACTCTGCCGAGCTGCTACTTGGTCAGGGGCAAACACGTTTGCAAAATTCTACAAATTTGATACCCTGGCTGAGGAGGACCTTGAGTTCTCTCATTCGGTGCTGCAGAGTCATCCGCACTCTCCCGCCCGTTTGGGAGCTTTGGTATAATCCCCATGGTCCTGACGGAGTCCCCAGCATCCACTTAGGACGTTAGAGAAAATAAGAATTTACTTACCGATAATTCTATTTCTCGTAGTCCGTAGTGGATGCTGGGCGCCCATCCCAAGTGCGGATTGTCTGCAATACTTGTACATAGTTATTGTTACAAAAAAATCGGGTTGTTATTTGTTGTGAGCCGTCTGTTCAGAGGCTCCTACGTTTGTCATACTGTTAACTGGGTTCAGATCACAAGTTATACGGTGTGATTGGTGTGGCTGGTATGAGTCTTACCCGGGGTTCAATATCCTTCCTTATTGTGTACGCTCGTCCGGGCACAGTACCTAACTGAGGCTTGGAGGAGGGTCATGGGGGGAGGAGCCAGTACACACCATGTGAACCTAAAAGCTTACTTTTTGTGCCCTGTCTCCTGCGGAGCCGCTTTCCCCCATGGTCCTGACGGAGTCCCCAGCATCCACTACGGACTACGAGAAATAGAATTATCGGTAAGTAAATTCTTATTTTTATTTATAATACTTAAAACTAAGTATGGTGGCAATAAGAAAGAACGGCCAGATCATCAGTGACATTACGTCTTATTAACCACTACACATGTCCACAACATGACTTTATATCTCTCATTGGCTAGGCCAATAAATGCGGAGTCTCCAACTCTCTCCCCAATACACCATAATAGGGTCGGCCAGACAGCCAAGCCCAATGATCCCCGGTAAGGAAGGTCAGAGTATACAATGTATTGGCAAAGAGCCCACCTCCAAACAGCGGCACAATAGCCACTGTAACTGCCGTTCCTTCCTGCCACATATAGGTCGACAAACCCCAACCAGTAAAGAAAAAGAAAAAAACGGGTGGGGAAAAAAGGTGACGGGGAGAGAGGGTGGGAAATCCAAAGATAAAGAGGAAGAATCCTATACTACCTCACACAAAATGTCTGCTAGCTCCTCCCTAAACACTCCCACTAACCTAACTGGTTCCTGCCCCAGTTCTATTAACTGTTTGATTACCTAATCTAATTGTGTGAAGCTCACTACCTTGAAGTTTACGATCGCTTGCGCTAATTTAAGCACTCGCTCTTCATCACCAGCAAGTATGGCAGTATCTGGACATAGCTGCTTTCTGTGTCCAACCAGCAAGCGAAAATAAATGGTGAGGCTAGCAAAGGATGGCATATCCTATGAGGCCACATCCCTTGTACAGGTGCCCCATTAACGGGTGATAGCGCAAGCACACAAAACGCAGTCACGGATCCAGGGAGCTGCATGGGTGCATGCAATGACTGAAAGCATGCCAGCAAGCAGTAGTAAGTTTTCTTAAAAAAGCTATTAGCATTTCTAATGTGGGGCATATGTGCAAGGTGCATTACTGTGTGGCATTACGTGTATTATGGACATTACTAATGTGGGGCATATGTGTAAGGTGCATTACTGTGTGGCATTATGTGTATTATGGACATTACTAATGTGGGGCATATGTGTAAGGTGCATTACTGTGTGGAATTATGTGTATTATGGACATTACTAATGTGGGGCATATGTGTAAGGTGCATTACTGTGTGGCATTATGTGTATTATGGACATTACTAATGTGGGGCATATGTGTAAGGTGCATTACTGTGTGGCATTATGTGTATTATGGACATTACTAATGTGGGGCATATGTGTAAGGTGCATTACTGTGTGGCATTATGTGTATTATGGACATTACTAATGTGGGGCATATGTGTAAGGTGCATTACTGTGTGGAATTATGTGTATTATGGACATTACTAATGTGGGGCATATGTGTAAGGTGCATTACTGTGTGGCATTATGTGTGTTATGGACATTACTAATGTGGGGCATATGTGTAAGGTGCATTACTGTGCGGAATTATGTGTATTATGGGCATTACTGTGTGGCATTATGCAGGGTTGAACTGGCCCACAGGAGCACAGTGTAAACCCCTGGTGGGCGCAACTGCTTGAGTGTTGTTGGGTCAGATGCAGAACTAGCGGCAGTGCTAGGGGCACCAGTCAAAATTATCTTTGACTGCGCTACCAGTGAGCATATATTCTGTACTATCGCTTTGTACATTTAGGGTAATATTATAAACCTGTTTTCTCTTACGTCCTAGTGGATACTGGGGTCTTGTACTTTAGTACCATGGGGTATAGATCGGGTCCACTGGAGCCTGGCACTTTAAAACTTTTAGTGTGTATGTGTGTGTTGCCCCTCCCACCAGACACAGTTTAGAAAAATGTGCCCGAGGAGCCGAGTGCACTTCTCTGGAGCTCAAGTTTTTAATTTTATTTTCAGGTAGCTCTGCTTGGCAGACAGACAACCAGCTTTGTGGGACTTAGAGGGGGGACCGAACCAACCTCCTGAGGGTTGATGGTTCGTAATCTCAGCTGACCGGACACTGAGGTTACTGTTCACACATCGTTAGTAATGTGTGCCCACTCCAGCAGCTAGCCGCCACCCTCTAAAAGATGCCGAAGATACAGGTGCACTGTCACACGCCAGAGGCGACGTTCGCCGCGCTTACCCCTGCGTGCCTGCTGGTCTGTGTTGCGGCCTCCGCCTTCGGTGGGCCACGGGCTCCGGCGTCTGGCTGGCGCGGCTCCCGGCGGTTCTCCAGGGCAGGGGTGCCACCATGACACCCGGCATCACGTGGGCGGGGAGCAGGTGACGTCATCAGACTGTTCCGCCAATCCAGCGGTGGCGGGAGATTCAAAGTCAGACGCCGGACAGAGCCTCAGCGCCTGAGTATCGTCTTTCCCTTGAGGTGGATGCCAGCGCTCTTGTTCCCGGCAAGAATCTCTGAAGTTGTACTCCAGTGTCTCCGGCATTTCCAGGTGCCAGTTCGCTGCATTGGTTCCAGCGTTCCCAGCGGCTGGTGTGTCTCTCTGCGGTCCTGTCACCAGTGCTCCTAGGAATCAGCGTCTTAAACCACTGCACTTCAGCTCTTCAAATCATAAGCGTCACAGTCACCGTTCACAAGTTCTACAAAGCATCAGCGTCACAGTCACCGTTCACAAGTTCTACAAATCATCAGCGTCACAGTCACCGTTCACAAGTTCTACGAAGCATCAGCGTCACAGTCACCGTTCACAAGTTCTACGAAGCATCAGCGTCACAGTCACCGTTCACAAGTTCTACAAATCATCAGCGTCACAGTCACCGTTCACAAGTTCTACGAATCATCAGCGTCTTAAACCACTGCACTTCAGTTCTTCAAATCATCAGCGTCTCAGTCACCATTCTCAAGTTCTGCAAATCATCAGCGTCTTAAACCACTGCACTTAAGTTCTTCAAATCACCAGCGTCTTAATCTCCGTTCTCAAGTTCTTTAAGTCATCTGTGCCTTTAACCACCGTTCACAAGTTTCTCAACTCATCAGTTTCTTTTAAAACATCGCTCACAATTTCTTCAGTCACCAGTATCTCTGACATTGCTCACAAATCCTTCAATAGTTCTGGACATTCCCTCATAAGTTCCCTTTATGCTATATGACTTTGAGTTGTTTTTTCCCTGCAATAAAGCTCTTCAATATTTCACCAAACCTTACTGTCAGAGTCCTGTATGAGGAAATCCTATATCAGATCACCCCTGTTCCGGCCCAGTTGTGGTTCCTCTTCCCAACCATCGGAAGACTCCCCGAGTTCACAACACACTCAATCTAGGTCAGTGACAGTATACTCAGGCCCCATGGTCCTGGGGAATCGGAACCCAGAGGCAAGTACCATGCAGGACCTGGTTTCCCGAGTACAGAGTCAGGAAGCAGCACAGAATCAGGTGATGCATTATCTCCAGGAATTACCTGGCCGGCTGGATCAAATCCAGACTTCTCTGGCTTCAGTGGTTTCAGCTCCAGTTCCAGTATCCGCCCCAGTGGTCGTCTCTAGCAATGTTCCGTCTTCGTCTGGAACCAGGTCACGCCTTCAGCTTCCTGCTCCTCCTCGTTATAACGGGAATCCAAAGAATTGCCGTGGTTTCCTCAATCAGTGTGAGGTACATTTCGAACTCCTTTCACATAACTTTCCTACTGATCGATCTAAAGTGGCATACATTATCTCTTTGCTTGAGGGTTCAGCGTTGGAGTGGGTGTCACCGTTATGGGAGCGATCAGATCCGTTGGTTTCTAGTTATACCAACTTTATCACGTCATTCCGAAGGATCTTTGATGAGCCCGCCAGGACGACCGCTGCCTCTGCTGACTTGCTCTGTGTTCGACAAGGCTCTCGTTCAGTGGGACAGTATGTGATTCATTTTCAAACCATAGCTTCAGAACTGTGCTGGAATAATGATGCCCTTCGGGCTGCTTTTTGGAATGGACTCTCGGATCGTTTAAAGGACGAGTTGATCACTAGAGATTTGCCAGATTCCTTGGTACAGTTGATCTCACTCTGTGTAAAGGTGGATCTTCGCATGCAGGAACGAGGTGGTGAACGTAGTCGGTCAGATCGGTCAAGATTCCGATCTCTTCCGTCTAAACAAACCGTTATTCCGAGTCCAGACGAACCCATGCAGATTAATTGGTCTCGGCTGTCTCCAGAGGAACGTCAGCGTCGTCGTGAGGGTAGACTCTGCCTCTACTGTGGAGCTGTGGATCATTTTCTCAAGTTTTGCAAGTCTCGCCCGGGAAATTTGCAGTCCTAGCTTGTTCTGGAGAAGTCGAGCTAGGGGTTTCTTCTCAATCTTCTCCGTCAGTGGACTGTTTACTCTCCGTGTCTCTGTTTTCTGAGTCTGTAGTCAAAACCGTTAAAGCACTGTTGGACTCAGGGGCTGCCGGGAATTTTATTTCCCTTTCCTGTGCCCAGAATCTGGGTTTACAGTTACGGTCGGTCGAACGACCTATTATGTTGACTGCTATTAACGGTACCCAAATTTCTAATGGTCTGATTTCAAGTTGTACAATGCCAATCAAGCTGCAAGTGGGAGCTTTGCATCAAGAACATCTGGAGTTCCTTGTGATTCGGGAGATGCCTCACGATCTCGTTCTTGGTCTTCCTTGGCTCAAGCTTCACAACCCTCACGTCGACTGGGGGTCGACACAAATAATTTCTTGGAGTCCATTTTGTCACTCAAATTGTCTCACTCCTGTCTACCTGCTCCGTGTATCTTCCAAGTCGGATGAAGGGCTTATTCCAGAGGCTTATCGGGAGTTTTCAGATGTGTTCTCAGAACAGGCGGCCGATCAGTTACCACCGCATAGACCCTGGGACTGTCCTATTGAGCTCATTCCGGGGAAAATGCCACCTCGGGGTCGCACTTATCCTTTATCTGTACCCGAGACTCAAGCCATGTCGGAATATATCAAATCTAATCTGCAGAAAGGATTCATCCGCCCCTCTACTTCCCCGGCGGGAGCAGGTTTCTTTTTTGTGAAGAAAAAGGACTGAGGCCATGTATCGACTATCGTGGTCTAAACGATGTCACCATTAAGAATAAATATCCTTTGCCGCTCATCACGGAGCTTTTTGATAGAGTTCGTGGAGCCCAAGTCTTCACCAAGCTCGATTTAAGGGGAGCTTATAATTTGATACGTATCCGACAGGGGGACGAATGGAAGACGGCCTTCAATACTAGGGACGGGCATTATGAGTACATGGTAATGCCGTTCGGCCTCAGCAACGCCCCCGCCGTCTTCCAGGGGTTCATTAATGAAATCTTTCGGGATATGTTATACCTGAATGTAGTGGTATATTTGGATGACATTCTGATATTTTCTAAGAATCTCACTGAGCACAGAGTACAGGTTAAAGAGGTACTTCTTCGATTGCGAGAGAATCATCTATACGGCAAGATTTCCAAGTGTACCTTTGAGGTCCCTTCTATTCCATTTCTGGGTTACATCATTTCGGCACAGAGCTTCGTATGGATCCGGAGAAACTCTCTGCCATTCGGGACTGGACTCAGCCTCTTTCCTTGAAAGCGGTGCAACGATTTCTGGGGTTTGCAAATTACTACCGGAAATTCATAAGGGGTTTCTCTACCATTGTGGCGCCTATTACTGCCCTAACCAAGAAGGGGGCAGATCCAAGCCATTGGTCCTCTGAAGCTGTAGCAGCGTTCGCTCAGTTGAAGGCATCCTTTATGACCGCTCCGGTACTTCAGCAACCAGACTTTGTAAAACCATTCTTTTTGGAGGTTGATGCTTCTACGGTAGGCATTGGTGCCGTGCTTTCGCAGTATGCTCCAGATGGGAAGTTACATCCATGTGGTTTCCATTCTCGCAAGTTCTCTCCAGCTGAACGAAACTACACCATTGGAGACAAAGAGCTTTTGGCAATAAAATCTGCCCTGGAAGAGTGGAGATATTTTTTGGAAGGTGCTAAACACCTAATTACGATTTTCACTGATCACAAGAATTTGCTGTATCTCAAGACGGCCCAGTGCTTGAATCCCCATCAAGCTAGATGGGCGCTCTTCTTTGCCCGATTTTCATTTGTCATTAAGTACCGGGCTGGAACTTTCAACACCAAGGCTGTTGCCCTATCCCGTTCCCTAACGGCTTCGGATGAGGAGAATTCCGTGGAAAAGGCCTTGATTCTCAGTCCAGTTTCTATTTCAGCGGCTCCCACCGCTTTGGGCCCTCCTCCTGGAAGAATGTCTGTGCCAGCTAAATTTCGACCAAGATTGTTGCAGTGGGCTCACATTTCCAAGTTTTCTGGTCATCCTGGAGTACAAAAGATGTGGGAATTCCTGCATAGATCTTACTGGTGGGACACTATGAAGAAGGATGTACAAGATTATGTCAACTCGTGTCCTCAATGTGCTCAGCACAAAACTCTTCGTCTGCCTCCTGCGGGGTTGCTGCACCCATTGTCCATTCCTAAGAGGCCTTGGACCCATATCTCTATGGACTTTGTTACTGAATTGCCCCTCTCCAAGGGTCATAACACCGCCTGGGTAATTATTGACCGTTTCTCTAAGATGGCACATTTTGTTCCGTTGACCGGGTTACCATCAGTTTCTAAGTTGGCTTTGTTATTTATCCGGGAACACTTCCGCCTGCACGGGTTACCTCTGGAAATAGTCTCTGACCGGGGGTACAGTTTACTGCAAGATTCTGGAGAGCCCTCTGTACGGCCTTACAAATAAAACTCAAGTTTTTATCTGCTTACCATCCACAAACCAATGGGCAAACTGAACGCGTCAATCAAGATTTAGAGACTTTTCTCCGTGTTTATCTCTCCCCCTCGCAAGATAATTGGGTGGAGCTGTTGTCTTGGGCCGAGTTTGCCCATAATCATCTATACCACTCTTCGACTGGTGAGTCTCCATTTTTTATTAATTATGGATTCATTCCCAAGTTCCAGAGTTACCCATTTGTCCTCCGGAAGAAGTTCCTGCTGCAGCCTCTACTCTCCGGCACTTCAGTCAAATCTGGAGTCGAGTTCATGCTAACCTCAAGAGAGTCTCCGGCCGCTATAAGTTCTTTGCGGATAGGAAGCGACGGGCAGCTCCTCAATACAAGGTTGGTGACAGGGTACGGCTCTCTACCCGCAATCTCCGTTTTAAAGGTGCCCACTATGAAGTTCGCTCCGAGGTTCATTGGTCCTTATCCCGTGTTACAAGTCCTGAATCCGGTTGTTTGCAAATTGGGATTGCCTTCCCATCTCCGGATACCGAATTCCTTTCATGTCTCCCTCCTTCGCCCTCTTGTTTTGAACCGGTTTCATTCCAAGTCCCCAAGGCCAACCTCTGCAGAGGCTAAAGATGGTACGGACTTTGAAATCAAAGCTATTCTTGACTCTCGCTATCTTCACAAGAATCTACAGTATTTGGTGGAATGGAAAGGTTTTGGCCCCGAGGAAAGGAGCTGGGTCAACGCTACTGAAGTTACGGCTCCCCGATTGGTGCGGATCTTCCATTCCAGACATCCAACAAAACCTGGAAAGTGTCCAGGGGCCACTCCTGGAGGAGGGGGTACTGTCACACGCCAGAGGCGGCGTTCGCCGCGCTTACCCCTGCGTGCCTGCTGGTCTGTGTTGCGGCCTCCACCTTCGGTGGGCCACGGGCTCCGGCGTCTAGCTGGCGCGGCTCCCGGCGGTTCTTCTGGGCAGGGGCGCCGCTATGACACCCGGTATCACGTGGGCGGGGAGCAGGTGACGTCATCAGACTGTTCCGCCAATCCAGCGGTGGCGGGAGATTCAAGTCAGACGCCGGACAGAGCCTCAGCGCCTGAGTATCGTCTTTCCCTTGAGGTGGATGCCAGCGCTCTTGTTCGCGGCAAGAATCTCTGAAGTTGTACTCCAGTGTCTCCGGCATTTCCAGGTGCAAGTTCGCTGCATTGGTTCCAGCGTTCCCAGCGGCTGGTGTGTCTCTCTGCGGTCCTGTCACCAGTGCTCCTAGGAATCAGCGTCTTAAACCACTGCACTTCAGCTCTTCAAATCATCAGCGTCACAGTCACCGTTCACAAGTTCTACAAAGCATCAGCGTCACAGTCACCGTTCACAAGTTCTACGAAGCATCAACGTCACGGTCTCCGTTCACAAGTTCTACAAATCATCAGCGTCACAGTCACCGTTCACAAGTTCTACGAATCATCAGCGTCTTAAACCACTGCACTTCAGTTCTTCAAATCATCAGCGTCTCAGTCACCATTCTCAAGTTCTACAAATCATCAGCGTCTTAAACCACTGCACTTCAGTTCTTCAAATCATCAGCGTCTCAGACACCATTCGCAAGTTCTACAAATCATCAGCGTCTTAAACCACTGCACTTAAGTTCTTCAAATCACCAGCGTCTTAATCTCCGTTCTCAAGTTCTTTAAGTCATCTGTGCCTTTAACCACCGTTCACAAGTTTCTCAACTCATCAGTTTCTTTTAAAACATCGCTCACAATTTCTTCAGTCACCAGTATCTCTGACATTGCTCACAAACCATTCAATGGGCCTGGACATTCCCTCATAAGTTCCCTTTATGCTATATGACTTTGAGTTGTTTTTTCCCTGCAATAAAGCTCTTCAATATTTCACCAAACCTTACTGTCAGAGTCCTGTATGAGGAAATCCTATATCAGATCACCCCTGTTTCGGCCCAGTTGTGGTTCCTCTTCCCAACCATCGGAAGACTCCCCGAGTTCACAACACACTCAATCTAGGTCAGTGACATGCGTTGAGTGTTACACTGGGGTCCCCAGTGTAGTTTTGGCGGCAGGTCACGCGGAGGTCGCGGCCCTGAGCTGCGGTGCCCGCCGCGGACGAACTGGCAATGGGCAGACGCCCCTTGGTGCTCACTGTCACAGAATGGCTTTGGGAGTACTGTATATATCTATTTCTCTGACGTCCTAGTGGATGCTGGGAACTCCGTAAGGACCATGGGGAATAGCGGCTCCGCAGTAGACTGGGCACAACTAAAGAAAGCTTTAGGACTACCTGGTGTGCACTGGCTCCTCCCTCTATGACCCTCCTCCAGACCTCAGTTAGAATTTTGTGCCCGGCTGAGCTGGATGCACACTAGGGGCTCTCCTGAGCTCTTAGAAAATGAAAGTTTATTTTAGGTTTTTTATTTTCAGTGAGATCTGCTGGCAACAGACTCACTGCTACGAGGGACTAAGGGGAGAGAAGCGAACCTACCTGCTTGCAGCTAGCTTGGGCTTCTAGGCTACTGGACACCATTAGCTCCAGAGGGATCGAACACAGGCCCAGCCTCGATCGTCCGGTCCCGGAGCCGCGCCGCCGTCCCCCTTACAGAGCCAGAAGCAAGAAGAGGGTCCTGGAAATCGGCGGCAGAAGACTTCGGTCTTCATCAAGGTAGCGCACAGCACTGCAGCTGTGCGCCATTGCTTCCCATGCACACCTCACACTCCGGTCACTGATGGGTGCAGGGCGCTGGGGAGGGGGCGCCTTGGGCTGCAATATTGAGTTCCTTGGCTGGCAAATAACACATAATATAGTCATAGAGACTATATATGTGTAAAATACCCCTGCCAGATATACATAGAAAAAAGCGGGAGAAGTCCGCCGAAAAAGGGGCGGGGCTATCTCTCTCAGCACACTGGCGCCATTTTCCCTCACAGCTCCGCTGGAAGGATCGCTCCCAGGCTCTCCCCTGCAGTTTCCAGACTACATAGGGTAAAAAAGAGAGGGGGGGCACTAAATTTAGGCGCAATATTGTGTATACAAGCAGCTATTGGGAAAAATCACTCAGTTATAGTGTTAATCCCTGTGTTATATAGCGCTGTTGGTGTGTGCTGGCATACTCTCTCTCTGTCTCCCCAAAGGACTTTGTGGGGTCCTGTCCTCAGTCAGAGCATTCCCTGTGTGCGTGCGGTGTGTCGGTACGGCTGTGTCGACATGTTTGATGAGGAGGCTTATGTGGAGGCGGAGCAGGTGCCGATAAATGTGATGTCACCCCCTGCGGGGTCGACACCTGAGTGGATGGTTATGTGGAAGGAATTACGCGACAGTGTCGACTCCTTACATAAAAGGTTTGACGACATAGCAGATGTGGGACAGCCGGCTTCTCAGCCTGTGCCTGCCCAGACGTCTCTAAAGCCATCAGGGGCTCTAAAACGCCCGCTACCTCAGATGGCAGACACAGATGTCGACACGGATACTGACTCTAGTGTCGACGATGATGAGACTAGTGTACATTCCAATAGAGCCACCCGTTACATGATTATGGCAATGAAAAATGTGTTGCATATTTCTGATATTACCCCAGGTACCACAAAAAAGGGTATTATGTTTGGGGAGAAAAAACTACCAGTGGTTTTTCCCCCATCTGATGAATTAAATGAAGTATGTGAAGAAGCGTGGGCTTCCCCCGATAAGAAACTGGTAATTTCTAAAAAGTTACTAATGGCGTACCCTTTCCCGCCAGAGGACAGGTCACGTTGGGAGACATCCCCTAGGGTGGATAAAGCGCTCACACATCTGTCAAAAAAGGTGGCACTACTGTCTCCGGACACGGCCGCCCTAAAGGAGCCTGCAGATAGAAAGCAGGAGGCTATCCTGAAGTCTGTATATACTGATAAAGCTAAATATTTACCTTTTAACATAAGCTATTTACTAATACCGTGAAGCCGTAATGGCCGCTAAACCTCGTGCACGTGCTACGCACTTTGCGCGCTATTTGCGTACAAAGACCTCGCACGTGGTACGTAAGTTACGTACACACACTGCGCTGGGTGTACGGACTACACACAGCGAGCGTACACATAGACTATAACCTTTTAAACCTTAAACGGAATATGCTTACACTGTAAACCTTAATACCGTGATACTGTAACGATGTAACGCTGATTAACCTTAGTATTTAAGCCAGCTGTTTGAGCGATTGAGATGCTCAGAAACCCTTAGTGATAAATGGTGAAACACACAGACACTGGTTAAGGTTCCAACACCCTACTAGATGATTTTAGTATGTAAAAGGGAAAAGAAATACAGTTTACAGCTTATACACTACAATCCTAACATTAATACCTAAACACAATAACTAAACAAAAATATACACAATAGCGAAAGAACGCAAACACAAATACATAGAATAAGAATGAATGGCTTACACTAAACGGGAACAAAGTGGCCACAGAGAAACATACCATACGGGGGAACACTCGCTAGCGCAACCGGATCCAGTCCTCCAATTATCCGACTGATAATTGTTGATGAGAGAGAGTACTGGCCGGTCAGGGGACAGTGGCCTTTATATACACAACATACAGTACACTACAAAGGGCCCTACAATCTCATTGTTCATTGGACACAGGAATGTCTCTCTGCATTATAACAAAAGGTCATAGGTGGATTTGAACAGGTGGGCTGTGACTATTTCAAACTGCTCAGGTGGGAGGTATTCACAGGATTCCCGCCGCATGGATAATGAACTGCAAATACAGTAAATGTCCATAAACTTCTTATAGACATAACTATACGCAGGAGCGATTAATCACTTCCTAACCAACACCGGAATGTTTCTAATAAAATACTTTTCAGTTAGGTACTAGACACCACTGTTCAACCTTTGTCAGACCCTTCGTATCATGCAAAGAGGAATTCCCAAGTCCCTGAACCATCTACACTAAACATACTTGCAGACATTATTAAAGGGAATATTATCTACAAAACGCACCATATTAGTTAACTATGCTATAAACGAGTCGCCCGCTACAAGTTCATAAACTCTACCGTAAATACGCATATACCGCGCGTAATCGCCGGAGCGAGTGTACGCAATTTGCGGACATGTGCATGTACGGCAGACTGAATGCACGAGCAGCGGGCATGTGCATTGGGGTTAGTACAAAGCATTGGAATAACGATATTTTTCGACTTTGACAATACACACTCAGGTATTATACTGAGACCGGCTATTGCTTCAGCATGGATGTGCAGTGCTGCAGCTGCGTGGTCAGATTCTCTGTCGGAAAACATTGATACCCTAGACAGGGACACTATATTGCTAACCGTAGAGCATATTAAAGACGCTGTCTTGTACATGAGAGATGCACAGAGGGATATTTGCCGGCTGGCATCTAAAATAAACGCAATGTCCATTTCTGCCAGGAGAGGATTGTGGACTCGGCAGTGGACAGGAGATGCAGATTCTAAAAGGCACATGGAAGTATTGCCTTACAAGGGTGAGGAGTTGTTTGGGGATGGTCTCTCGGACCTCGTTTCCACAGCGACAGCTGGGAAGTCAGCATTTTTACCCCATGTTCCCTCACAGCCAAAGAAAGCACCGTATTATCAGGTACAGTTCTTTCGGCCCAGAAAGGCAAGCGGGTTAGAGGCGCGTCCTTTCTGCCCAGAGGCAGAGGTAGAGGGAAAAAGCTGCAACATACAGCCAGTTCCCAGGAACAAAAGTCCTCCCCCGCTTCCTCTAAGTCGAGCATCTTCCTCTAAGCATGACGCTGGGGCTCCACAGGCGGAGCCAGGTACGGTGGGGGCCCGTCTCAAGAACTTCAGCGACCAGTGGGCTCGCTCACGGGTGGAACCCTGGATTCTACAAGTAGTATCTCAGGGGTACAAGCTGGAATTCGAGACGTCTCCCCCTCGCCGTTTCCTCAAATCTGCCTTGCCGGCAGCTCCCCCGGACAGGGAGGCAGTGCTGGAGGCGATTCACAAGCTGTATTCTCAGCAGGTGATAATCAAGGTACCCCTCCTTCAACAAGGACGGGGTTACTATTCCACAATGTTTGTGGTACCGAAACCGGACGGTTCGGTGAGACCCATTTTAAATTTAAAATCCTTGAACACTTATATAAGAAGGTTCAAGTTCAAGATGGAATCGCTCAGGGCGGTGATTGCAAGCCTGGACGAGGGGGATTCCATGGTATCACTGGACATCAAGGATGCTTACCTGCATGTCCCCATTTACCCTCCTCACCAGGAGTACCTCAGATTTGTGGTACAGGACTGTCATTACCAATTCCAGACGTTGACGTTTGGTCTGTCCACGGCACCGAGGGTATTTACCAAGGTAATGGCCGAAATGATGATACTCCTTCGGAGAAAGGGAGTTTTAATTATCCTGTACTTGGACGATCTCCTTATAAAGGCGAGGTCCAGGGAACAGTTGTTGATCGGTGTAGCACTAGCTCGGGAAGTGCTACAACAGTACGGCTGGATCCTGAATATTCCAAAGTCGCAGCTGGTTCCTACAACGCGTCTACTGTTCCTGGGGATGGTTCTGGACACAGAACAGAAAAAAGTATTTCTCCCGGAGGAGAAGGCCAAGGAGTTGTCATCTCTAGTCAGAGACCTCCTAAAACCAAAACAGGTGTCGGTGCACCACTGCACGCGAGTCCTGGGAAAGATGGTGGCTTCTTACGAAGCAATTCCATTCGGGAGGTTCCATGCAGGGATCTTTCAGTGGGATCTGTTGGACAAGTGTTCCGGATCGCATCTTCAGATGCATCGGCTGATAACCCTGTCTCCAAGGACCAGGGTGTCGCTGTTGTGGCTGCAGAGTGCTCATCTTCTAGAGGGCCGCAGATTCGGCATACAGGACTGGGTCCTGGTGACCACGGATGCCAGCCTTCGAGGTTGGGGGGCAGTCACACAGGGAAGAAACTTCCAGGGACTATGGACAAGTCAGGAGACTTCCCTACACATAAATATTCTCGAACTAAGGGCCATTTACAATGCCCTAAGTCAGGCAAGACCCCTGCTTCAACACCAGCCGGTGCTGATCCAGTCAGACAACATCACGGCGGTCGCCCATGTAAACCGACAGGGCGGCACAAGAAGCAGGATGGCAATGGCAGAAGCTACAAGGATTCTCTGATGGGCGGAAAATCATGTGTTAGCACTGTCAGCAGTGTTCATTCCCGGAGTGGACAACTGGGAAGCAGACTTTCTCAGCAGACACGACCTCCACCCGGGAGAGTGGGGACTTCATCCAGAAGTCTTCCAAATGATTGTACACCGGTGGGAAAGGCCACAGGTGGACATGATGGCGTCCCGCCTCAACAAAAAGCTAAAAAGATATTGCGCCAGGTCAAGGCACCCTCAGGCGATAGCTGTGGACGCTCTGGTAACACCGTGGGTGTACCGGTCGGTGTATGTGTTCTCTCCTCTGCCTCTCATACCCAAGGTACTGAGACTAATAAGAAGGAGAGGAGTAAGAACTATACTCATTGTTCCGGATTGGCCAGGAAGAGCTTGGTACCCAGAACTTCAAGAAATGATCTCAGAGGACCCATGGCCTCTGCCGCTCAGACAGGACCTGCTGCAGCAGGGGCCCTGTCTGTTCCAAGACTTACCGCGGCTGCGTTTGACGGCATGGCGGTTGAACGCCGGATCCTGAAGAAAAAGGGCATTCCGGAGGAAGTTATCCCTATGCTTATTAAAGCTAGGAAAGAAGTGACCGCAAACCATTATCACCGCATATGGCGGAAATATGTTGCGTGGTGTGAGGCCAGGAAGGCCCCAACGGAGGAATTTCAGCTAGGTCGATTTCTGCACTTCCTACAGTCAGGGGTGACTATGGGCCTAAAATTGGGTTCCATTAAGGTCCAGATTTCGGCTCTATCGATTTTCTTCCAAAAAGAACTGGCTTCACTACCTGAAGTTCAGACATTTGTTATGGGAGTGCTGCATATTCAGCCCCCTTTTGTGCCCCCAGTGGCACCTTGGGATCTCAACGTGGTGTTGGATTTCCTAAAGTCGCATTGGTTTGAACCACTTAAAACCGTGGAACTAAAATATCTCACGTGGAAAGTGGTCATGCTGTTGGCCTTGGCTTCGGCCAGGCGTGTGTCAGAATTGGCGGCTTTGTCTTGTAAAAGCCCTTATCTGATTTTCCATATGGATAGGGCGGAATTGAGGACTCGTCCCCAATTTCTCCCAAAGGTGGTTTCAGCGTTTCATTTGAACCAGCCTATTGTGGTGCCTGCGGCTACTCGTGACTTGGAGGACTCCAAGTTGCTGGACGTAGTCCGGGCCCTAAAAATCTGTTTCCAGGACAGCTGGAGTCAGAAAGACTGACTCGCTATTTATCCTGCATGCGCCCAACAAGTTGGGTGCGCCTGCTTCAAAGCAGACTATTGCTCGCTGGATCTGTAGCACGATTCAACTTGCACTTTCTGCGGCTGGACTGCCGCATCCTAAATCTGTAAAAGCCCATTCCACGAGGAAGGTGGGCTCTTCTTGGGCGGCTGCCCGAGGGGTCTCGGCTTTACAACTTTGCCGAGCAGCTACTTGGTCGGGGTCAAACACATTTGCTAAATTCTACAAGTTTGATACCCTGGCTGAGGAGGACCGAGAGTTCGCTCATTCTGTGCTGCAGAGTCATCCGCACTCTCCCGCCCGTTTGGGAGCTTTGGTATAATTCCCATGGTCCTTACTGAGTTCCCAGCATCCACTAGGACGTCAGAGAAAATAAGATTTTACTCACCGGTAAATCTATTTCTCGTAGTCCGTAGTGGATGCTGGGCGCCCGTCCCAAGTGCGGATTGTCTGCAATACTTGTATATAGTTATTGTTTAACTAAAGGGTTATTGTTGAGCCATCTGTTGAGACGCTCAGTTATATTTCATACTGTTAACTGGGTATAGTATCACGAGTTATACGGTGTGGCTGGTATGAGTCTTACCCGGGATTCAAAATCCTTTCCTTATTGTGTCAGCTCTTCCGGGCACAGTATCCTAACTGAGGTCTGGAGGAGCGTCATAGAGGGAGGAGCCAGTGCACACCAGGTAGTCCTAAAGCTTTCTTTAGTTGTGCCCAGTCTCCTGCGGAGCCGCTATTCCCCATGGTCCTTACGGAGTTCCCAGCATCCACTACGGACAACAAGAAATAGATTTACCGGTGAGTAAAATCTTATTTTTTGACATAGCCAGTATAATCTATTAACAGGGACCGTGCGCCATTACAGGGGGCGGGGCTTCCTGGAGCAGGACCTGAGGCGGAAAGGCGCCATTTTCCTGCTGCTGCGGATCAAGCTGCACACAACGCTGCTCCTCCAGAGACCCACGCTGCTACAGGACTCTGTACTGATACCAGGGGGTCTTAGACGGGGGGACCACACTCGCGGCAGTGCCACTGCACTCCTATCAGGTCATACATTTAGTTACTCTTATACTGCTGTGTTTCTGGGAGCTGGTGTCTGCTCCTCAAGTGTTCCTCCTGGGGCTCTCTAGGGTCTGTGTGGAGGTGTTTGGTCAGTGGGCTGCACTGTTTTACAGGATGAAGAATGTCTGTAGACATGGTTATGTGTACTGCCTGTAATTCATCCCTGTCTTCACCGGGGTCACTCATGTGTAAACAATGTTCCTAGTCTCCGCAAGGACAAAGTTCACAAGCACCTGCCTGGCTGGACAGCTTTACCAGCATGATCCAGCATGTTAATTCTGAATTAGCTGCGTCTAAAAGGGAGAGACAGGTGTTGAAGCATTCTATTGATTCTGTGGCCAAGGCAGCAGATACAAAGAAGGCTTCTCAGCCCCATCTAGTGATTTCACAAAAACGCTCACTGCCACAGGTGCTCCAGTCTGATTCTGATCGGCCTTACGTAGATAATAATGATGATGATGATATGGATGAGGACAGCTCTCTGTCCCCAGGGGTGGAGGCCCTCATCTTTGCTGTGAGAGAGGCCCTTCACATACCGGATCAAGAGTCAGAGCCGGATGAGGAGTTGTATTTTAATGTTAAACCAAAGGCCTCAGCGACCTTTCCGGTGTCTAAAGATTTGAACTGCCTGGCCAGGGAGGCTTGGTTAAACCCTGATAAAAAATGGAAATTTCCTCAGAGGTTTTTAACTACTTTTTCCTTTGCCGATGAGTACAGAAAGGTATGGGAAACCCTTCGCCCCCCCCCCCCCCCTCTCCCGCGTCAGTCGATAAGTCTGTGTCCAGGCTGTCTAAGAAATTGGTACTGCCGGTGCCAGGGGCTATATCCCTAAAAGAGCCAGCTGACCGTAAGATTGAGATCACGCTCAAGGCAGTATATACGGCGGCAAGCACTGCTCAACGTCCCATAATTGCTTGTGGGTGGATTTCCAGGGCAATAGTCAAGTGGTCTGATAACGTTATCGACGGTTTGGACTCTTTGCCGCGAGACTCTGCTGCAACATATACAGGATGCTGCAAATTTTATGAGCGAATCTATTAAGGAGTTGTGTAAGATTAATGGCCGCACTACTGTTATGGCTGTTTCGGCGCGCAGAGCTCTGTGGTTGCGTCAGTGGTCGGCAGACACTGATTCCAAAAAGAGTGTAGAAAATCTTCCCTTTACAGGTGATGCTTTGTTTGGTGACTATCTAAATAAATGGATCTCCCAAGCAACGGCGGGTAAGTCTACTTACTGTATCTGCCGTAGGCTACGCCGCCTGCTAGACGTCTAGATTTGTAATATCGCCAAAAAAAAGGGTGCGGATAGCATATATACAGTCATTGAGTATGTCCAGAAATTGACAATGAATGTTAATAATTCATCCACTTGGATGTGATTACCAGTTCCGTGTTCCAGTTTAGAAGGCTCCAATGATGTATGGTTCGTATGGCAACGGCAAGGGAACTGTTAGGTTGAAAATCCAGGCAATGGTGACGCTGGTCAAAGGTGTCCACTTAGGGTCTGAGAACCAGGACTCCATTGCCGGCTGTTGCTGCCATATGAATTATACACTACTGGAGACCTTCAAATTGGAACACGGAACTGTTTCTCCACTGTGGACCAGGACTCCATTACAGGTTGCCGTTGACATACAAACCATACATCATTGGAGCCTTCTAAATTGGAACACGGAACTGGTAATCACATCCAAGTGGATGAATTATTAACATTCATTGTCAATTTCTGGACATACTCAATGACTGTATATATGCTAGCGAATCCGCACCCTTTTTTTGGCGCTATTACAAATCTGGTCATAATCAAATTATCTCCACTAAGGGCACGCTTCTGAGACTTATATTTACTACTAAGGAATTCCTTTTTAATAATTTTATCGAATATTAATTGTTTTTTAATTTGGTCTAAAAATGTGTTTTTTTTAAATCTGATGTAGTAATAAAATGTGTATTTAACACTATTCTGTGTCTTAAGCGCTGTATACCCCCCTTTTTTACAGTTATCTACGGTTTGCACTACAGGACTGTCACTACCAGTTCCAGGCCCTGCCATTTGGTCTCTCTACGGCACCGATGGTGTTCACCAAAGTGATGGCAGAGATGATGTTTATACTCCGCAAACAGGAAGTGAACATAATTCCGTACCCGGACAATCTTCTGATAAAGGCGCCGTCCAAGGAGAGGTAGCTGAACAGCATTGGCCTCTCAACCAAACTTCTCCGGGATCACGGGTGGATTCTGAACCATCCGAAATTTCACCTAGAGCCAATACGGAGGCTCCCAATTCTGGGAATGATACTGGACATGGAGTCGCAGAAGTGTTCCTTCCGTTGGAAAAGGCATTGGTAATCCAGTCGATGGTTTGGGATGTCCTGAAGCCAACCTGGATATCTGTGCATCTAAGCATTCACCTTCGGTGGAAAATGGTGGCGTCTTACAAGGCGCTTCAATATGGAAGGTTTCACGCAAGACCCTTCCAGCTCTATCTGTTGGACAAATGGTCTGGATCGCATGTTCACATGCACCAGAGGATTCGTCTGTCGCCAAAAGCCAGGATCTCTTTTCTGTGGTGGCTACAGACCACTCACCTCGTCGAGGGTCGGAGGTACGGACTGGATCCTGTTAACCACGGACGCAAGCCTCTGAGGTTGGGGAGCAGTCACCCAGGGGGTGCAGTTTCAAGGAAGATGGTCAAGTCAGGAAGTTGTCCTTCCAATCAACATTTTGGAACTCAGGGCCATATATAACGCCCTTCTGCAGGCCGCTTATCTTCTTCAGGATCGGGCCATTCAAGTTCAGTCGGTCAATGTAACGGCAGTGATGTACATAAACCGACAGGGCAAAATGAAAAGCAGAGCAGCAATGTCAGATGTGTCAAGAATTCTCCTCTGGGCAGAAAAAAATGTTGTGGCGTTGTCAACGGTCTTCATTCCGGGAGTAGACAACTGGGAAGCAGACTTCCTCAGCAGACATGACCTGCACCCAGGGGAGTGGGGCTTTCACCTAGAAGTGTTCAGGTGCTTGACACGTTGCTGGGGATATCCACAAATTGTCATGATGGCCTCTTGTCTCAACAAGGCGCTCAAGCGGTATTGTTCCAGGTCTAGAGACCCACAGGCAGTGGTGGTAGATGCTCTAACGACTCCATGGGTCTATCAGATGGTGTACGTGTTTCCTCCACTTCCTCTGATGCCAAGAATTCGCAAAAGAATAAAAAGGGAAAAGGTTCAAGCAATCCTCATTGCTCCGGACTGTTGGACAAATAGTCCGGATCGCATCTTTACATGCACCAGAGACTTCGTCTGTCGCCAAGAATTTGCAAAAGAATAAAAAGGGAAAAGGTTCAAGCAATCCTCATTGCTCCGGACTGGCAAAGAAGGGTCTGGTACTCGGACCTTCTAGAGATACTTCTCGAGGATCCGTGGCCTCTACCTCTTCGCGAGGATCTTCTGCAACAGGGCCCGTTCGTCTATCAGGACTTACCACGGCTACGTTTGACGGCATGGAAGTTGAACGGCTGATTCTAGCCAGAAGAGGGATCCCTAATAAAGTTATCCTGACTATGATCCAAGCCATATCTAAACATTACCACCGTATTTAGAAAAAATACGTCTCTTGGTGTGAGAGCAGAACTTATTCTGCGGTGGAATTTCACCTGGGACGTTTCCTGCTTTTTCTGCAGGCAGGTTTGGATGTGGGCCTAAGTTTGGGCTCCCTCTAAGTCCAGATTTCGGCCTTGTCCATTTTCTTTAAAAAAAACAATTGGCTTCTCTCCCTGAGGTCCAGACGTTTTTGAAAGGTGTTCTGCGCATACAACCTCCCTTTGTGCCTCCCACTTCACCTTGGGATCTCAATTTGGTGTTGCAGTTCCTCCAATTGGACTGGTTTGAACCATTACAGGAGGTGGCCGTAAATAGGATTTTAATACCTACCGGTAAATCCTTTTCTCCTAGTCCGTAGAGGATGCTGGGGACTCCAAAAGGACCATGGGGTATAGACGGGATCCGCAGGAGACATGGGCACACTAAAAGACTTTTACTGGGTGTGAACTGGCTCCTTCCTCTATGCCCCTCCTCCAGACCTCAGTTATAGGAACTGTGCCCAGGGGAGACGGACATTTCGAGGAAAAGGATTTTTGTTAAACTAAGGGTGAGATACATACCAGCTCACACCACAAACACACCGTACAGCTGGATTAGCAGGAATACCAGATAACAGTATGAACGAAAAACAGCAACAAGCTGAACATAACCGAAACACAACCTTCGTGTAACCGAAACCAATAATCAACAATACAACTGCAAGTAACAGTACGCACTGGTAGAGATGAGCGGGTTCGGTTTCTTTGAATCCGAACCCGCACGAACTTCACTTTTTTTTTCACGGGTCCGAGCGACTCGGATCTTCCCGCCTTGCTCGGTTAACCCGAGCGCGCCCGAACGTCATCATGACGCTGTCGGATTCTCGCGAGACTCGGATTCTATATAAGGAGCCGCGCGTCGCCGCCATTTTCACACGTGCATTGAGATTGATAGGGAGAGGACGTGGCTGGCGTCCTCTCCATTTAGATTAGATTTAGAAGAGAGAGAGAGAGAGAGATTGCTGTGATACTGTAGATTAGAAGAGAGTGCAGAGTGCAGACAGAGTTTAGTGACTGACGACCACAGTGACCAGTGACCACCAGAGACAGTGCAGTTGTTTGTTTTATTTAATATATCCGTTCTCTGCCTGAAAAAAACGATACACAGTCACACAGTGACTCAGTCTGTGTGCACTGCTCAGCCCAGTGTGCTGCACATCAATGTATTGTATATAAAGCTTATAATTGTGGGGGAGACTGGGGAGCACTGCAGGTTGTTATAGCAGGAGCCAGGAGTACATGATAAATAATATTATATTAAAATTAAACAGTGCACACTTTTGCTGCAGGAGTGCCACTGCCAGTGTGACTAGTGGTGACCAGTGCCTGACCACCAGTATATTAGTAGTATTGTATACTATCTCTTTATCAACCAGTCTATATTAGCAGCAGACACAGTACAGTGCGGTAGTTCACGGCTGTGGCTACCTCTGTGTCGGCACTCGGCAGGCAGTCCGTCCATCCATAATTGTATTATATACCACCTAACCGTGGTTTTTTTTTTCTTTCTTTATACCGTCGTCATAGTCATACTAGTTGTTACGAGTATACTACTATCTCTTTATCAACCAGTGTACAGTGCGGTAGTTCACGGCTGTGGCTACCTCTGTGTCGGAACTCGGCAGGCAGTCCGTCCATCCATAATTGTATTATAATATATACCACCTAACCGTGGTTTTTTTTTCGTTCTTTATACCGTCGTCATACTAGTTGTTACGAGTATACTACTATCTATTTATCAACCAGTGTACAGTGCGGTAGTTCACGGCTGTGGCTACCTCTGTGTCGGAACTCGGCAGGCAGTCCGTCCATCCATAATTGTATTATAATATATACCACCTAACCGTGGTTTTTTTTCCGTTCTTTATACCGTCGTCATACTAGTTGTTACGAGTATACTACTATCTCTTTATCAACCAGTGTACAGTGCGGTAGTTCACGGCTGTGGCTACCTCTGTGTCGGCACTCGGCAGGCAGTCCGTCCAACCATAATTGTATTATATACCACCTAACCGTGGTTTTTTTTTCATTCTTTATACCGTCGTCATACTAGTTGTTACGAGTATACTACTATCTCTTTATCAACCAGTGTACAGTGCGGTAGTTCACGGCTGTGGCTACCTCTGTGTCGGCACTCGGCAGGCAGTCCGTCCAACCATAATTGTATTATATACCACCTAACCGTGGTTTTTTTTTCATTCTTTATACCGTCGTCATACTAGTTGTTACGAGTATACTACTATCTCTTTATCAACCAGTGTACAGTGCGGTAGTTCACGGCTGTGGCTACCTCTGTGTCGGCACTCGGCAGCCCGTCCATAATTGTATATACCAGTGACCTAACCGTGGTTTTTTTTTCTTTCTTTATACATACATACTAGTTACGAGTATACTATCTCTTTATCAACCAGTCTATATATTAGCAGCAGACACAGTACAGTGCGGTAGTTCACGGCTGTGGCTACCTCTGTGTCGGCACTCGGCAGCCCGTCCATAATTGTATATACCACCTAACCGTGGTTTTTTTTTCTTTCTTTATACATACATACTAGTTACGAGTATACTATCTCTTTATCAACCAGTCTATATATTAGCAGCAGACACAGTACAGTGCGGTAGTTCACGGCTGTGGCTACCTCTGTGTCGGCACTCGGCAGCCCGTCCATAATTGTATATACCAGTGACCTAACCGTGGTTTTTTTTTCTTTCTTTATACATACATACTAGTTACGAGTATACTATCTCTTTATCAACCAGTCTATATATTAGCAGCAGACACAGTACAGTGCGGTAGTTCACGGCTGTGGCTACCTCTGTGTCGGCACTCGGCAGCCCGTCCATAATTGTATATACCAGTGACCTAACCGTGGTTTTTTTTTCTTTCTTTATACATACATACTAGTTACGAGTATACTATCTCTTTATCAACCAGTCTATATATTAGCAGCAGACACAGTACAGTGCGGTAGTTCACGGCTGTGGCTACCTCTGTGTCGGCACTCGGCAGCCCGTCCATAATTGTATATACCACCTAACCGTGGTTTTTTTTTCTTTCTTTATACATACATACTAGTTACGAGTATACTATCTCTTTATCAACCAGTCTATATATTAGCAGCAGACACAGTACAGTGCGGTAGTTCACGGCTGTGGCTACCTTTGTGTCGGCACTCGGCAGCCCGTCCATAATTGTATATACCAGTGACCTAACCGTGGTTTTTTTTTCTTTCTTTATACATACATACTAGTTACGAGTATACTATCTCTTTATCAACCAGTCTATATATTAGCAGCAGACACAGTACAGTGCGGTAGTTCACGGCTGTGGCTACCTCTGTGTCGGCACTCGGCAGCCCGTCCATAATTGTATACTAGTATCCAATCCATCCATCTGCATTGTTTACCTGAGGTGCCTTTTAGTTGTGCCTATTAAAATATGGAGAACAAAAATGTTGAGGTTCCAAAATTAGGGAAAGATCAAGATCCACTTCCACCTCGTGCTGAAGCTGCTGCCACTAGTCATGGCCGAGACGATGAAATGCCAGCAACGTCGTCTGCCAAGGCCGATGCCCAATGGCATAGTACAGAGCATGTCAAAACCAAAACACCAAATATCAGTAAAAAAAGGACTCCAAAACCTAAAATAAAATTGTCGGAGGAGAAGCGTAAACTTGCCAATATGCCATTTACCACACGGAGTGGCAAGGAACGGCTGAGGCCCTGGCCTATGTTCATGGCTAGTGGTTCAGCTTCACATGAGGATGGAAGCACTCAGCCTCTCGCTAGAAAACTGAAAAGACTCAAGCTGGCAAAAGCACCGCAAAGAACTGTGCGTTCTTTGAAATCCCAAATCCACAAGGAGAGTCCAATTGTGTCGGTTGCGATGCCTGACCTTCCCAACACTGGACGTGAAGAGCATGCGCCTTCCACCATTTGCACGCCCCCTGCAAGTGCTGGAAGGAGCACCCGCAGTCCAGTTCCTGATAGTCAGATTGAAGATGACAGTGTTGAAGTACACCAGGATGAGGAGGATATGGGTGTTGCTGGCGCTGGGGAGGAAATTGACCAGGAGGATTCTGATGGTGAGGTGGTTTGTTTAAGTCAGGCACCCGGGGAGACACCTGTTGTCTGTGGGAGGAATATGGCCGTTGACATGCCAGGTGAAAATACAAAAAAAATCAGCTCTTCGGTGTGGAGGTATTTCACCAGAAATGCGGACAACAGGTGTCAAGCCGTGTGTTCCCTTTGTCAAGCTGTAATAAGTAGGGGTAAGGACGTTAACCACCTCGGAACATCCTCCCTTATACGTCACCTGCAGCGCATTCATAATAAGTCAGTGACAAGTTCAAAAACTTTGGGTGACAGCGGAAGCAGTCCACTGACCAGTAAATCCCTTCCTCTTGTAACCAAGCTCACGCAAACCACCCCACCAACTCCCTCAGTGTCAATTTCCTCCTTCCCCAGGAATGCCAATAGTCCTGCAGGCCATGTCACTGGCAAGTCTGACGAGTCCTCTCCTGCCTGGGATTCCTCCGATGCATCCTTGCGTGTAACGCCTACTGCTGCTGGCGCTGCTGTTGTTGCCGCTGGGAGTCGATGGTCATCCCAGAGGGGAAGTCGTAAGCCCACTTGTACTACTTCCAGTAAGCAATTGACTGTTCAACAGTCCTTTGCGAGGAAGATGAAATATCACAGCAGTCATCCTACTGCAAAGCGGATAACTGAGTCCTTGACAACTATGTTGGTGTTAGACGTGCGTCCGGTATCCGCCATTAGTTCACAGGGAACTAGACAATTTATTGAGGCAGTGTGCCCCCGTTACCAAATACCATCTAGGTTCCACTTCTCTAGGCAGGCGATACCGAGAATGTACACGGACGTCAGAAAAAGACTCACCAGTGTCCTAAAAAATGCAGTTGTACCCAATGTCCACTTAACCACGGACATGTGGACAAGTGGAGCAGGGCAGGGTCAGGACTATATGACTGTGACAGCCCACTGGGTAGATGTATGGACTCCCGCCGCAAGAACAGCAGCGGCGGCACCAGTAGCAGCATCTCGCAAACGCCAACTCTTTCCTAGGCAGGCTACGCTTTGTATCACCGCTTTCCAGAATACGCACACAGCTGAAAACCTCTTACGGCAACTGAGGAAGATCATCGCGGAATGGCTTACCCCAATTGGACTCTCCTGTGGATTTGTGGCATCGGACAACGCCAGCAATATTGTGTGTGCATTAAATATGGGCAAATTCCAGCACGTCCCATGTTTTGCACATACCTTGAATTTGGTGGTGCAGAATTTTTTTAAAAACGACAGGGGCGTGCAAGAGATGCTGTCGGTGGCCAGAAAAATTGCGGGACACTTTCGGCGTACAGGCACCACGTACAGAAGACTGGAGCACCACCAAAAACTACTGAACCTGCCCTGCCATCATCTGAAGCAAGAAGTGGTAACGAGGTGGAATTCAACCCTCTATATGCTTCAGAGGTTGGAGGAGCAGCAAAAGGCCATTCAAGCCTATACAATTGAGCACGATATAGGAGATGGAATGCACCAGTCTCAAGTGCAGTGGAGAATGATTTCAACGTTGTGCAAGGTTCTGATGCCCTTTGAACTTGCCACACGTGAAGTCAGTTCAGACACTGCCAGCCTGAGTCAGGTCATTCCCCTCATCAGGCTTTTGCAGAAGAAGCTGGAGGCATTGAAGAAGGAGCTAAAAGGGAGCGATTCCGCTAGGCATGTGGGACTTGTGGATGCAGCCCTTAATTCGCTTAACAAGGATTCACGGGTGGTCAATCTGTTGAAATCAGAGCACTACATTTTGGCCACCGTGCTCGATCCTAGATTTAAAGCCTACCTTGGATCTCTCTTTCCGGCAGACACAGGTCTGCTGGGGTTGAAAGACCTGCTGGTGACAAAATTGTCAAGTCAAGCGGAACGCGACCTGTCAACATCTCCTCCTTCACATTCTCCCGCAACTGGGGGTGCGAGGAAAAGGCTCAGAATTCCGAGCCCACCCGCTGGCGGTGATGCAGGGCAGTCTGGAGCGACTGCTGATGCTGACATCTGGTCCGGACTGAAGGACCTGACAACGATTACGGACATGTCGTCTACTGTCACTGCATATGATTCTCTCAACATTGATAGAATGGTGGAGGATTATATGAGTGACCGCATCCAAGTAGGCACGTCACACAGTCCGTACTTATACTGGCAGGAAAAAGAGGCAATTTGGAGGCCCTTGCACAAACTGGCTTTATTCTACCTAAGTTGCCCTCCCACAAGTGTGTACTCCGAAAGAGTGTTTAGTGCCGCCGCTCACCTTGTCAGCAATCGGCGTACGAGGTTACATCCAGAAAATGTGGAGAAGATGATGTTCATTAAAATGAATTATAATCAATTCCTCCGCGGAGACATTGACCAGCAGCAATTGCCTCCACAAAGTACACAGGGAGCTGAGATGGTGGATTCCAGTGGGGACGAATTGATAATCTGTGAGGAGGGGGATGTACACGGTGATATATCGGAGGGTGAAGATGAGGTGGACATCTTGCCTCTGTAGAGCCAGTTTGTGCAAGGAGAGATTAATTGCTTCTTTTTTGGGGGGGGTCCAAACCAACCCGTCATATCAGTCACAGTCGTGTGGCAGACCCTGTCACTGAAATGATGGGTTGGTTAAAGTGTGCATGTCCTGTTTTGTTTATACAACATAAGGGTGGGTGGGAGGGCCCAAGGATAATTCCATCTTGCACCTCTTTTTTCTTTTCTTTTTCTTTGCATCATGTGCTGATTGGGGAGGGTTTTTTGGAAGGGACATCCTGCGTGACACTGCAGTGCCACTCCTAAATGGGCCCGGTGTTTGTGTCGGCCACTAGGGTCGCTAATCTTACTCACACAGTCAGCTACCTCATTGCGCCTCTTTTTTTCTTTGCGTCATGTGCTGTTTGGGGAGGGTTTTTTGGAAGGGACATCCTGCGTGACACTGCAGTGCCACTCCTAGATGGGCCCGGTGTTTGTGTCGGCCACTAGGGTCGCTAATCTTACTCACACAGCTACCTCATTGCGCCTCTTTTTTTCTTTGCGTCATGTGCTGTTTGGGGAGGGTTTTTTGGAAGGGACATCCTGCGTGACACTGCAGTGCCACTCCTAGATGGGCCCGGTGTTTGTGTCGGCCACTAGGGTCGCTAATCTTACTCACACAGTCA
Organism: Pseudophryne corroboree; assembly: GCF_028390025.1. Classification (NCBI taxonomy): domain Eukaryota; kingdom Metazoa; phylum Chordata; class Amphibia; order Anura; family Myobatrachidae; genus Pseudophryne; species Pseudophryne corroboree. The sequence continues at coordinate 99,226,137 of NC_086446.1, forward strand.
GCTACCTCATTGCGCCTCTTTTTTTCTTTGCGTCGTGCTGTTTGGGGAGGGTTTTTTGGCAGGGCCATCCTGCGTGACACTGCAGTGCCACTCCTAGATGGGCCCGGTGTTTGTGTCGGCCACTAGGGTCGCTAATCTTACTCACACAGTCAGCTACCTCATTGCGCCTCTTTTTTTCTTTGCGTCATGTGCTGTTTGGGGAGGGTTTTTTGGAAGGGCCATCCTGCGTGACACTGCAGTGCCACTCCTAGATGGGCCCGGTGTTTGTGTCGGCCACTAGGGTCGCTAATCTTACTCACACAGCTACCTCATTGCGCCTCTTTTTTTCTTTGCGTCATGTGCTGTTTGGGGAGGGTTTTTTGGAAGGGACATCCTGCGTGACACTGCAGTGCCACTCCTAGATGGGCCCGGTGTTTGTGTCGGCCACTAGGGTCGCTTATCTTACTCACACAGCGACCTCGGTGCAAATTTTAGGACTAAAAATAATATTGTGAGGTGTGAGGTATTCAGAATAGACTGAAAATGAGTGTAAATTATGGTTTTTGAGGTTAATAATACTTTGGGATCAAAATGACCCCCAAATTCTATGATTTAAGCTGTTTTTTAGTGTTTTTGGAAAAAAACACCCGAATCCAAAACACACCCGAATCCGACAAAAATAATTCGGTGAGGTTTTGCCAAAACGCGTTCGAACCCAAAACACGGCCGCGGAACCGAACCCAAAACCAAAACACAAAACCCGAAAAATTTCAGGCGCTCATCTCTACGCACTGGGATGGGCGCCCAGCATCCTCTACGGACTAGGAGAAAAGGATTTACCGGTAGGTATTAAAATCCTATTTTCTCTTACGTCCTAGAGGATGCTGGAGACTCCAAAAGGACCATGGGGTCTATACCAAAGTTCCAGACCGGGCGGGAGAGTGCGGACGACTCTGCAGCACCGATTGAGCAAACATGAGGTCCTCATCAGCCACGGTATCAAACTTGTAGAAATTGGCAAAAGTGTTTGAACCCGACCACGTAGCTGCTCGGCACAGCTGAAGTGCAGAAACCCCTCGGGCAGCCGCCCAAGATGAGCCCACCTTCCTGGTAGAATGGGCCTTTACTGACTTCGGCAACGGCAACCCAGCCGTTGAATGAGCGTGCTGAATTGTATTACAAATCCAGCGTGCAATAGTCTGCTTGGAAGCAGGATTTCCAATCTTGTTGGAAGCATACTGGACAAACAGGGCCTCCGTTTTCCTAACAAGAGCCGTTCTGGCGACATAAATTTTCAAAGCTCTCACGACATCAAGAGATTTTGGCCCTGCCACAGCATCCGTAGCCACAGGCACCACAATAGGTTGGTTTATGTGAAACGAAGAAACCACCTTCGGCAGAAATTGTTGACGAGTCCTCAATTCCGCTCTATCCACATGGAAAATCAAATATGGTCTCTTGTGAGACAAAGCAGGGCCGGATTAACAATGGGGCTGATGGAGCTGCAGCTCCAAGCCCACCCTTTAAAATAGGCCCACAGCATCTGCAGATGTCCTTTTGCTGTAGACAGGGAAAAAAAAAATCCTGCTACTTCAGCCTGCAGCGTCCTATGCCCCGCCCCCTCCGGCGTCAACAACACCCACCTCCGTAAACACCCACTATCAGGCCAACTTCTCACTGCCATACATATTTTAGCCTCCTGCTGCGGTCCTCGTACTAAGCCCCGCCCCTTTTACCAGTTAACCACGCCCCTTCGAGACCCGCGAATCGCGTCAAAAGTGGGCGGGGCCTAATGCCATAATCATGCACTCGGCGCCAGTAGTACACCGTCAGTGGCTAAATTCTGCGCTTGGTTCATTTGCTGCTGCTGCACATGCAGCACAACTATTGGTGAGTGCCAAGGTTTGTGTCCTTATTACTTTAATTCTTGGGCCAGCAATTGCCCCTTCCCTCACTGCTGCTAGGGACTTTAATGTGGGGAGTCCCTGAACACACCTGATAATGGTATGGTCACGGAAATACAAAGTAAATGAATGGAGTGTCCTTTATTGAGACACAGAGCCTTATTCACAAGGGCTGCTAATGCGATGCGATCCATTATGGGGGTCATTCCGAGTTCGCTAGCAGATTTCGGTCGCATTTCTACTATTAGGTGAAAAATCTGCATTTCTGTGCATGGTTCGCAATGCGCACGCGTGGCGCACTTTCACAACATTCTATATACTTTCACACATGTTCGAACAACGCTTTTCAGTCGCACTACACGCCGCAGAGTGATTGACAGGAAGTGGGTGTTTCTGGGCGGAAACTGGCCGTTTTCTGGAAATGTTGGGAAAAACGCAGGCGTGCCAGATAAAAACGCAGGCGTGCCTGTAGAAACGCAGGCGTGGCTGTGAGAACGCTGGGCATGTTTGTGACGTCAAATCAGGAACTGAATGGTGTGAAGTGATCGCAAGGAAGGAGTAGGTCTGCAGGTACTCAGAAAATGCACAGTCTTCTTTTGCTGTTTTCGGTCGTACTTTTACAATGCTTAGATACACTCCCAGAGGGCGGCGTCTTAGCGTTTGCATTGCTGCTAAAAGCAGCTAGCGAGCGAACAACTCGGAATGACACCCTATGCCTCTTAGGCCCTGTGTGCACGTGCAGGTCCCAACCCAATGTGCACGGGCTGGCCATTGCGATCACATTCATGCAAACGCCACTGCCTGATTGACAGGTAGAGGCGTTGGCGGGGTGGTAATACAGCATTAAGAGGGCGGCAACGCGGGGGCATAATGTCGGAAATGGGGGCAGGATCGGGGGGACTGCCTTTGCAGCCAGGTTGCGCAGGCAGGGGAGCTTCCCTTAATTAGCGATGCGATCACAATTGAATTGCGATCGTATTGCTTCCCGCCATTAGCATGCTGGGTACTGCTATATGAACAATTAATGGTCCCCATACAGTTGTAGGATGCCCCGCGACGCGACATCGCGGGACATCGCACTGGCAGTTCAAGTGCGATGAAATCGCACCTGAACTGCCAAAGTGATTACCATGCAATCATGCGATAGATCACATGCTAATCACGTGATGGGCACGTCACCGCCGAGTGGGAGCGGCCTCTGGACGCTCCCGACAAGTGCCCATCGCAGTGCGATATATCGCATGTCTTTTTAAAAACACATGCAATCGCACTGCGATGTGATAAATATTGAGTGCAGCACTTTATATCTTGCAACGCGACATTCGACCAGCGTGCCCGCGCATCGCATCACATGGTACTTAAAATGTGCATACATGCCTTCGATTTATCGGTCGAAATCGAAGGATTGTACCTGATATCTCACAAGTGTATGGGCTACATTAGTCCAAATGGGTATGAGTCTTGCATGGTGCCCTCCTTGGTATATCTTCATGGGTGCTATAGGGCCGATTCAGCATGATACGAAAAACTGCTAAACTCGCTATTTGCCGATTTTCGCATTTCTGCGTTTGCATCTGAATGCAGTCGAAGTCCCGGTGTGGTGGTGAAGGGGCGTCGACATAGCGTTTTCTGGGTGTCGAAGCACCATTTCAGGGGCACAGTCCAGACAACGGAGGCATGTCCGGACTGTTTGCGGGGCGAGCCGCAGCGGCTGCGTGTGACGTCAAATCATGGCAGCCTACCGTCTCCCTACGTGACAACTCTTATAATGCGAGTGCTTCACTGCTTAGCAAAGTGTTCGCATGTTAGTTGGGGGGGGGGGGACCCGGGATGCCGGGCGGACTTTACTTGTGCTGGGCGCCCCCGCATGCTAGAGACATGAGTTGTAGTTTTGTGATTTCTCGCAAAACTACAACTCATTCTGAATTAGGCCCTATGTTCTGGAGGGCCGACGTACCCCTCTGGTGCATCAACTTACCCTCTCCGGTGTATGTTGGTGCTTCTCCTGGTGCGCGTTGGTGTCTATGTTGCTATGGAAGGCAGTCCTCCCTTCTTTGCTATCCCAGGCTAGGTACCTGTGTGGATCGGTTGGTGCAGGATCATACACCCTGTCGGTAACCTGGGGGACCATCTGGAGCTACGAGACTTCAGGCACCTGGCCCGCAAGATCTCCTAGTACTGGGTGGTCTTCAGTATGCCGGCGGTCGGGCTCCCGGCGACCAGCATACCAGCGCCGGGAGCCCGACTGCCAGCATACCGACACTTATTCTCCCTCGTGGGGATCCACGACCCCCCTGGAGGGAGAATAAAATAGTGTGGTGCGCGTAGCGCGGCGAGCGCAGCGAGCCCGCAAGGGGTTCATTTGCGCTCGCCACACTGTCGGTAAGCCGGCGGTCGGGCTCCCAGCGCCGGTATGGTGGTCGCCGGGAGCCCGACCGCCGGCATATCGTAGTTAACCCCCCAGTACCCGTTGATTTCTATTGCTATGTCCTGTCTGCTCAAACTCACTAGCCGGCGAGGAGACTAAAGGCCCATACACATTAGACGATGTCGCTCTGTGAGCGACATCGTCTATTGTTTCCCCCTCCCGGGCCGGCTGGCCGGCGGCCGACTATGCACACTGAGCGATATGACAGCTCATATCGCTCAGTGACGTCACGCCCCCGCCAGCCCTGCATGAAGGTCGTGGACGACAGTCCACATCCTTCATGCATGCCCTACCGACAGCGACGATCGTTGCCGACCCGCGGGGCCGCGCATCGTCCGTCGCTGGCGGCATACACACTGAACGATAAAATGAGCGACGTCGCTCAAGGAGGGGGAAAATGAGCGACGTCGCTCATTTAATCGTTAAGTGTGTACGGACCTTAAGTTGGTGGGTTGTTTGCTGCAGTGTCCCAGTATGTGTAGGACGCATGTGTCTTGATATGTCTGCTCCCTGCAATCCTTCTGACCTTTTTCAAGGGTAGCACAGTAGTCAGAATAGGAATGTCTTTATGGGAAGTGGTATCTCATCAGGTGGCAGTAGGCATTGCTCTGCTGAATGATTGATAGTCCCAGATGTTGGGTGCCATGTTAGAGCTAGCCTCGTATATTTGTTTTTAGATGCAATGTTGGCTAAATCATACATACAAGTTTGGCTTTTATCACAAATAGTAGGTGGCGGTATTGGATAAATGCTTCTTAGGAATCTTGCCATGAGTCTTTATATTCCGGGCAGGCAATGTACCAAGCAAGCTCTATTTAGGAATGTGCAGAATAAGTAAGGGTATGACTGCTAGATGCTGGTGTGTGTGATATTAACCCTGTCTGGGTCCGTCTGGGTCTTCATATCCTCTCCTAGTTCTATAGATGTATTCAGGTCATAGGATGTGGTCATATACATATCTTTAGTGTGCTTAGGCTGTGTTGAAACGGATTTATCCTGCCATATACGGCTATGTCCTGGCTTATGTGCATTCTGTGTGGAATACATATGTTTTACCGGCGGCCGGGATCCTGGTTGTTATGATCCCGACAGCGGGATCCCGGCCACCAGTATGCTGGCAGCGGGGTGAGCGCTAGAAAGCCCCTTGCAGGCTCGCTACACTCGCCACTGGATCTATTCTCCCTCTATGGGTGTCGTGGACACCCATAGAGGGAGAAAAGTCTATGGTGCCAGTATTCCGGCAGCAGTATTTCACCGCCTGTCGGGATTCCGGTGTAGGCATTGTGACCACCGGGATCCCAACAGGCAGTCTCGTGAATGCCTTCCTTTTGTGTGCCAGATATTTTATCTGATGTGGTATGGTGTGCTCTATCGTTTGGCATTACACTACATCTATGTTTTAAATCCAACAAAATGATCCATGATGCATCTAATATAATGATTTGTATGACATGACAAAAATAGCATTAGTTACAAGAGTTATGAGCTAGCAGCAATAAGGATTCTAGACTTTTCCATATTGTGAGCAGATTTTAGATGTGTGTGTATATATGTATAGAGAGAGAGAGAGAGAGAACAGGATAGAGGGGCACTCACCAGAAATTTTGCACTTAAAAAGACATTTAATTCATACTTAACAGCATGATGATTCAAGTTATTCATTCCTTCATCGACGTTATGATCCAATCCGGATCGTCATCAGGATGCACAACATATGCAGCAAATACAGCATATCTCAGCTGCCCATGTTCACCGTCCAGTACCAAATTATTTATTCCTGACGGGCCCCCTAAAATACCCCAAACAATGTAAAAAACGGCGCAAATACTTATGCACCAATCACCACGAGAATAAACCATGATGATATAGGGGGGACACACCTTTAGTCAACATCACAGAGTATATCATTAACCCAGGTAACCAAAATAAACTCCCCTCTCACGCTGGTACTCACCGCTGGGTCCGGCGCCCGAGCATCCTCACACAGTGCCTGTAGCCAGCGTGCGTTCCACCGCTATCCGGTGGAATGCATAGCATTTCCTGTGACGGGCGCAGCTATGCGTCTACGTCACTTCCGGCAATCGCATCACACATAGCAACAGGCATCTAACAATAGCCGCTGCATACTAAAAGGGACCGTAATAGAGGCTCTAATGATAATACCATGGGAACCAAAAACAAATGTGTATAGCATATGGTACAACAAAACAATGCCCTGTCTCCACCTCTTGATGGTGGTGGTACCCAGTCAATGATACGGCATTGTAAAGCAGAAATTTGGTGTCCAAGTGTCATAAAATGATGGGCAACTGGTTTATCAGTTACTCCAGTGGATATAGGCTGGCAAATCGTCATCCTATGGTTGGCCATTCTCTCCCGGAAAGTACATGTGGTCATCCCGACATAGGACAACCCACAGGGGCACGTGAGTAGGTAGATTACAAACTCCATACGGCAATGGAGCTTATACCGAATCTGAATCGCCCTTCCCGTTTGTGGATGCGGAAAACTCGTGCCTGACACCATTAAGCGGAACGTGGTGCAACCAACACATTTAATGCAGCCAGGTTTCTGTGTCATTAACCAGGTGTTATCTTTGGTATTGCTTATTCCACTGGGGTGCATCAAAAATTGTTTTTCAAATTTCTGCCCTTTCTATATGACATCATTGGCGTCTCTTTACTATATAACGCTGAAAGAAGAGTCCGTAGACAAAATTGACCAATGCTCCTTAATAGATCTAGCAACCAAAGGTGGTTTCTCATCAAATTGAGTTACGAATGTCAACCGATCACCTTTCTTGTTTAGTTGTCTGCATGTCTTTTTCCATGCTTTGGTGAGGCAACCCTCTATAGTCCTAGAATTATAGCCCCTATCCAAAAAACGTTTCATTTCTGATAGTTGAATTTCAGCAGTGTCTCGATCAGAATTGTTCCTTATCACCCACATAAATTGTGAAATGGAAAGGCTATTTTTTAGGTGTGGAGGATGGTTACTTGCAGCATGCAATAGAGTGTTCCTGTCAGTTTCCTTTTGGAACAAGGTCGTTTTTAATCTTGAACCATCACGTGTGACGGTCACGTCCAAAAATTGAATGGATATATCTCATATGGAAATGGTCACTCACAGTCTACTCAATCAGGCAGAAGTAAATACAGACACATGGCCTAATTCAGACCTGATCGCTGTTGTGCTTTTTCGCACAGCAGCCGATCAGGTCTGAACTGCGAATGCGCCAGCACATGCCAGACAGCCGACAGCCATCTCAGCTCTGGGATCGCCTCTGCCGGATTGACAGGCATGGGCGGGAGGGGGCGGGCTGGCGGCATTTGGACGCCGTTTTAGGCACGCGGTACGGACAATGCAGGCATGCCCGGATCGTGCGGGGGGCGGGCCGCGGCAGCTGCGTGACGTCACACGCAGCCACTGCGACCCGGACAGCGACGAGTAGCTCCCTGCGAGCTCGCAGGAGCTGCGCTGATAGGTAGCTACTCTTCAAGTACAAAGCATTGCCGCCGTGTGATGCTTTTGTACTTCAGCGGCGGGGTAGGGCCTGACATGCGAGGCGGACTAGCCCTGTACCCCCGCATGTCAGGGAAGCGGATTGTAGATGTGCTAAATTTAGCACATCTATGATCAGGTCTGAATTAGGCAACGTTGCCGATGAGATTTTGGTAATTAAAAACATACGGATGTCGCGATTAATGATCAATGGTCATTATCACGGTATCCAATTAGAGGCCATTTTTATCGACCAAAATTATACCTACAATTGCACGATAACACATGGAATCAGGGATAAGTTCACGATTCCCTTGTGTTTTTGTGTCTCTGGCGGCTGCTTATCAGAGATTATGCTGTGCGCGCCTGAAGCATGCGAAGCATAGTCCACAATAAGTGACAGCATTGGGGAATAAGGATGCTGGGATCGGGGCTAGTAAGATCCTATTACGCTACCATTTCCATATGCTATTTAATTCACTGGATGGCCACTGAAGCATGTTGGTCAAATATTGAGGAGTGCCGGCCTGCAATTGTCTATATACTTTATATATAACCTCAATAACATTTATTTTATTAATAACCATAGTTTGTGTTTTTAAAAAAACAAACATTTATTCAGTGGTTAATAAAATAATACGTGGTGTATGCTTTATATAAGCAAAGAGAGGAGGGAGATTGAGGTAGGTGAAGGAAGGTGGGTAGCTATGCCCTCCATGGCACTAGCCACACACCACGGCATCGACCACACCCCCATATCAGTAATCACACCCCCACCATGCTGGTCACACCCCCTCCGGCAGTGCACAATAGGCCTTTTATATATTTCAGCTCCAGGCCCATCAGGACCTTAATCTGGCACTGAGACAAAGCCGCCAATTCTGACACCCGTCTGGCGGACGCTAAGGCCAAAGGCATGACCACTTTCCAAGTGAGAAATTTTAACTCAACCTTACGCAAAGGTTCAAACCAGTGAGACATAAGAACTTGTAACACCACTTCAAGATCCCACGATGCCACGGGTGGCACAAACGGAGGATGGATATGCAGCACTCCCTTCACGAAAGTCTGAACTTCAGAAAGAGCGGCCAATTCTTTTGAAAGAAAATAGATAAAGCCGAAATCTGCACTTTGATGGAACCCAATTTAAGGCCTGCATCCACGCCTGCCTGCAAAAAATGGAGGAAACGACCCAGGTGAAACTCCTCCGCAGGAGCTTCTTTGGCTTCACACCACGACACATATTTTCTCCAAATACAGTGATAATGCTTCGCCGTGACCTCCTTTCTAGCCTTAAAGAGAGTGGGGATGACTTCCCCAGGAATACCTTTACGAGCTAGGATTTGGCGTTCAACCTCCACGCCGTCAAACGCAGCCGCGGTAAGTCCTGAAATACGCATGGCCCCTGCAGTAACAGGTCCTCTCTGAGAGGAAGCAGCCAAGGATCTTCTATGAGCAATTCCTGAAGATCCGGATACCAGGCTCTCCGTGGCCAATCTGGAACGCCCAGTACTGCCGGAACCCTTGTTCGTCTTATGATCCTAAACACTTTTGGAAAGAGAGGAAGTGGAGGGAACACATACACCGACTGAAACACCCACGGAGTTACCAGGGCGTCCACCGCACTGGCTTGGGGGGTCCCTTGACCTGGAACAATACCTCGGAAGCTTCTTGTTGAGGCGAGATGCCATTATGTCTATTTGAGGAGTCCCCCAAAGCCTTGTCACTTCTGCAAATACCTCTTGATGAAGGGCCCACTCTCCTGGATGGCGATCGTGTCTGCTGAGGAAGTCTGCTTCCCAGTTGTCCACGCCCGGAAGGGAGACTGCTGACAGAGCGCTCACGTGCTGTTCCGCCCAGCGGAGAACTCTTGTGGCCTCCGCCATTGCCACTCTGCTCTTTGTTCCGCCCTGGCGGTTTACGTACGCCACCGCTATTATGTTGTCCGACTGAATCAGGACAGGTAGACCTTGAAGAAGGTTTTTCGCTTGCAGAAGGCAGTTGTAAATGGCTCTTAACTCCAGAACATTTATGTGGAGACAAGATTCCTGGCTTGACCATTTTCCCTGGAAACTTCTTCCTTGTGTGACTGCGCCCCAGCCTCGGAGACTTGCATCCGTGGTCAGCAGGACCCAATCCTGGATTCCGAACCTGCGTCCCTCTAGGAGGTGAGAACTTTGCAGCCACCACAGGAGAGAAATCCTGGCCCTTGAAGATAGACTTATTTTCCGGTGCATGTGCAGGTGAGACCCAGACCATTTGTTCAGCAGGTCCCACTGAAACACCCGGGCATGAAACCTGCCAAACAGAATGGCTTCGTAAGCCGCAACCATCTTCCCGAGCACTCGAGTGCATTGATGAATCGACACACTTGGCGGTTTCAGCAACTCCTTGACCATGCAATGGATTTCCAGAGCTTTTTCCGCCGGAAGCAACACTCTCTGTAGTTCCGTGTCTAGGATCATGCCCAAGAAGGGCAGCCAAGTTGTCGGGATCAACTGAGACTTTGGCAAATTTAGAATCCAACCATGATGTCGCAGAACCGTCAGTGAGAGTTCCACATTCCTCAGCAACTGATCTTTTGATCTCGCCTTTATCAGGAGATCGTCCAAGTACGGGATAATTGTGACCCCTTGCGTAGAAGTACCATCATTTCCGCCATCACTTTGGTGAAGAGCCTCGGGGCCGTGGAAAGCCCAAACGGCAACGTCTGAAATTGGTAATGACAATCCTGGACCGCAAATCTCAGGAAGGCCTCATAAGGAGGATATATCGGGACATGTAAGTAAGCATCTTTTATGTCGACTGACGCCATAAAATCCCCCTCTTCTAGGCTGGAGATCACAGCTCGAAGAGATTCCATCTTGAACTTGAAAGTTTTCAAGTACAGGTTGAGGGATTTTAGGTTCAGGATCGGTCTAACCGAGCCGTCCGGCTTCGGCACGACAAAGAGGCTCGAATAGAACCCTTCCCCCCGTTGGGACAGGGGAACCGGGACAATGACCCTCTGTTGACACAGCTTTTGTATCGCAGCATTTACTACTTCCCTTTCTGGAATAGAAACTGGCAAGGCTGATTTGAAAAATCGGCGGGGGGGCATCTCCTGAAACTCCAGTTTGTACCCTTGGGACACTGTTTCCAAGACCCAAGGATCTAGGCCCGATTGAACCCAGACCTGACTGAAGAATCAGAGATGGGCCCCCGCCGGTACGGACTCCCGTAGGCGAGCCCCAGCGTCATGCGGTGGACTTGGCAGAGGCGGGGGAGGACTTTTGGTCCTGGGTGTCCGACACAGCAGGCGACCTTTTTTCCCGTCCTCTACCTTTTGAAGCGAGGAAGGACGAGCCCCTTCCTTTTTTGTATTTATTAGGCTGAAAGGACTGCATCTGATAATGGGGTGCCTTTTTCTTTTGTGCGGGAACATAAGGAAGAAAAGATGACTTACCCGCAGTAGCGGTAGACACCAGGTCAGCGAGGCCGTCACCAAACAAGACACTACCTTTATAAGGGAGAGCTTCCATAGCTTTCTTGGAGTCGGCATCAGCATTCCATTGATGAATCCACAGCGCTCTCCTGGCCGAGACTGCCATGGCATTGGCCCTGGATCCCAAGAGGCAAATATCCCTCGCCGCATCCTTCAGGTAAGCTGCAGCGTCCCTGATATAACCAAGAGTCAAAAGAATGTTATCCTTATCAAGGGTATCCATGTCAGATGCCAAATTATCAGCCCACTTAGCAATAGCACTACTCACCCATGCTGACGCCACGGCAGGCCTGAGGAGTGCACCCGTAGTGACATAAATGGCCTTTAATGTCGTTTCCTGCTTGCGATCCGTAGGATCCTTGAAGGCAGCCGTGTCCGGAGACGGAAGCGCCACTTTTTTGGACAGTCGGGACAGAGCCTTGTCCACATTGGGAGATGACTCCCACTTCTCCCTGTCGTCAGAGGGGAAAGGATATGCCATAAAAATTCTCTTGGGAATCTGCCACCTTTTGTCAGGCGATTCCCAGGCCTTTTCACAAAGAGCTTTCAGTTCATGAGAGGGGGGAAACTTCACCTCAGGCTTTTTCCCTTTAAATAAACAAACCCTTGTATCTGGAACAGCAGGTTCCTCAGAGATATGTAAAACATACTTAATAGCCACAATCATGTACTGAATACTCTTTACCAATTTCGGATGTAAAGTGGCTTCACTAAAGTCGACACTGGAATCAGAGTCCGTGTCGGTATCCGTATCTGCCATTTGGGTAAAGGAACGTTTCTGTGACCCTGAGGGGGCCTGTACCTGAGACAAGGCGTCCTCCATGGATTTTCTCCACGTTTGTGTCTGAGATTCAGATTTATCCAGCCTCTTAGACAATAACTCCACATTTGCATTCAATGTACTCAACATATTCACCCAATCAGCAGTCGGCTGTGCCGACAGAGTCGCTCCCAAATCCTTCTCTTCGCCCCCAGTAACTTCCTCCGGGGAGGAGCACTCAGCCTCAGACATGTCGACACACGGTACCGACACACACACACTCACACTGGCAAAAGGGGACAGACCCACAGGGAAGCCTGTAGAGAGAACACAGAGGGAGTATGCCAACTCACACCCCAGCGCCCATATACTACTAAAAAAATAATATATGATATCTGCGCTGTAGTATAAAGCACCAATTGACTGTGCCCCCCCCCCCCCCCCCCTCCGTTTTGCTCCCAGTACTTGCAAGGAGAGTGGAGGTTCGGGCCAGCGTCTCTGCATGCACTGTGAAGAGAGAAAATGGCGCTGGTAAGCTGTGCGGCTAAGCCACGCCCTTCCCGACGCGCTGTAATCCCGCTCAAAATTTAAATTATTATACTGGCGGGGGCTCATACATAGTGCCCAGGCACCTCTAATATGCGTTTTGCCAGTTAAAAACCTCAGTAACTTGCTGCCCAGGGCACTCCCCCCCCCAGCACCCTGCACCCTGCGAATGCCGTTGGTGTGTGTGTGGGAGCATGGAGCGCAGCACGACCGCTGCGCTGTACCTCCGTTACTGAAGTCTTCTGCCTTCTGCATACTCACCCGGCTTCTCTCTTCTGGCTTCTGTGAGGGGGTTGATGGCGCGGCTCCGGGAACAAGCAGCTAGGCGCACCAAGTGATCGAACCCTCTGGAGCTAATGGTGTCCAGTAGCCTAAGAAGCAGAGCCCTTAGCTCAGCAGAAGTAGGTCTGACTTCTCTCCCCTCAGTCCCACGAAGCAGAGAGCCTGTAGCCAGCAGGTCTCTCTGAAAATAAAAAACCTAACATAAAGTCTTTTCCAGAGAAACTCAGTAGAGCTCCCCTAGTGTGTGTCCAGTCTCTCCTGGGCACAGAATCTAACTGAGGTCTGGAGGAGGGGCATAGAGGGAGGAGTCAGTTCAAACCCAGTAAAAGTCTTTTAGTGTGCCCATGTCTCCTGCGGATCCCGTCTATACCCCATGGTCCTTTTGGAGTCCCCAGCATCCTCTAGGACGTAAGAGAAAAATATCTTACTTGGAAGACCATCACACTGTTGGCCTTGGCTTCAGCAAGACGTGTCGGAACTAGGGGCTTTTTCTCACAAGAGCCCCTATTTAATTTTCCATGAGGACAGAGCTGAACTCAGAACTCGTCAGCAATTTCTCCAGAAAGTTGTGTCTGCGTTTCACATCAACCAACCTATTGTGATTCCGGTTATCACCGACACTTCCGCTACTTCAAAGTCTTTGGATGTTGTGAGGGCTTTGAAGGTATACGTAAAGAGGACAGCTCGTCACAGGAAATCCTACTCACTGTTCATTCTATATGATTCCAATAAAATTGGGTGTCCTGATTCAAAACAGACAATTGCACGCTGGATCAGGCTCACTATCCAGCATGCTTATTCGACGGCAGGTTTGCCGGTTCCAAAATCTGTACAGGCCCACTCTACTAGGTCGGTGGGTTCTTCCTGGGTGGCTGCCCAGGGTGTCTTGGCTTTACAGCTCTCCCCAGCGGCTACTTGGTCTGGTTCGAACACATTTGTTATGTTCTACAAGTTCGATACTTTGGCCTCTGAGGACCTTCAGTTTGGTCAGTCAGTTCTGCAGGAACCTCAGCACTCTCCCACCCGGTTTGGGAGCTTTGGTACATCCCCATGGTACTAAATGGAACCCCAGTATTCTCTAGGACGTAAGAGAAAATAGGATTTTAATTACCTACCGGTAAATACTTTTCTCGTAGTCCGTAGAGGATACTGAGCGCCTGCCCGGTGCTTCGTTCTTCCTGCAATGTTACTTGGTTAAGTATTGTTGGTTTAGCTGTTGCTGTTCCGGTTTAAAGTTGGGTTAGCATAGCTTTCCTCTGTGTGTGCTGGTTCGGAATCTCGCCACTATCTTTAGCTATCCTTCTCTCATAGTATGTCCGTCTCCTCGGGCACAGTTTCCTAGAATGAGTCCGGTAGGAGGGGCATAGAGGGAGGAGCCAACTCACACTATCAAATTCTTAAAGTGCCCATGACTCCTAGTGGACCCGTCTATACCCCATGTTACTAAATGGAACTCCAGTATCCTCTACGGACTACAAGAAAAGGATTTACCGGTAAGTAATTAAAATCCTATTTTTTTTTGTCGTTCCCAAACCAGACGGTTCGGTGCGCCCCATCTTGAACCTGAAGTCTCTAAACCTGTATCTGCGGGTGTTCAAATTCAAGATGGAATCTCTGTGGGCGGTGGTGTCCGCTGTGGAAGAGGGGGAGTTCCTGGTGTCTTTGGAGCTTTGGACTTCAAGGATGCTTACCTACACATTCCCATGTGACCACCATATTAGGCTTACCTCAGGTTCGCCATATTGGAAGACCACTTCCAGTTTCAGGCTTTACCCTTCGGTTTATCCACAGCTCTGAGGGTCTTCACCAAAGTTATTGCAGAGATGATGCTGCAACTGCGCATGATGGGAGTGAACATAGGCCCTCATTCCAAGTTGATCGCTAGCTGCCATTGTTCGCTGCGTAGCGATCATTTTAAAAAATGGCAAAACTGCGCATGCGTATGAGCCGCAATGCGCACGCGCGTCACACAGGTACAAAGAGCATCATTGTTTTGCATTGCTTCTAGTGACGATTCCATTCGCACAGCCGAACGCAAGGAGATTGACAGGAAGTGGGAGTTTATGGGTGTCAACTGACCATTTTCTGTGAGTGTTTGGAAAAACGCAGGCATGTCAAAGTGTTTGCAGGGCGGGTATCTGACGTCAATTCCGGGACCTTCGTCGAAGCAATCATTGCACGGAATAATGAACTACAGGGCTGGTCTTGTTTTGCACAAAATGTTTTTGTACCGCTCGACCGCACAGGTGTTTGCACTCTTGCAAAGCGAAAATACACTCCCCCGTGGGCGGCGACTATGCGTTTGCACGGCTGCTAAAATTAGCTAGCGAGCGATCAGCTCAGAATGAGGGCCATAGTCCCATACTTGGACGATCTCCTAATAAAGGTTGTGTCCAGGGAGCGTCTGCTGGACAGCATCGATCGGACGACTCGCCAACTTACAGATCATGGTTGGATCATACTTTTTCAGAAATCTCACCTGGAACTGACACAGCGTCTTCAGTTCCTGGGGATGATACTGGATACAGTGTCTCAAAAGGGGTTTCTCCCAATGGAAAAGGCCTTGACTATCCAAGCTATGGTTAGCTCAGTGCTCAGTCCTCGCAAGGTATCCATTCATCTTTGCATCCGATTACTGGGCAAGATGGTAGCTGCTTATGAGGCAATCCATTACTGCAGATTTCATGCCCGACTCTTTCTATCCAGACTTACAGTGGCTACGTTTAACGGCTTGGAAGTTGAGAGGGAAATTCTAGCAAGAAAGGGTCTTCCCTCCCAGGTTATTTCCACCATGGTCCAGGCCAGGAAGATGGTTACGTCAAGACATTATCATCTTACCTGGAAAAAGTATGTTTCCTGGTGTGAAAGTACATAGGTGTCTCCCATGGAATTTAGAATTGGTCGGTTTCTACTTTTCCTGCAAGCGGGAGTGGATATGGACCTACATTTAGGCTCTGTCAAATTCCAGATTACGGCGCTCTCTATTTTCTTCCAGAAACAGCTTGCCATGTTACCAGAAGTACAGACTTTCCTTAAGGGTGTTCTTCATATGCAACCACCTTTTATACCTCCCACGGCTCCGTGGGACCTCAATGTGGTTTTGTCCTTTGACTGATTTGAACCCTTACATAGGGTGGAGTTAAAGTTTCTCACATGGAAGACGGTGATGTTATAAGCATAGGGGCCTTATTCTGTAAGAGCCCTTATTTGATTTTTGATGCAGACCGGGCGGAACTTAGGACCGCCCTCAGTTTTTGCCTAAAGTGGTGTCATCCTTTCATGTGAATCAACCTATTGTGGTTCCAGTGTTGTCTGACGCTTCCGTTTGTCCTGAGTCCTTGGATGTGGTCAGGGCTCTGAAGATTTATGGTAAAAGGACGGCCTGTCATCGGAAATCTGACTCACTGTTTGTCCTTTATGATGCCTCCAAGATTGGTCGGCCAGCTTCTAAGCAATCTATTGCTCATTGGCTCTGGTTGACCATTCAACAGGCTTATACTTTGTCGGCTCTGCCCTTGCCGACGTCTATTCATGCCCACTCGACGAGGTCGGTGGGGTCTTTCTGGGAGGCTGCCCGGGGTGTATCGGCCCTACAGTTGTGCCGAGCTGCAACTTGGTCTGGTTCGAACACATTTGTAAAATTCTATCGGTTTGATACCCTGGCCAGGGATGACCTTCAGTTTGGTCAGGCGGTTTTACAGGGGTCTCAGCACTCTCCTGCCCGTTTGGGAGCTCTGGGACTTCCCCATGGTACTAAAATACAAGGACATAAGAGAAAAATAAGAATTTACTTACCGATAATTCTATTTCTCGTAGTCCGCAGTGGATGCTGGGGACTCCGTAAGGACCATGGGGATTAGCGGCTCCGCAGGAGACTGGGCACAAAAGTAAAGCTTTAGAACTACCTGGTGTGCACTGGCTCCTCCCCCTATGACCCTCCTCCAAGCCTCAGTTAGGATACTGTGCCCGGACGAGCGTACACAATAAGGAAGGATTTTGAATCCCGGGTAAGACTCATACCAGCCACACCAATCACACCGTACAACTCGTGATCTAAACCCAGTTAACAGCATGATAACAGAGGAGCCTCTAGAAAAGATGGCTCACTACAGCAATAACCCGATTTTTTGGTAACAATAACTATGTACCAGTATTGCAGACAATCCGCACTTGGGATGGGCGCCCAGCATCCACTACGGACTACGAGAAATAGAATTATCGGTAAGTAAATTCTTATTTTCTCTAACGTCCTAAGTGGATGCTGGGGACTCCGTAAGGACCATGGGGATTATACCAAAGCTCCCAAACGGGCGGGAGAGTGCGGATGACTCTGCAGCACCAAATGAGAGAACTCCAGGTCCTCCTCAGCCAGGGTATCAATTTTGTAGAATTTTACAAACGTATTTGCTCCTGACCAAGTAGCTGCTCGGCAAAGTTGTAAAGCCGAGACCCCTCGGGCAGCCGCCCAAGATGAGCCCATCTTCCTTGTGGAGTGGGCATTTACAGATTTTTGGCTGTGGCAGGCCTGCCACAGAATGTGCAAGCTGAATTGTACTACAAATCCAACGAGCAATAGTCTGCTTAGAAGCAGGAGCACCCAGCTTGTTGGGTGCATACAGGATAAACAGCGAGTCAGATTTTCTGACTCCAGCCGTCCTGGAAACATATATTTTCAGGGCCCTGATAACGTCTAGCAACTTGGAGTCCTCCAAGTCCCTAGTAGCCGCAGGCACCACAATAGGTTGGTTCAGGTGAAACGCTGAAACCACCTTAGGGAGAAACTGAGGACGAGTCCTCAATTCCGCCCTGTCCGAATGGAAAATCAGATAAGGGCTTTTACAGGATAAAGCCGCCAATTCTGACACGCGCCTGGCCCAGGCCAGGGCCAACAGCATGACCACTTTCCATGTGAGATATTGTAACTCCACAGATTTAAGTGGTTCAAACCAATGTGACTTTTGGAACCCAAAAACTACATTGAGATCTCAAGGTGCCACTGGAGGCACAAAAGGAGGCTGTATATGCAGTACCCCTTTTACAACGTCTGAACTTCAGGGACTGAAGCTAGTTCTTTTTGGAAGAAAATTGACAGGGCCGAAATTTGAACCTTAACGGACCCCAATTTCAGGCCCATAGACACTCCTGTTTGCAGGAAATGTAGGAATCGACCCAGTTGAATTTCCTCCGTCGGGCCTTACTGGCCTCGCACCACGCAACATATTTTCGCCAAATGCGGTGATAATGTTTTGCGGTTACATCCTTCCTGGCTTTGATCAGGATAGGGATGACTTCATCCGGAATGCCTTTTTTCCTTCAGGATCCGGCGTTCAACCGCCATGCCGTCAAACGCAGCCGCGGTAAGTCTTGGAACAGACAGTGTCCTTGCTGGAGCAGGTCCCTTCTTAGAGGTGAGCATCTCTTGAAGTTCCGGTTACCAAGTCCTTCTTGGCCAATCCGGAGCCACGAATATAGTGCTTACTCCTCTCCATCTTATCAATCTCAGTACCTTGGGTATGAGATGCAGATGAGGGAACACATACACTGACTGGTACACCCACGGTGTTACCAGAGCGTCTACAGCTATTGCCTGAGGGTCCCTTGACCTGGCGCAATACCTGTCGAGTTTTTCCCAACGGTTTATAATCATGTGGAAGACTTCTGGGTGAAGTCCTCACTCTCCCGGGCGGAGGTCGTGTCTGCTGAGGAAGTCTGCTTCCCAGTTGTCCACTCCCGGAATTGCTGACAGTGCTATCACATGATTTTCCGCCCAGCGAAGAATCATTGCAGCTTCTGCCATTGCCCTCCTGCTTCTTGTGCCACCCTGTCTGTTTACGTGGGTGACTGCCGTGATGTTGTCCGACTGGATCAACACCGGCTGACCTTGAAGCAGAGGTCTTGCTAAGCTTAGAGCATTGTAAATGGCCCTTAGCTTCAGGATATTTATGTGAAGTGATGTCTCCAGGCTTGACCATAAGCCCTGGAAATTCCTTCCCTGTGTGACTGCTCCCCAGCCTCGCAGGCTGGCATCCGTGGTCACCAGGACCCAGTCCTGAATGCCGAATCTGCGGCCCTCTAGAAGATGAGCACTCTGCAACCAACACAGGAGGGACACCCTTGTTCTTGGTGACAGGGTTATCCGCTGATGCATCTGAAGATGCGACCCGGACCATTTGTCCAGCAGGTCCCACTGGAAAGTTCTTGCGTGGAATCTGCCGAATGGGATTGCTTCGTAGGAAGCCACCATTTTACCCAGAACCCTTGTGCATTGATGCACTGAGACTTGGCTCGGTTTTAGGAGGTTCCTGACTAGCTCGGATAACTCCCTGGCTTTCTCCTCCGGGAGAAACACCTTTTTCTGGACTGTGTCCAGGATCATCCCTAGGAACAGAAGACGAGTCGTCGGAACCAGCTGCGATTTTGGAATATTGAGAATCCAATCGTGCTGCCGCAACACTACCTGAGCTAGTGCTACACCGACCTCCAACTGTTCCCTGGATCTTACCCTTATCAGGGAATCGTCCAAGTAAGGGATAACTAAAATTCCCTTCCTTCGAAGGAATATCATCATTTCGGCCATTACCTTGGTAAAGACCCGGGGTGCCGTGGACCATCCATATGGCAGCGTCTGAACTGAGAGTGACAGTTCTGTACCATAAACCTGAGGTACCCTTGGTGAGAAGGGTAAATTTGGACATGAAGGTAAGCATCCTCGATGTCCCGAGACATCATGTAGTCCCCTTCTTCCAGGTTCGCAATCACTGCTCTGAGTGACTCAATCTTGAATTTGAACCTCTGTATGTAAGTGTTCAAAGATTTTAGATTTAGAATCGGTCTCACCGAGCCGTCCGGCTTCGGTACCACAACAGTGTGGAATAATACCCCGTTCCCTGTTGCAGGAGGGGTACCTTGATTATCACCTGCTGGGAATACAGCTTGTGAATGGCTTCCAAAACTGTCTCCCTGTCAGAAGGAGACATCGGTAAAGCCGACTTTAGGAAACGGCGAGGGGGAGACATCTCGAATTCCAATTTGTACCCCTGAGATATCACCTGAAGGATCCAGGGGTCTACTTGCGAGTGAGCCCACTGCGCGCTGAAATTCATTGAGACGGGCCCCCCACCGTGCCTGATTCTGCTTGTAAAGCCCCAGCGTCATACTGAGGGCTTGGCAGAGGCGGGTGAGGGTTTCTGTTCCTGGGAACTGGCTGATTTCTGCAGCCTTTTTCCTCTCCCTCTGTCACGGGGCAGAAATGAGGAACCTTTTGCCCGCTTGTCCACGAAAAGACTGCGCCTGATAATACGGCGTCTTCTCATGTTGCTTCAAATGCCGTTTGAAATCCGCATCACCTGACCACTGTCGTGTCCATAACCCTCTACTGGTAGAAATGGACAACGCACTTAGACTTGATGCCAGTCGGCAAATATTCCGCTGTGCATCACGCATATATAGAAATGCATCTTTTAAATCCTCTATAGGCAAAAATATACTGTCCCTATCTAGGGTATCAATATTTTCAGTCAGGGAATCCGACCACGCCAACCCAGCACTGCACATCCAGGCTGAGGCGATTGCTGGTCGCAGTATAACACCAGTATGTGTGTAAATACATTTTAGGATACCCTCCTGCTTTCTATCAGCAGGATCCTTAAGGGCGGCCATCTCAGGAGAGGGTAGAGCCCTTACAAGCGTGTGAGCGCTTTATCCACCCTAGGGGGTGTTTCCCAACGCACCCTAACCTCTGGCGGGAAAGGATATAATGCCAATAACATTTTAGAAATTATCAGTTGTTATCGGGGGAAACCCACGCATCATCACACACCTCATTTAATTTCTCAGATTCAGGAAAACTACAGGTAGTTTTTCCTCACCGAACATAATACCCCTTTTTGGTGGTACTCGTATTATCAGAAATGTGTAAAACATTTTTCATTGCCTCCATCATGTAACGTGTGGCCCTACTGGAAGTCACATTTGTCTCTTCACCGTCGACACTGGAGTCAGTATCCGTGTCGGCGTCTATATCTGCCATCTGAGGTAACAGGCGCTTTAGAGCCCCTGACGGCCTATGAGACGTCTGGACAGGCACAAGCTGAGTAGCCGGCTGTCTCATGTCAACCACTGTCTTTTATACAGAGCTGACACTGTCACGTAATTCCTTCCAACAGTTCATCCACTCAGGTGTCGACCCCCTAGGGGGTGACATCACTATTACAGGCAATCTGCTCCGTCTCCACATCATTTTTCTCCTCATACATGTCGACACAAACGTACCGACATACAGCACACACACAGGGAATGCTCTGATAGAGGACAGGACCCCACCAGCCCTTTGGGGAGACAGAGGGAGAGTTTGCCAGCACACACCAGAGCGCTATATATATATATACAGGGATAACCTTATATAAGTGTTTTTCCCCTTATAGCTGCTGTATCTTTTATACTGCGCGTAATTAGTGCCCCCCCTCTCTTTTTTAACCCTTTCTGTAGTGTAGTGACTGCAGGGGAGAGCCAGGGAGCTTCCCTCCAACGGAGCTGTGAGGGAAAATGGCGCCAGTGTGCTGAGGAGATAGGCTCCGCCCCCTTATCGGCGGCCTTATCTCCCGTTTTTCTATGTATTCTGGCAGGGGTTAAATGCATCCATATAGCCCAGGAGCTATATGTGATGCATTTTTTGCCATCCAAGGTGTTTTTATTGCGTCTCAGGGCGCCCCCCCCCCCAGCGCCCTGCACCCTCAGTGACCGGAGTGTGAAGTGTGCTGAGAGCAATGGCGCACAGCTGCAGTGCTGTGCGCTACCTTGTTGAAGACAGGACGTCTTCTGCCGCCGATTTTCCGGACCTCTTCTGTCTTCTGGCTCTGTAAGGGGGCCGGCGGCGCGGCTCTGGGACCCATCCATGGCTGGGCCTGTGATCGTCCCTCTGGAGCTAATGTCCAGTAGCCTAAGAAGCCCAATCCACTCTGCACGCAGGTGAGTTCGCTTCTTCTCCCCTTAGTCCCTCGGTGCAGTGAGCCTGTTGCCAGCAGGTCTCACTGAAAATAAAAAACCTAAAACTAAACTTTTCACTAAGCAGCTCAGGAGAGCCACCTAGTGTGCACCCTTCTCGTTCGGGCACAAAATCTTAACTGAGGCTTGGAGGAGGGTCATAGGGGGAGGAGCCAGTGCACACCAGGTAGTTCTAAAGCTTTACTTTTGTGCCCAGTCTCCTGCGGAGCCGCTAATCCCCATGGTCCTTACGGAGTCCCCAGCATCCACTTAGGACGTTAGAGAAATAGGAATTTAATACCAACCGGTAATTCCTGTTCTCCTAGACCATGCATGTCCAAACTGCGGCCCTCCAGCTGTTGAGAAACTACACATCCCAGCATGCCCTGACACAGCTTTAGCATTCACTGACAGCAAAACTGTGTTAGGGCATGCTGGGATATGTAGTTTCACAGCAGCTGGAGGGCCGCAGTTTGGACATGCCTGTCCTAGACCGTAGTGGATACTGGGTGCCCGCCTCAGTGCTTCGTTCCTGCTTACCTGTGTGTTTGGTTGGACCGACGTTGCGGTCCCATTCTGTTGTTGGGATAGCTGTGCTATCCGGGTTAGGTTGGTGTTGCTACCCTCTGTTCTGGTTAGCGCCCTCCTTTGGTTTCTGCTTGTGTGTTGGCTTGTTGCCTAACCGCGGTTGTATTGTTTCTTCTCTCAGATTATGCCCGTCTCCTCGGGCACAGTTTTCCTAGACTGAGTCTGATAGGGGGGGGCATAGAGGGAAGAAGACAGCACACACATACACACACTAAAAGTTTTTAAAGTGCCAGGCTCCAGTGGACCCGATCTATACCCCATGGTACTAAAGTACAAGACCCCAGTATCCACTATGGACTAGGAGAAAAGGAATTACTGGTAGGTATTAAATTCCTATTTACTCTCAATGATAAAACCTTAGTGTGCATGCTGGAGTCCTGGTGCCATCAATCTGAGTACTGGAAATAGCTGGTTCTAAGCATCGGCGGCTCCTACTTACGTTTAGGAGGGGGGGGGGGGGGGGGGGGGCTGCCGCTACCCCAGTTCCCGGAAAGGAGAAAGCCAAAGGAGGTCCTATTAGATAGGAAAAAAACAGACACCCAACTGACTTTACAAACAATTGAATGGTGTTATCCATAACATAAGTAAACATCCAAATCAGCATATTAGGCAGGAGTCCCTACTTCGGCTTTTGGTGGTCACGGGGTAGAGGGACTAGTAACAAAACCTGCCCCCAACTTGGGTTCTATTTAGAGCAGGGGTATTCAACATGCAGCCCCCTAGCTGCTGTGGCGCTTCACATCCCAGCATGCCCTGACATAGTTTAGGCATGCCCCACTGTCAGGGCATGCTGTGATGTGTGGTTCCACAATAGCTCATGTTGAATACTCCTGATTTAGAGATTGTTCGCTGTTTCCTAGGGCCGACTTCTCTAGCAGTCCCATCTTCTATGGTCAGTCCCTATAGATAAACCCATCCAATAATATCCCTTCATTGGGGAACTTGATCCCGATGTGCGAAACGATCCAACTGTTAGGTAAGTGCTATACACAATGATATTGTGCATTCACAATTACCAATACACAGCCTGCCATATGTGGCCACAGGATCAGCAGTTTTGTCATTGTCAGCGGTTCCTGGGCAGGCATATGGGCCCCGACTCGTGTGGTTGTTGTTGCTATCACTGCTGCTTACATGAAAGCAGGAGCGCTAGCACTAATATGGTAATGCAGCAAGAGTTGTCACGCTTTCTGCTTGCATTAGTGTTCCGAGTTGCACGGCTGCGTGACCCATAGGGGTTTGCAAGCCAGCTGCCACAGATGCAAAAAAAAAGGCCAAGATTCCCCCATATCAGCAACACACCTTGATTTTGGGAAGCTGATTCCGTCGCCGCCCCTTCCCTGCCCCCAAATAGCATCAGACTGTCAATCACTGACAGTGGCGTAAGTTTGTCTCAGTTGCCCGGAAGCAAGAAAAATATTGGTGTCCCCCCCCCCCCATGTATGTAATTTGCTCCTGCATAGTAAGCCTGCAGATTCTAACTATATGAAGCTACTACAAAACCATTGCAACCAGGCAGATCTATGTAGGGGTCCAGCCACACCCTACATAGTTCTGCTCAGTCACTCCTAATGCTGATTTATTTCTCTGACAATTAATTTGCAAGTGTCATACCCAGGATTAGAACCCACAACCTATTACACTGGAAGCATGCACCTTACTGTTGGAGATATCTGCTGTTGCATAGGAAGTATGAGAATTCTAACTATATGAAGTTACTTGTAATTGTCAGAGAAATAACTTCATATAGTTAAAATTCTCATGCTTCCTTTATAGGAGCAAATAGCTTCATCAGTAAGGTATCTGCTACCAATATATCTATAATAAAGAGGGTGTGATTTGTAAGGTGTTGTGGCTAGTGGGGAAGTTGGCTGCGGAAGAGTTACCGGCTGTTGTCAATTAACTTAATTAATGTTGCTGAACACACAGAACAGGAGGAGAGGTGCCCCCCTTCAAAGCAGGAGCCCGGCAGCAGGTGACTCCGTTGCCTCCCAGAGTTCTGCCTCTGATCACTGACAGTCTGCAGCCATACTGAAGTGCGGACTGTCCAGAAGTGTCACTGTGACCTCACTCTTATATCTTTTACTAACACGGGGACCTGACTGGTGAAGTGAGGGAGTCTGGGAGTGTGACAGTGACATCACTGTTTTCTCTATTACTAACACAGGGAACCTGACTGGGGAGGTGAGGGAGTCTGGGAGTGTCACAGTGACATCACTCTTATCTCTATTACTAATACAGGGACCTGACTGGGGTGGCAAGGAAGCTTGGGAGTGTCACAGGAATATCAGTCTTATCTCTATAACTAACACAGGGCCCCTGACAGGGGAGGCGAGGGAGTCTGGGAATGTCATACTTATCTTTATAGGATCAGTACGAAATCCCGCCGGGATCCCGACACTGGGATCCCGACTGGCACAATCCGGACAGGAGGGCGAGCGCAACGCAGCCCCTTGTGCTCGCTGCATTCACCACGCTGCGGGCACGGTGCCTCGCTACGCTCGGCACACTAATTTATTCTCCCTCTATGGGTGTCGTGGACACCCACAGAGGGAGAATATGTCGGGATTGTGCTGGTCGGAATCCCGGAGACGGTATTTCGACCGCCGGGATTCCGTCCGGCGGGATCTTGACCGCATCCCATCTTTATTAGTAACTCAGAGACCTGACTGGAGAGGTGAATGGTTCTGGGAGTTACTCCCATACCACTATGCCAGGTAAGTGGATAAATATTAATATGCACAGACGCAGTGGTATAATGTTTAAAGAGTCAGTTTTAATTCTCAACAGGAACACATGTCCAAAACTACCCGAGACCTGATACATGAGTGCAAAGGGGGCACTTCTCATCACTCAACTGAAGAGATTTCCAAACACTGCCACTGAGATTGGTTTTTGTACTCTATATCTGACTCTATAAGTTTATGCTACTTAAGTGTAGAAGTGGAGCCTGATTCTGAATCATATCAATATTTCACACCTCTGGTCTGGTCAGGTCCTAGGGGCTAATGCCGGAACCATCAGCAGAAGATGAGGCAACAGGTCAGCAGCATGGGGTGGTTTAAGAGAGGAGAGGGCCTGTGTGTTGGCTCCGTGTGGGTCCCTTCAGCTATGGCAGTACAGTAGACTACGAGGCTACTGCGCATGTGCAGTTCTCCGGGAACATGGCCCTACGCGCCATGTTTCCAGTGACTTCTCTACTGCACAAATCTCTAGTAACATGGCTGCCCCGCCATTTTACCAGTGATTTCTATCAGCAGCACTGGCCAATGCAGGTCTCAGGAGAGGTAAGTATAATTAGATGGGTGTGCAGTGTGAGTCCCTTTGGACCCAGGGGCCTGTGTGCATCACATACACCCTGCACCCATTATAGATACGCCAATGGTCAGCAATACACCACTGTAGTACAGTATTACAGTCCACTTCGCACTCTATGGATCAGCCACAGACCGTTCAGTGGTCATTGGAAGTGTTTGTACATGGCGGTATCATCCGACCATTGTTATTGTGTAAATGGGCTAATCTCCCGATTCCTATATACACATATTGCTGGACGTTATACATCTGCAATCAATTACTGATGCCTGATTTTACTTTCTAGAATCCGCTGCTTTTCCTACATGATTACAATTCCCAGAGATGACTCCCATACCCTCAGTTTCCTGTTCTATAGCAGATGGGCAGGATCTGTGTTACGGAATGGATGGTCACCTGAAAGCGGTAATAACTGTTATAATATTATTATTATTATTATTCTTGAATGGAGTGTCTCCTTGTAGAGGATACATCTTCATTGTGTCTTATTATTGCTGAACTGAGAGCCCCCTGGCAATATAATGAACATGATGGGTTCGTATGGTAATATAGTACTAGAGTCATCACATTCTATTACTTTTTCCCATTGTATGTAACTGAAATGCCTCCTTATAGTTAGCATGTGTCACTGTTTGTCTGTCTGTCTTTGCCCCTCTATATGAGAGTAAAGCACAGAGAAACATCCAGTATAACATCACCTCCACAACACGTAACCTTCATTTTACTTTGAACCAATGATTGAGACCATATTTCCTGGTACCTGATGGAAGAGCCTGAATAGGCTGGCCCACCTTTCCCATCAGCAGAGACTCCACAGATGGCTGCCACTTTGTTCCCTGGAAACGCCAGTGTCCATGCGTTACTGTCTTTTAGAAAGTGCCAGCTCCAGCGTCTCCCGTTTATATCCCCCCCTCCCCGTGTATACCTGGACTTCAGTCTAGTTCCCATTTGCAGTCCGCTTGGGTACGTGATTCAGGTACACTTGTCCTTAGTCTTGCTTAGATGTTTGCAGACGGTCACTATTGGGTGAAGGGTTTCGGAGTTAGGCACTGTCTCACACTGGTATGGTAACCAGGCCAAGCTCTGCCCGGTTCCCACTTTTCCTCCCTCATCATTCCCCACTTCTCTTCTCTAGCAGGAGATTGTTTTCCCTTCCCTATTGGCACGACTCCTCTTAGGAATGTGGAATATTCGCTCCACAGATTCTTTGACGTGGTCTGTGCCTTGTGGCTGTTTTCTTTATTGTTCTGATTCTATATGGATGCTAAGGAGGATTCAAGATACAACCCTGTCTCTGAGACATATACAGAGGTAGGAGTAAGTTATTCTTATCAGTACATACAGTACATACTCTTCCTATCCCTGAAGAGCGCAGAGACTGCATGTCCCAGGGGGATGGGGGCGGTCAGTGGACAAGGAGTGTAAGCCTAATGTTGTATGTTGAGCCTTTCCAATAAATGACTATAAAAATGTGATAGAAGGGTGGGAGATGAGCCCAGTGACAGCAATGTGAGGTCTGACTGCAGAGACAATATAATACACAGGTTCTAGATTATAAGTCTAAAAAGTGTATTGCCGTTGGTTCAGCTCTATTTGGTGAAGAGCTCATCATCATCCTTGATGTCGCAAAGGTAGAGAACGTCCGGCATATATTTTATTGTCCCCTCTAGGGGCAGCGTGGGTCCATCGCTTACATCCTGGCCGAGGACAGGTGCTACAGCCTGGGGACTAAGGAACAGAGAAGATAACTGTAATGTAAAGTAATGTACTATTACACGCCTGATTCCATGTACCATTACACGCCTGATTCCATGTGCCATTACACGCCTGATTCCATGTGCCATTACATGCCTGATCCCATGTACCATTACACGCCTGATTCCATGTACCATTACTCGCCTGATTCCATGTACCATTACTCGCCTGATCCCATGTACCATTACACGCCTCATTCCATGTACCATTACTCGCCTCATTCCATGTACCATTACTCGCCTGATTCCATGTACCATTACTTGCTTGATCCCATGTACCATTACACGCCTGATTCCATGTACCATTACACGCCTGATTCCATGTACCATTACTCGCCTGATCCCATGTACCATTACACGCCTGATCCCATGTACCATTACACGCCGGATTCCACGTACCATTACACGCCTGATTCCATGTACCATTACTCGCCTGATTCCATGTACCATTACTCGCCTGATCCCATGTACCATTACACGCCTGATTCCATGTACCATTACACGCCTGATTCCATGTACCATTACACATCTGACCCCATGTACCATTACACGCCTGATCCCATGTACCATTACACGCCTGATCCCATGTACCATTACACGACTGATCCTATGTACCATTATACTCCTGATCCCATGTACCAATACATGCCTGATCCCATGTACCCATGTACCATTACACATCTGACCCCATGTACCATTCCACGCCTGATTCCATGTACCCAGTGGGCATGTTTGTATTACATTGCGCAAGCACAGAGAGTGAATGCAGGGCACATTATAGGTGCACCATCCCTTACGTGAGGCGGCACAGCAGCATGATGGAGCGTACTCTCGTATGCAGTACTCAGGAATGGTGTGTTCCTGTACATGTGACTCACGCAGACCGGCCACTATGTGTATATACAGGGAGATACAGGGGCACATTGGAGAGGACACTAGGAAACACATGCTGCCGGTGCGGAGGCGTGCGCACTCTGAGACGTCTCTGCGTGTACGTGGAAATGCACAATGTCTCTGCGCTAGTTATTTAATAACTGATGCCTATATTGTACAACCCCAGCCCCCTGCGTACATCCATATCTAAGCATGGCCTACCCATGTCCTTATGCCCCAGCGCCCCCATTACAGCAGCTTCACCGAAACACTGGTATATACCAGGGAGCACAGGGACTGAGTTGCATCATATCTGCATTGGGATGAGGCTGGATGTATAGGTGTCCTCTCCGTGTGGGAGTATGAGTATATATAGTGTTATGTATGAGTGTGCCACATAGATTGGTACTGAATATACGCCTCTAGCTGCGTCTCTTACCTCTCTCTGTGCTGCTTCCTGGGTGGCACATTATTCTCACTGTTGTAGCATCTCTTGTCAGGGATCTGTGGGAAGAGACATAGACCAATCACACGGCTGGGAAATCTTTATGGGCGGAGCGATAGTGATGGCAGATACACATTACAGGACAGATAATAATACAGTCGCACAGGGCTGTGACAGCAATCAGGTGCAGACGCTGCGGCCACACAGGACAGTGTGTGTAGCTGTCCCCAAACATGGCGGCTGCAGCTGTCCTGAGCATGTTTTCCTGTCACATTGGGACAACCCTGCCCCCCCTCCCCCTGAGCTGAGACCCCCTGTTACATGTCAGCTCCTCAGCCGTTGTCATTGCTGGTCCTGGTGTCACACATCACAGGGAAAGAGGTTATTATACATGTGGTGATAGGTCTGCTGGCCGCCCCTACCCTGGGCAGGAGACCTGTTAGGGCTATTACTGGGTCCAGCGTTATAAGCCTGTACCAAGTTATGGCTCTGTAATCTGTGACAGGTGCAGTATGTCTCCTTACCAGGGCAGCACATCGCCTCTTCATTGGGGGCATCGCAGGAGCATCTCTTGGTCCTGTGAAGTTCTTATCATCCTTCCTTATGTTGCAGAGGTAGCGGCCGGCCGGTGTATTTTCCATTGTGCCCTCTAGGGGCAGCATTGGTCTGCCAGCTGCAAGGGTATTATTATTTTATTATTTATTTATTAACAGTTTCTTATATAGCTCAGCAAATTCCGTTGCACTTTACAACTGGACACAATGATGAGACAAAACTGGGTAATAACAAGCAGTCATAGAGGTAGGAGGGCCCTGCTCACAAGCTTACAATCTATGGGAATTAGTATTAGTAACTCCCTACTCCCTTACACATCACTAGCCTGCCTCTGTATTACACATCACTAGCCTGCCTCTGTATTACACATCACTGGCCTGCCTCTGTATTACACATCACTGGCCTGCCTCTGTATTACATGTCACTGGCCTGCCTCTGTATTACATGTCACTGGCCTGCCCCTGTATTACACGTCACTGGCCTGCCCCTGTATTACACATCACTAACCTCTGTATTACACATCACTAGCCTGCCTCTGTA
The DNA here is from genome assembly GCF_028390025.1 of Pseudophryne corroboree. Lineage (NCBI taxonomy): Eukaryota > Metazoa > Chordata > Amphibia > Anura > Myobatrachidae > Pseudophryne > Pseudophryne corroboree. The sequence continues at coordinate 99,256,073 of NC_086446.1, forward strand.
TTACACATCACTAGCCTGCCTCTGTATTACACATCACTAGCCTGCCTCTGTATTACACATCACTAGCCTGCCTCTGTATTACACATCACTGGCCTGCCTCTGTATTACACATCACTGGCCTGCCTCTGTATTACATGTCACTGGCCTGCCTCTGTATTACATGTCACTGGCCTGCCTCTGTATTACACGTCACTGGCCTGCCCCTGTATTACACATCACTAACCTCTGTATTACACATCACTAGCCTGCCTCTGTATTACACATAACTAGCCTGCCTCTGTATTACACATCACTAGCCTGCCTCTGTATTACACATCACTAGCCTGCCTCTGTATTACACATCACTGGCCTGCCTCTGTATTACACATCACTGGCCTGCCTCTGTATTACATGTCACTGGCCTGCCTCTGTATTACATGTCACTGGCCTGCCTCTGTATTACACATCACTGGCCTGCCTCTGTATTACACATCACTGGCCTGCCTCTGTATTACACCTCACTGGCCTGCCCCTGTATTACACATCACTAACCTCTGTATTACACATCACTAGCCTGCCCCTGTATTACACATCACTGGCCTGCCTCTGTATTACACGTCACTGGCCTGCCCCTGTATTACACATCACTAACCTCTGTATTACACATCACTGGCCTGCCTCTGTATTACACATCACTAACCTCTGTATTACACATCACTGGCCTACCCCTGTATTACACATCACTAGCCTGCCTCTGTATTACACATCACTAACATGCCCCTGTATTACACATCACTGGCCTGCCTCTGTATTACACGTCACTGGCCTGCCCCTGTATTACACATCACTAACCTCTGTATTACACATCACTGGCCTGCCTCTGTATTACACATCACTAACCTCTGTATTACACATCACTGGCCTGCCCCTGTATTACACATCACTAGCCTGCCTCTGTATTACACATCACTAACATGCCCCTGTATTACACATCACTGGCCTGCCCCTGTATTACACATCACTGGCCTGCCTCTGTATTACACATCACTAGCCTGCCTCTGTATTACACATCACTGGCCTGCCTCTGTATTACATATCACTAGCCTGCCTCTGTATTACACATCACTGGCCTGCCTCTGTATTACACGTCACTGGCCTGCCCCTGTATTACACATCACTAACCTCTGTATTACACATCACTAGCTTGCCTCTGTATTACACATCACTAACCTGCCCCTGTATTACACATCACTAGCCTGCCTCTGTATTACACATCACTGGCCTGCCTCTGTATTACACATCACTAACCTGCCCCTGTATTACACATCACTAGCCTGCCTCTGTATTACACATCACTAACCTCTGTATTACACATCACTAGCCTGCCTCTGTATTACACATCACTAACCTGCCCCTGTATTACACATCACTGGCCTGCCTCTGTATTACACATCACTAGCCTGCCTCTGTATTACACATCACTGGCCTGCATCTGTATTACACATCACTGGCCTGCCCCTGTATTACACATCACTGGCCTGCCTCTGTATTACACATCACTGGCCTGCCTCTGTATTACACATCACTGGCCTGCCTCTGTATTACACGTCACTGGCCTGCCTCTATATTACACGTCACTGGCCTGCCTCTGTATTACATGTCACTAGCCTCTGTTACACATCACTAGCCTGCCTCTGTATTACACCTCACTGGCCTGCCTCTGTATTACACGTCACTAACCTCTGTATTACACATCACTAGCCTGCCTCTGTATTACACGTCACTAACCTCTGTATTACACATCACTAGCCTGCCTCTGTATTACACATTACTAACCTGCCCCTGTATTACACATCACTAGCCTGCCTCTGTATTACACATCACTGGCCTGTCTCTGTATTACACGTCACTGGCCTGCCTCTGTATTACACGTCACTGGCCTTCCTCTGTATTACATGTCACTAGCCTCTGTTACACATCACTAACCTGCCCCTGTATTACACATCACTAGCATGCCTCTGTATTACACGTCACTAACCTGCCCCTGTATTACACATCACTAGCCTGCCTCTGTATTACACGTTACTGGTCTGCACCTGTATTACACATCACTAACCTCTGTATTACACATCACTAGCCTGCCTCTGTATTACACATCACTAGCCTGCTTCTGTATTACATGTCACTAACCTCTGTATTACACACCACTGGCCTGCCTCTGTATTACACATCACTAGCCTGCCTCTGTATTACACATCACTGGCCTGCCTCTGTATTACACATCACTGGCCTGCCTCTGTATTACACCTCACTAACCTCTGTATTACACATCACTAGCCTGCCTCTGTATTACACATCGCTAACCTCTGTATTACACATCACTGGCCTGCCTCTGTATTACACATCACTAACCTCTGTATTACACATCACTAGCCTGCTTCTGTATTACACATCACTAGCCTGCCCCTGTATTACACGTCACTAGCCTGCCCCTGTATTACACATCACTAGCCTGCCCCTGTATTACACATCACTAGCCTGCTTCTGTATTACACATCACTGACCTGCCCCTGTATTACACATCACTAGCCTGCTTCTGTATTACACATCACTGGCAAACTGAGGGCACAGTGTCGGCAGGGGCTGCGTAAGGTTATTTATCCCTTAGGGCCTAATTCTGAGATGTACACAGACCTGATGGTGGTGCACTTGGGCATGTGCAGAATGGGTCTGGCCTCGTCACATGCAGTGCCCCCCGGAGCCGAAGCCTGATTGGCAGGTTTCTGTCATTTGGGGGCGTTTTATGGTAGTGTTGAGGCCATGGTTGTGTCTTCCTGGGCTCAGATACGGAGCTGCAAAGGGCAGGCAGCCCTCGGATATGGCCGATGGTCTCGCAAGTGATCCGATGCTGCATCTTAGGACATAACATTGGGATCTGTGGTGCTGGCATGTGGCGTCTTTTCCCTGAAACGCCTCCTGCGCCATTAGCATGTGACCTTCGGTCATCTCTTAATCAGACCCTACGGTCAGTAAAAAAAAAAAAAAAAACCTATATACAGTATATACATAATATTTGTATAGACAAACAGGTAGAATACTCACAGCTGGGCCCTGTCTCGCCATCTCTCTTTTCCTGTCTGCCATACGGTACCCTGTGGCCATGCCTGTGGGTGGGCGGGGCTCTATCATTGTAGTCATTCTGCAGACAGACAATACCAGTCATATAGGTGGCAGGTTACCTCTCTGGGTAAAACGCTCAGTAACAGGGCGTGCCCAGTCTCCCCTTGCTGACTCAGTGTCCATCCCGGGATCCGGTCTGAAGATCGACAGTGTCTAGGTCGACAATGTTTAGGTCGACCACTATAGGTCGACAGTCACTAGGTCGACATGGATGGAAGGTCGACAGGGTTTCTAGGTCGACATGTGCTAGGTTGACAGGTCTAAAGGTGGACATGAGTTTTTCACATTTTTTTTCTTTTTTTGAATTTTTTCATACTTAACGATCCACGTGGACTACGATTGGAACGGTAAAGTGTGCCGAGCGAAGCGGTAGCGGAGCGAAGGCACCATGCCCGAAGCATGGCGAGCGAAGCGAGCCATGCGAGGGGACGCGGTGCACTAATTTGGGATCCCGGTCACTCTACGAAGAAAACGACACCAAAAAAAAAAAAATCCTCATGTCGACCTTTAGACCTGTCGACCTAGCACATGTCGACCTAGAAACCCTGTCGACCTTCCATCCATGTCGACCTAGTGACTGTCGACCTATAGTGGTCGACCTAAACATTGTCGACCTAGACACTGTCGATTTGATGAACCACACCCGTCCATCCCATATATTCCTTATTAGTGTCTCCCAGGTCACCATGACTGATCCCTACTGATCCTTATACAAGTCACAGTCTCTCTATACATGACCTCTATAAGTACTTGCTTTCTCCTTGTACAGTCCAGGCATGTGGGCTCCTTGTTTACATAGAAACATATATTCCTGGTTTACAGTGGAGCTGGAGCAGCCTGTGTGCACCCCACATGTAAACTGTAATGCCGCCTACTGGTTACTGTCAGAACTACAGTATGTGTGTCACTGTCTGTACACATAAACAACCTAATGATAATTTGTGGACCCTTTATTCAAAAGTAAAGCATTCATTACCTTTACTACCAAGAAATAATGACACGGAGACTTGAATTTGGCAGAAAATTGTTAGCTATTTATTGTACCCTAACCATTAGTAAACCTGTAAATTGAAAAATGTATTTAACATGCCGATTCAGCCGGCATATGGTGGCAGAAAAAAGAACGGCTCTATTCAACTGACGCTAACCTCAAAACGTTAAAATTGAAAACTATCCTAATTTAAATACAAACTATAAAATCGGTAATAGGTGCCCAACTCATACCCCCACGGTGACTACCCACCCTGATGGGTGATGCCGCTGCCCCCGGACGGGTAGTCGAGCGGCCTTAAAAGTCAATGGAGGTGAGTGCACCTAAACCACACCAAACTGTAAATCACTACAGCTAACAAGACAAACTACAACCTGCCGTTCTTTTCCGCCAACAGCGAAAGACTCCTCCCCAGAGTCTTTGCACCGCCACCATAACCTCAACCTAACTCCTGCAACACTAGAAACAGATCCTCCAGGAACAGCATCATCCCCTCATTGGACAGATGCACACCATCAGGCCGAAAAAGGTGACTTTCTCGAAACCGAATCCTAGGGTGGCGAACCACTTTGCCTCCGTGGGACAACACCCACTTCGCCACCGCCCCATTCACCTTCTGCCTGGCCTCATCAATCAGGCGACCGTCCGCCACACCTCGCCAACTCAACCTTGGCACCATCATTGAGAACACCAAGACACAATTGGTCCATGCTGCGGCCACACAGGCCAGATCCTTCATCATGGCCCACCGCAGCTCCAAAGATGTCCTCTTCCCCAGGTCGTTGCCACCTAAATGGACAACCAGTACCCTAGGGACTCCATGCTCGCTGGCCTGACTGACTAATCTACTCTTCAGATCTTTCCACATCATCCCCCGCCAACCAAGCCAACGAACGCCATGAGCCCTAGGAAACATCTGCGCCCCCTCCGAGGCCAAAAACCTGGCTGCCCAGTACACATAAGAGTGGCCAACCACCCAGACTGCCAAATCATCGTCTACCCAACCTGAAGAGAAGGAAAGGGGTAAAAATTCGGTTAATAAGAATCTAAAGCAGAGTTTATTAAATGCATTAACCTGAAGGATCTGCCAAAAGAAAAAATGGATTTTCGTGTCTTGCAGAAGTAACGGCCTAGCCGATCTGCACAAGCTTCCAGCCAATTTGAAGCAGAACATAAACACACAATGGGAAAATCATCCACCGGGGGTGAGATAAACGGTCCCTCCATCCTACCCAGCCTTAGCTCCTTATCCACTTTCTCCCGCAGAACCGACGGCAAGGCACGAGCAGACTGGAGATTCCATTGGGCCCGGACCGAAACCTTGCTCGCAACAGGCAAGCGACAAAAACCAAACTGAAAACCGTAAAACAAAAACTGCGCGTCCGCCTTATTTGGATACCAATCCAACCACTTGGCCATTGTATCCAAATTAATTGGCGTTGGTGCTCAGCGGAGCGCTCCCGCTCACTCCAGGTCTTGGGTAATTTTGCTTACCCCGGGCGCCCTGGCGACTGCCTTTAAAACAGGTAGAGGCTGGGTGGGAGCCGCCACATTGCAAGCACAAATGTCGAAACCGACACTGCTTGCCGAAGGAACAGGACGCATTGTTAAATGCGAAGCACTTCCCTTTTGCGGCGGCCTGCCCCCCCCCCCCCCCCCCCCACGGACGGCCAACCTACCTGTCTTGCCCGATCCGCCGTCCGCGCCGGTCCCTTGGGCGGACGACCCTGCGCGGTGCCCGTCCACCCCCGGATTCCGGGGCTCCCTAGCCGGTTGAGAAGCCCGGGTGACTTGGAGCCAGACTTCCACGTCCATGCAACCAAAGTCAATCTCCTGCAAGCAGTCCTGTTTTTCCCGGAATTTCTCGTCATACATCCGCCATTCGATGCCCGACGATGTGCGCTGCATATCGTGTATTAAATGCAGGTATCTAATGACGTTCATATGTTCGTCAGGCCTATCTTCTAGGTAACAAGCCGCGAAGACACAAAAACCGGCCAGCCAATTGTCGAAGGTACGGAAAGCCTCGGCCCCGATGCCCTTCTTTGCTGACGCCGACTTATAGTCCTTCTTTGCGTCCTTCGTCAAGACAAACATATCAACGTAATCGCCCCTGCAGATTTTCCTACGGCAGCTATCCCTCAGTCCCCGCATCACGGCAGTGTAATCGCAGTGGACTACCACAGGCAAATCGCGGCGCTTCTTGGCCCTGCGAGCGTCCTCGCTAAGCCGCTTACGTCTCTTCCGCCTCTCCTGCTGACCCACCGCCCTCTTGGCGTATTTCGTCGCGCGCTTTTTCGCCCTAGTCGTGCTACTGACTTCAGACGCCGGCGACGACAGAGAAGAAGAAGAGGAAGAGCTGCGAGAACTAGAGAGCGTGCTGGAGCCCGATCCCGACTGCTCTACCTCACCTGATGCCGTCGACTGCTCGGACAGGGAATCCTCCGGTGTGGCAAATGCGACATCCTCATCCTCGCTCCCCACCATCTCAACTTCTCCGCGATCACCTGAAGAAGAAGACGGAGCAAAGGACCCAGAAACCAATCGCGGCGCATGCCTAGCACCCCGGGGCGAAGGCGTTCCCCGCTTCGCGCCCCTGCTCGTCCCGCACGGAACGCTGACCCAGCTCCCCCGCGGCCGCCCCCAGCTCGCGGCAAGCGCGAGCAACTCACTGCGCCGCCGACACCGCCCGCGTACCGGACCCGCTTGCTACTGCATGCGTGCCGGAACGCCTTGCCACCCCCGGGGATGCGGCAGCGGCCAGCGGACCCAATGCCGCCACCACCGTTGACAGGGCCGACGCCAGCTCTCCGGAGGGGTCCTGACCACCCCAAAACTCATTGCCGTCCCCCGCGGGATCCCCCGCAGATGCCGGCGCGCGCCTCCCTGCCCGACGCCCGACAGGCGCCAACAGGGGGCCCGATGCCCGAAGCCCAGACTGGCCCGGTGGGGAACCGGCAGCGCCCCTGACCACCAGCGGCCTTGTCCCCCATTAGTCACTGCTCCCCCCCAGTGTCTGCCTTATGGTGCCAGCGCTGCCTCCGCTGTCAGACCCCCCGCGCGCACCCTCCCCCCGCAGGCCGGAGCTCCCTCCACCCGTTGGGAGGGCGCCGCGGCATGACTCCCCGCTGCCCTGCTCATTTCTGCTGTGTCCCCCCCGCTCTCCGCCGGACTCCGGCTGCAAGGGAGTGAGCCGAGGAGACAAGGAGACCAGCGGCGCCACTGCGCGCACACGTGCGCGAACGGCACCACCTGTGGAGAGCGCGGGCAAACGCGCACCCCGTGCGCGCAGCCCGCCTCTTCCCGCCACTAACCCTCCGTCCACGCCTTCATGGGGAACTGACGAACGAGACCCCGCGACGGGCCTCGTCCGACTTGTCGCCGCCTCCCGCCCGCTCAGCCCCCCTCGCCTGGCACCGCCTCGCGACCGCGACGAGGGGGAAGAGACGGGACGACACTGCATCCTCCATCGGCCGCCCACCGTGGCACGCGTGCGGTCGCCCGAACGCGGCACCGAAGCCTCCAGTGCTGCACCCAAAGGTGAGGGCCGATGCCCGTCCACCTCCGGGCGTCCTGCCTGCACCCCCAGCCCTCCCCGCTGCCCACGCCCGGCTGGCAAGACCGGCCCGGAACCTAGCGGCAAGGATGACCGGATCCGCCGCGCCCCGTCCACACCAGCGCCCGCGTAGGCCCCAGAGGATGGGAAGCCGTCCACAGTGCCAGCCAGCCCGTCCTCGGGCCCAGACCCACCGCCTGATGAGCGGTAACGGGCTGGGGTCCCGGCGGCACGGCGAGGGCGAGATGCGGCCATCACAGACAGATGAGAAATAGTGAAGGGAAGTGGCTTTTAATAAATGGATCTAAAGCAAAACAAAGGCCAACAATGGGGAGACTCTGCTATGCAGCACTCACCAAGGCAATTTCAGCAGCAAGAGAGACCGAGCTGGCCTAGCATTCCCTATATATATTAACCCTCCCCTTTTTCCATGGGCTGTACTTTCCTCACAGCTAGGTCCACCCCTCACAGGATGTTTAACTCTCTCCATTCCTATGCAGTCATTTCGCTCTCCTTACCTCAGTGATGTAGGGGTAGGAGTGGTAATGTTCTCTGCATCTGACTCTTCGTCTGGGCATCGCGTTACATGGGCCCAGTACAGAGCTATTCACACCAGCAAATCAAATCACTGCATGATACAGAAACACAGGTAGATTATCACCATCTGTCCCAAACACAGACACCGCTTGCTCTGCGGCCTGCAGGTTACCGTTCCCAATCGTAGTCCACGTGGATCGTAAAGTGTGAAACAGTTAAAAAAAATGGTCAAAAGGTTGAAATGAGTTTTTCACATGTTTTTCTATCGACCTAGAACATGTCAACCTAGTTACTGTCCACCAATAGTGGTCGACCTAGACACTGTCGACCTAGAGACCGGATACCAGAGAGTGGCACCTTATAATCTTCCCCTGATTATACTGTATGTCATGTGTATACCAGCGCTGGCGTGTTACACGCCTCTACATTATTTCCATTTTCTCACACGTCCTAGAGGATGCTGGGGATGACATCAAGACCATGGGGTATAGACGGGATCCGCAGGAGACATGGGCACTCTAAAGACTTTTCATTGGGTGTGAACTGGCTCCTCCCTCTATGCCCCTCCTCCAGACCTCCGTTTTAGAAATGTGGCCAGGTCGACTGGATGCACTCTGAAGAGCTCTACTGAGTTTCTCTGAAAAGACTTATGTTAGGTTTGTTATTTTCAGGGAGAACTGCTGGCAACAGACTCCCTGCTTCGTGGGACTGAGGGGGCAGAAGTAGGAACCAACTTCCTGAAGAGTTTCATGGCTCTGCTTCTGGCTGACAGGACACCATTAGCTCCTGAAGGGTACTGAATGCTAGCCGTGCCTAGATGCTCACTCCCACAGCACGCCGTCACCCCCCTCACAGAGCCAGAAGTCAGAAGACAGGTGAGTAGAAGAAGACAGATCTTCTATCAAGAAAGTGACGGCTAAAGGTACCGCGCGGCTGGCGGGAGCGTAGCGCGCCATTGCTGCCCACACACACAGGCACTGCAGGGTGCAGGGCGTGGTGGGGGGGCGCCCTGGGCAGCAAAAATACCTCTATAAACTGGCAAAAAGGGGGCATAAGATGCCCGGGCACAGCCCTAACCCCGCCAGTATAAATATTATGAAAAGTTTCTGAGGTAAAAAGGGCGGAGCTTCTTCCTCAGGCAGCCAGCACACTGCTCAGTACCATGTTCTCTCTCCTCAGGCTGCAGAGAAATCGCTGGTCCTCCTTCACTTCTGACTACAAGTATCAGGGTGCAAAACAGGGGGGGGGGGGGGCACAAGCGAATTTGGTGCTTTACAAGTGTGTTTTACTGTGTAAAAAGCGCTGCATGTCAGTGGGCATTCTGTGTTCACAGGCATTAGATACTGGCGCTGGGGTTGTGAACTGGCTGCTCCTAAACTGTGTCCATCTGACAGATTTTACTGTGGGTCTGTCCCCTAATAAGTCCCAGTGTGTCTGTGTCTGTGTGTGTGTGTGTGTGTGTGTGTGTGTGTGTTGTACATGTGTTTAAGACATGTCAGAGGCAGGGAGTTCCTCCCCGGGGAAAACCATTTTAGGGACACAGAAGTGTAATGTGGTGACGCTGCCGGCACACCAAGAGCCTGCATGGGTGAAAGAAATACGTGATAGTATGCATCATATCAATAGGAGATTAGATATGTCTGAATCTCATGCTGAGTGCTGGAGAAAATCTGTGGAGGATTTGATTTTTCCGGGCTCTGTTCTTCCATCCGCAGGCGACCCCTCTGGGTCACATAAGAGACCATTTGCAAATATTGTGAATACTGATACCGACACGGACACTGATTCTTGTGTCGACGATAGTGACTCCAGGGAAATAGATCATAAATTGGCAAAAAATATACAATATATGATTGTGGCTATAAGGGAAGTTCTGGAAGTCACGAAAGCCACCCCTGTACCTCAGGAGAAGGCTTATTTCTATAAAGAAAAGAAATCTAAGGTCACTTTCCCTCTTTCCCACGAGCTTAATACACTCTTTGAAGGGATGTGGGTGAATCCCGAAAATAAATTTCGTATTCCCAAGAGAATTCAGATAGCTTATCCTTTCCCAGTGGAGGACAGGAAAAAATGTGAGTGGAGGACAGTGCACTGTCCAGGTTGACAAAGAAGGTAATTCTCCCTGCACCTGACACGGCTTCACTAAAAGAGCCAGGAGACCGAAAGATGGAAAGTACATTGAAATCCATTTATGTTGCCAATGGTACGCTGCTCAGGCCCACAATTGCTTGTGCGTGGGTGAGTCGCGCTATTGAAAAATGGTCAGAAAGCGTGTCATCAGAAATTGACACGATTGATAAAGATGTGATACTCCTTAAGTTAGGGAATATCAAAGACGCTGCCGCATACATGCTAGAAGCGATGAAAGATATTGGATTCTTGAGTTCACAATCCGCTACCATGGCAGTATCGGCTCGGCGGGCGCTGTGGATTCGCCAGTGGAACGCGGATGCAGATTTCAAAAGAAATATGGAGGCTCTCCCATATAAAGGTGAGGCCTTATTTGGCGATGGACTGGATGCGTTAGTCTCGGCGGCTACCGCAGGTAAGTCAACATTTTTGCCCTCTGCGCCTGCACCGGCAAAAAAGACATATCACCCGCACATGCAGTCCTTTCGGCCCAATAAATACAAAAAAGCGAGAGGTCCCCCCTTCTTTGCGGGTAGGGGAAAGGGAAAGAAGTCCACAGCAGCTTCAGGTTCCCAGGAGCAGAAGTCTACCCCTACTTCTGCCAAATCTTCAGCATGACGCTGGGGCTCCTTTGCGGGAGGCCGCTCGGGTGGGGGCACGTCTCAAACTGTTCAGCCAAAGTTGGATTCTGTCTGACCTGGATCCCTGAGTGTTGCAAATAGTGTCCCAGGAATACAAGCTGGAGTTTCAAGACGTTTCCCCATGCCTATTTTTCAAATCGACCTTGCCAGCTTCTCTTCCAGAAAGGGAAGCAGTAACAGCGGCAATCCAAAAATTATGTCAGGATCAGGTCATAGTCCTGGTACCTTTGTCACAACAAGAGGAGGGGTTTTATTCAAGCCTTTTTTGTAGTTCCGAAGCCGGACGGCTCGGTCAGACCGATCCTAAACCTGAAAAATCTGAATCTCTCCTTGAAACAATTCAAGTTCAAAATGGAATCACTGAGGGCAGTGATTTCCAGTCTGGAGGAGGGGGACTACATGGTGTCGGTAGACATAAAAGATGCTTAACTGCATGTTCCCATTTATCCTCCTCACCAGGCTTATCTGAGATTCGCGGTTCAGGATTGCCATTACCAATTCCAGACGTTACCTTTCGGTCTCTCCACGGCGCGGAGGGTATTCACCAAGGTGATGGCGGAGATGATGGTTCTCCTACGTCAAAAAGGAGTCAATATAATTCCTTATCTAGACGATCTCCTGATAAAGGCGAGATCCAGGGAGCAGTTGTTACAAAACATCACACTCTCCCTGTCAATACTCCAACAACACGGGTGGATCATAAATTACCCAAAGTCACAGTTGGAACCGACGACAAGATTGTCTTTTCTCGGGATGATTCTGGACACAGAAGTTCAGAGAGTATTTCTTCCGGTGGAAAAGGCTCTGGAAATTCAGAAAATGGTATAACCGATATTGAAACCATCGAGTGTGTCGATCCATCAGTGCATTCGGTTGTTGGGGAAGATGGTGGCGGCCTACGAGGCCATACAGTTTGGCAGGTTCCATGCCAGGGTATTCCAGTGGGACCTGTTGGACAAGTGGTCGGGATCCCACCTACACAGGCACCGGAAGATAATCCTGTCGTCAAAAGCCAGGATTTCACTCCTGTGGTGGCTATACAGTTCTCACCTACTAGAGGGACGCAGGTTTAGGATTCAGGACTGGCTCCTGGTAACCACGGATGCAAGTCTCCGAGGCTGGGGAGCTGTCACTCAGGGAGAAAGTTTCCAGGGAAAATGGTCAAGTCAGGAAGCCTGCCTTCACATAAACGTGCTGGAATTGAGAGCCATTTACAACGGCCTTCAACAAGCGGTGCATCTTCTTCAAGATCATCCCGTGCAGATCCAGTCGGACAATGTAACAGCAGTCGCGTACATAAACAGGCAGGGCGGAACGAAAAGCAGAGCGGCAATGGCAGAGGTGACAAAGATCCTCCTCTGGGCAGAAAGACATGTAAAGGCTCTGTCTGCAATTTTCATTCCGGGAGTAGACACCTGGGAATCAGACTTCCTCAGCAGACACGATCTCCATCCAGGAGAGTGGGGCCTACACCAAGAAGTGTTCACAGAGGTGACAAGTCTTTGGGGAGTTCCTCAAGTAGACATGATGGCATCTCATCTCAACAAGAAGCTTCAGAAATATTGTTCCAGGTCGAGAGACCCTCAAGCAATAGCAGTGGATGCACTGGTGGCCCAGTGGGTGTTCCGGTCGGTGTATGTCTTCCCTCCACTTCCGCTGATCCCAAAAGTGCTCAGGATCATAAGAAGAACAAGAGTTCGAGCAATCTTCATTGCCCCAGACTGGCCAAGGAGGGCTTGGTACCCAGATCTTCAGGAGTTGCTCATAGAAGATCCTCTTCCTCTTCGCGAGGACCTGCTGCAGCAGGGGCCATGCGTGTATCAAGACTTACCGCGGCTACGTTTGACAGCATGGCTGCTGAGCGCCGGATCCTAGCCCGAAAGGGTATTCCCAAGGAAGTCATCCCCACCCTTATTCAGGCCAGGAAAAGAGTAACGTTGAAACATTGGGACGTTTTCTCCATTTTCTGCAGGCTGGTGTGGAGGTGGGCCTACGATTGGGATCAATCAAGGTCCAGATTTCGGCCTTGTCAGTGTTCTTCCAAAAACAATTGGCCTCTCTTCCAGAGGTTCAGACCTTCGTGAAAGGGGTTCTGCACATCCAGCCTCCATTTGTGCCTCCAGTGGCACCATGGTGTTACGCACACCAGTGCTAACAGGAGTATACCGGTGTATGAACAGAGAGGGAAGCGAAGCAAACGAACTCACAGACAGTATAACATAACATACACAGGAGGTGATGGAATAACTAATAAACACAAAGTGAACGGAGAAGCCCAAAGGCTCAGGAATTGGGTGTCACCCTAGTGTCAGGAATGCTCAGATGGAATAGAGCGGACAATGAAGCGAGGTGTAGTGATTTAACATGTGGAGCACCTGAAATGATGTTGCTAAGAGCAACAGAAAAAACCCCAAAGGGTTACCAACGGGTTTGGGAATAAACTCCTTGGTCAGAGATAGAAATATAGACACAAGGAGAGTATCCACAATCCTAACCCCCACTTGCAGGGCACAGGTTCAGCTTACTGCCACTAAACTGACACCTGGACGCCCTGCACAGTGAGGGAGGATTAAGCAAGCAGGTCTGAGAGTACAGCCGCAAACCTGCTGGGTTCACAGAATAGCAAAAGAACCCCAGTATGTCAAACAACTGACTCCAGTCTTACTGCTAGGTCCGGATTGGCAGAATGAAGTACCGAATCCCAAGGCCTATTCGCAGTAAGCAACAAGTAAATACAAAGTCACACAGTACTAGCTAACTCTCTGGAACTGACTAACAAACAAAGATTCAGCAGCATTTGCCTAGCCTGAGAGGAAGGTTTATATAGCAGGTGCTGTCCACGCCCCACTCAGACCTCACAGACTGTGAGCACAAAACCAGCGCCGGATTCCCTGCCGTGCACAGAGCCTGTAACCACTACACAGTAAAAACCCGGACCGGAGTATCAGCTGCGCTCAGGTTACTTCGCTAACACTTGCCTCCCGGTTGCCATGGCGATGTGGCAGCACAGAGCAGGAGATCCTAACAGTACCCCCCCTCTGACGAGGGGTCAAAGAACCCCTACCACCGGGTTTATCGGGGAACTGCGAGAAGAAAGAGCGTATCAGTCTGGGGGCATGAAGATCACAACTGCGCACCCACGACCGCTCCTCCGGGCTATACTCCTTCCAGTGCACCAAAAATGACAGCCGACCCCGAACCATCTTGGAGTCAAGAACCCTTTCAACCACAAACTCCCTCTGACCCCATATCAGAAGAGGAGAAGGTCTTCCACTGGAAGAAGGATTACTAACCGCCAGTTTTAAAAGGGAACAATGAAATGTTTTATTGATACCCAATGAACGGGGCAGATCTAACTGAAATGCCACCGGATTGATAACCCTGGTGATCTTATAAGGGCCGATGAACCGGGGGCCTAACTTATGAGATGGCTGTCTCAACTTCAAATTCTTGGTGGACAACCAGACGAAGTCTCCTAATTTGAAGCTGCAGGGTCTTCTCCGCTTATCAAAAACTCTTTTGGTCACTAATGACACAGACACAAGGGCTTTCTTCACTTTCCTCCAAATACCCCTAAGGACCGAAACAACAGAGGAACCACCAGGCGTGGAATCCAGGGGGTCAAAAGAATTGGCCTTAGGATGATGCCCATACACACAAAGGAAGGGAGAGATCCCTGTAGCAGAGTGAGCCGCGTTGTTATAGGCAAACTCCGCCATGGACAGATGAGCAACCCAGTCAGTATGACACTTGGAGACATAACACCTGAGGAACTGCTCCAAGGACTGGTTCACCCTCTCAGTCTGCCCATTAGACTGTGGATGGTAGCCTGACGACAAGCTCACAGAAATCTGGAGATCAGAACAAAATGCCCTCCAGAATTTGGCCACAAACTGGGATCCACGGTCAGAGACCACATCAAGTGGCAACCCGTGGAGGCGCACAACATGCTGCAAAAATAACTCAGACAGGCGTCTGGCCGATGGCAACCCAACCAGTGGAACGAAATGCGCCATCTTCGAAAACCTGTCAACGACAACCCAAATGGCTGTCATCCCCGAGGATTTGGGCAAGTCCACCACAAAATCCATGGAAATGTGGGTCCATGGCTTAGACGGAATAGAGAGTGGATGTAATGGGCCGACAGGAACCCCTCTAGAAGTTTTATTTCGGGCACAAACGTCACATGCCCGAACCCACTGATCCACATCCCTAGCCACCGAGGGCCACCACACCGCCCTAGACAGCAACTCCCGAGTTCTGGCAATACCCGGATGCCCTGCCGACCTCTTGGCATGGAATTCCAGGAACACTCGCTGTCTTAACCTAGGAGGCACAAACAAGAGACCTACCGGAAGGTCTGGAGGAGCCTGCTCCTGTGCTCTAAGGACTAATGACAAGAGGTCCTGGGTAATGCCCACTTTAATACATGATGGGGACACAATGGGCAATGGCTCCTCGGTGGTCTCTTGAACTGGAGCAAAACTCTGCGAGAGCGCATCAGCCTTGATGTTTTTTGACCCAGGGCGATATGTTATCAAAAAATTAAAGCGAGCAAAAAACAAAGCCCATCGTGCCTGCCTGGCATTGAGCCGCTTCGCTGACTCTAAATATGCCAGATTCTTATGGTCGGTGAGAATTGAGACCACAAACTTAGCCCCCTCAAGCCAGTGTCTCCACTCCCCGAGTGCATCCTTTATAGCCAACAATACCCGGTTACCCACATCATAATTCATCTCGGCAGACGGAAATTTACGGGAAAAGTAAGCACAGGGATGAAGGCGATTATCAGACACCCCCATCTGAGAGAGCACTGCCCCAATACCTATCTCAGAGGCATCCACTTCTACCACGAAAGGACGCTCTGGATCTGGGTGTCGCAGCACCTTGGCCGAGACAAATGCCCTTTTGAGACGGGCAAAGGCCGCTTTGGCCTCACAAGACCAGTGAGCAACATCCGCCCCTTTCTTAGTGAGTGCCACCAAGGGGGCCACTATAGACGAAAATCCAGCGATAAACCGTCTATAAAAATTCGCAAAGCCCAGAAAACGCTGAAGCGTCTTCAAACTAGTGGGCTGCACCCAATCCAGGACTGCCTGTACCTTAGAACCCTCCATTTGGAAACCTTCTGAGGAGATAATATACCCTAGAAATGCGATTTGCTGGACTTCAAACTCGCACTTCTCCAGCTTCGCCCCAAGCTGGTGGTCTCTGAGTTTCTGGAGGACTAAGCGTACATGCTTCCGATGTTCCTCCAGGGAATGAGAGAAGATTAGGATGTCATCTAGATAAACAACTAAGAATCTATCCAAATATTCCCTGAGCACATCGTTCATGAATTCCTGGAAGACTGCCGGGGCATTAGAGAGCCCAAAAGGCATCACCAAATATTCATAATGCCCTGAGTGGGTATTAAAGACAGTCTTCCATTCATCCCCCTCTCTTATTCGGATTAGATTGTAAGCACCGCGTAGGTCAATCTTAGAAAAAATGGTGGCAGTACGAAGCTGGTCAAACAAAACCGAAATGAGAGGCAGTGGGTACGAGTTTTTAATCGTGATACGGTTCAATTCCCTGAAGTCGATGCAGGGTCGCAACGAACCGTCCTTTTTACCCACGAAGAAGAACCCCGACCCAACTGGGGACTGTGAGGGTCTGATAAATCCCTTAGCCAAGTTCTCCTGAATGTACTCTGCCATAGCCTGAGTCTCAGGACGTGACAGGGAGTACAACCTGCTCTTGGGAAGCTTAGCATCCGGCAACAAATCAATGGCACAGTCATAGGGGCGATGGGGAGGTAGTACCTCCGCAACTTTTTTGGAGAACACATCCGCAAAATCTGCATAACATCCTGGCAATCCTGGCAAACTTAGCTGCGAGAGCCTGACTGGAAGGCTCAAGCAACTCCTGAAACAATCACTACCCCAACTAAGAATCTCCCCAGAGACCCAGTCAAATTGAGGGTTATGGGCCCTTAACCAGGGTAACCCCAAAACCAATGGGGCAAAAGAACAGACAGTCACATAAAAAGACAATTTTTCAGAGTGTGTGGCTCCAATAAACAAAGGAATTTGGCTGGTGCAGGAGGTAATTTTACCCTGGGACAATGGTTCCCCGTTTAACCCACAGATCTCAATCTCTGATGCCAAAGGTACTGAGGGAACAGAGTGTTCCAGGGCGAATTGACGGTCCATGAAAACCCCATCGGCCCCACTGTCAACAAAGGCCTCAGTCTTGACAGTTTGACCAAGGATCTCCAAAGTCACCGGAATGAAAAAAGTATTTTTGGGAAATTCTGACTTCTGGCCTGACAGGATATTTCCCATCACCCTCAGGCCCTGAAGTTTTCCGGTTTTTCTGGGCATGATACTACAACATGACCTTTATTCCCACAGTACAAACACAAACCCTGCTGTCTCCTCCGCGTCTTCTCACGCGAGGAGAGGCGGGTAGCCCCAATCTGCATAGGCTCCTCGGAATATTCCTCAGAGTCTGAGGTTCCCTTGGGAAAAAAGGAAACTGCGGTCTCCCTTTCAAGCCAACGCTCTCTCAGCCGTCTATCCACCCGGATGGATAACTGCATGAGCTGATCTAAGCTATCAGGCGAGGGATATTGTACCAGTTGGTCCTTTATCTGGTCAGAAAGGCCCCTTCGGTACTGGTTTCTCAGGGCTGGGTCATTCCACTGGGTATCATGAGCCAACCTCCGAAACTCCGTACTATAAACCTCAGCTGGCCGTCGCCCTTGCTTAAGAACCGTAATCTGAGCCTCGGCTGAAGCCATCTTGTCAGGGTCATCTTACAAAATGCCCAGTGCCGTAAAAAAAGCATCAACACTTTTAAGCGACGGACAGTCAGGCTGTAACCCATATGCCCAGACCTGTGGGTCTCCTTGTAGCAAGGAAATCACCATGCCCACCCGCTGAATCTCCGACCCAGAAGACTGGGGCCTAAGCCTGAAATATAGCTTACAGCTCTCCTTGAAACAAAAGAACTGCGAGCGATCTCCAGAAAAACGATCCGGGAGATTTACTTTCGGCTCCTTAACCCCTGAACTTGCCGCTCCTGCTGCGGGAGCTCCGCTAGCGGCCTGCGGGATGTTCATTTTAATGGACATCTCATTAAATTATCGAGTCAGGACCTGCACCTGATCGACCACCTGTTGCAAAGTATTTTGAGGGGTATGCTCCATATTCCCACAAAATTTCAACAGGAGTAGGGCTGCTGAATATGTTACGCACACCAGTGCTAACAGGAGTATACCGGTGTATGAACAGAGAGGGAAGCGAAGCAAACGAACTCACAGACAGTATAACATAACATACACAGGAGGTGATGGAATAACTAATAAACACAAAGTGAACGGAGAATCCCAAAGGCTCAGGAATTGGGTGTCTCCCTAGTGTCAGGAATGCTCAGATGGAATAGAGCGGACAATGAAGCGAGGTGTAGTGATTTAACATGTGGAGCACCTGAAATGATGTTGCTAAGAGCAACAGAAAAAACCCCAAAGGGTTACCAACGGGTTTGGGAATAAACTCCTTGGTCAGAGATAGAAATATAGACACAAGGAGAGTATCCACAATCCTAACCCCCACTTGCAGGGCACAGGTTCAGCTTACTGCCACTAAACTGACACCTGGACGCCCTGCACAGTGAGGGAGGATTAAGCAAGCAGGTCTGAGAGTACAGCCGCAAACCTGCTGGGTTCACAGAATAGCAAAAGAACCCCAGCATGTCAAACAACTGACTCCAGTCTTACTGCTAGGTCCGGATTGGCAGAATGAAGTACCGAATCCCAAGGCCTATTCGCAGTAAGCAACAAGTAAATACAAAGTCACACAGTACTAGCTAACTCTCTGGAACTGACTAACAAACAAAGATTCAGCAGCATTTGCCTAGCCTGAGAGGAAGGTTTATATAGCAGGTGCTGTCCACGCCCCACTCAGACCTCACAGACTGTGAGCACAAAACCAGCGCCGGATTCCCTGCCGTGCACAGAGCCTGTAACCACTACACAGTAAAAACCCGGACCGGAGTATCAGCTGCGCTCAGGTTACTTCGCTAACACTTGCCTCCCGGTTGCCATGGCGATGTGGCAGCACAGAGCAGGAGATCCTAACAGTACCCCCCCTCTGACGAGGGGTCAAAGAACCCCTACCACCGGGTTTATCGGGGAACTGCGAGAAGAAAGAGCGTATCAGTCTGGGGGCATGAAGATCACAACTGCGCACCCACGACCGCTCCTCCGGGCTATACCCCTTCAAGTGCACCAAAAATGACAGCCGACCCCGAACCATCTTGGAGTCAAGAACCCTTTCAACCACAAACTCCCTCTGACCCCGTATCAGAAGAGGAGAAGGTCTTCCACTGGAAGAAGGATTACTAACCGCCAGTTTTAAAAGGGAACAATGAAATGTTTTATTGATACCCAATGAACGGGGCAGATCTAACTGAAATGCCACCGGATTGATAACCCTGGTGATCTTATAAGGGCCGATGAACCGGGGGCCTAACTTATGAGATGGCTGTCTCAACTTCAAATTCTTGGTGGACAACCAGACGAAGTCTCCTAATTTGAAGCTGCAGGGTCTTCTCCGCTTATCAAAAACCCTTTTGGTCACTAATGACACAGACACAAGGGCTTTCTTCACTTTCCTCCAAATACCCCTAAGGACCGAAACAACAGAGGAACCACCAGGCGTGGAATCCAGGGGGTCAAAAGAATTGGCCTTAGGATGATGCCCATACACACAAAGGAAGGGAGAGATCCCTGTAGCAGAGTGAGCCCCGTTGTTATAGGCAAACTCCGCCATGGACAGATGAGCAACCCAGTCAGTATGACACTTGGAGACATAACACCTGAGGAACTGCTCCAAGGACTGGTTCACCCTCTCAGTCTGCCCATTAGACTGTGGATGGTAGCCTGACGACAAGCTCACAGAAATCTGGAGATCAGAACAAAATGCCCTCCAGAATTTGGCCACAAACTGGGATCCACGGTCAGAGACCACATCAAGTGGCAACCCGTGGAGGCGCACAACATGCTGCAAAAATAACTCAGACAGGCGTCTGGCCGATGGCAACCCAACCAGTGGAACGAAATGCGCCATCTTCGAAAACCTGTCAACGACAACCCAAATGGCTGTCATCCCTGAGGATTTGGGCAAGTCCACCACAAAATCCATGGAAATGTGGGTCCATGGCTTAGACGGAATAGAGAGTGGATGTAATGGGCCGACAGGAACCCCTCTAGAAGTTTTATTTCGGGCACAAACGTCACATGCCCGAACCCACTGATCCACATCCCTAGCCACCGAGGGCCACCACACCGCCCTAGACAGCAACTCCCGAGTTCTGGCAATACCCGGATGCCCTGCCGACCTCTTGGCATGGAATTCCAGGAACACTCGCTGTCTTAACCTAGGAGGCACAAACAAGAGACCTACCGGAAGGTCTGGAGGAGCCTGCTCCTGTGCTCTAAGGACTAATGACAAGAGGTCCTGGGTAATGCCCACTTTAATACATGATGGGGACACAATGGGCAATGGCTCCTCGGTGGTCTCTTGAACTGGAGCAAAACTCTGCGAGAGCGCATCAGCCTTGATGTTTTTTGACCCAGGGCGATATGTTATCAAAAAATTAAAGCGAGCAAAAAACAAAGCCCATCGTGCCTGCCTGGCATTGAGCCGCTTCGCTGACTCTAAATATGCCAGATTCTTATGGTCGGTGAGAATTGAGACCACAAACTTAGCCCCCTCAAGCCAGTGTCTCCACTCCCCGAGTGCATCCTTTATAGCCAACAATACCCGGTTACCCACATCATAATTCATCTCGGCAGACGGAAATTTACGGGAAAAGTAAGCACAGGGATGAAGGCGATTATCAGACACCCCCATCTGAGAGAGCACTGCCCCAATACCTATCTCAGAGGCATCCACTTCTACCACGAAAGGACGCTCTGGATCTGGGTGTCGCAGCACCTTGGCCGAGACAAATGCCCTTTTGAGACGGGCAAAGGCCGCTTTGGCCTCACAAGACCAGTGAGCAACATCCGCCCCTTTCTTAGTGAGTGCCACCAAGGGGGCCACTATAGACGAAAATCCAGCGATAAACCGTCTATAAAAATTCGCAAAGCCCAGAAAACGCTGAAGCGTCTTCAAACTAGTGGGCTGCACCCAATCCAGGACTGCCTGTACCTTAGAACCCTCCATTTGGAAACCTTCTGAGGAGATAATATACCCTAGAAATGCGATTTGCTGGACTTCAAACTCGCACTTCTCCAGCTTCGCCCCAAGCTGGTGGTCTCTGAGTTTCTGGAGGACTAAGCGTACATGCTTCCGATGTTCCTCCAGGGAATGAGAGAAGATTAGGATGTCATCTAGATAAACAACTAAGAATCTATCCAAATATTCCCTGAGCACATCGTTCATGAATTCCTGGAAGACTGCCGGGGCATTAGAGAGCCCAAAAGGCATCACCAAATATTCATAATGCCCTGAGTGGGTATTAAAGACAGTCTTCCATTCATCCCCCTCTCTTATTCGGATTAGATTGTAAGCACCGCGTAGGTCAATCTTAGAAAAAATGGTGGCAGTACGAAGCTGGTCAAACAAAACCGAAATGAGAGGCAGTGGGTACGAGTTTTTAATCGTGATACGGTTCAATTCCCTGAAGTCGATGCAGGGTCGCAACGAACCGTCCTTTTTACCCACGAAGAAGAACCCCGACCCAACTGGGGACTGTGAGGGTCTGATAAATCCCTTAGCCAAGTTCTCCTGAATGTACTCTGCCATAGCCTGAGTCTCAGGACGTGACAGGGAGTACAACCTGCTCTTGGGAAGCTTAGCATCCGGCAACAAATCAATGGCACAGTCATAGGGGCGATGGGGAGGTAGTACCTCCGCAACTTTTTTGGAGAACACATCCGCAAAATCTGCATAACATCCTGGCAATCCTGGCAAACTTAGCTGCGAGAGCCTGACTGGAAGGCTCAAGCAACTCCTGAAACAATCACTACCCCAACTAAGAATCTCCCCAGAGACCCGGTCAAATTGAGGGTTATGGGCCCTTAACCAGGGTAACCCCAAAACCAATGGGGCAAAAGAACAGACAGTCACATAAAAAGACAATTTTTCAGAGTGTGTGGCTCCAATAAACAAAGGAATTTGGCTGGTGCAGGAGGTAATTTTACCCTGGGACAATGGTTCCCCGTTTAACCCACAGATCTCAATCTCTGATGCCAAAGGTACTGAGGGAACAGAGTGTTCCAGGGCGAATTGACGGTCCATGAAAACCCCATCGGCCCCACTGTCAACAAAGGCCTCAGTCTTGACAGTTTGACCAAGGATCTCCAAAGTCACCGGAATGAAAAAAGTATTTTTGGGAAATTCTGACTTCTGGCCTGACAGGATATTTCCCATCACCCTCAGGCCCTGAAGTTTTCCGTTTTTTCTGGGCATGATACTACAACATGACCTTTATTCCCACAGTACAAACACAAACCCTGCTGTCTCCTCCGCGTCTTCTCACGCGAGGAGAGGCGGGTAGCCCCAATCTGCATAGGCTCCTCGGAATATTCCTCAGAGTCTGAGGTTCCCTTGGGAAAAAAGGAAACTGCGGTCTCCCTTTCAAGCCAACGCTCTCTCAGCCGTCTATCCACCCGGATGGATAACTGCATGAGCTGATCTAAGCTATCAGGCGAGGGATATTGTACCAGTTGGTCCTTTATCTGGTCAGAAAGGCCCCTTCGGTACTGGTTTCTCAGGGCTGGGTCATTCCACTGGGTATCATGAGCCAACCTCCGAAACTCCGTACTATAAACCTCAGCTGGCCGTCGCCCTTGCTTAAGAACCGTAATCTGAGCCTCGGCTGAAGCCATCTTGTCAGGGTCATCATACAAAATGCCCAGTGCCGTAAAAAAAGCATCAACACTTTTAAGCGACGGACAGTCAGGCTGTAACCCATATGCCCAGACCTGTGGGTCTCCTTGTAGCAAGGAAATCACCATGCCCACCCGCTGAATCTCCGACCCAGAAGACTGGGGCCTAAGCCTGAAATATAGCTTACAGCTCTCCTTGAAACAAAAGAACTGCGAGCGATCTCCAGAAAAACGATCCGGGATATTTACTTTCGGCTCCTTAACCCCTGAACTTGCCGCTGCTGCTGCGGGAGCTCCGCTAGCGGCCTGCGGGATGTTCATTTTAATGGACATCTCATTAAATTATCGAGTCAGGACCTGCACCTGATCGACCACCTGTTGCAAAGTATTTTGAGGGGTATGCTCCATATTCCCACAAAATTTCAACAGGAGTAGGGCTGCTGAATATGTTACGCACACCAGTGCTAACAGGAGTATACCGGTGTATGAACAGAAAGGGAAGCGAAGCAAACGAACTCACAGACAGTATAACATAACATACACAGGAGGTGATGGAATAACTAATAAACACAAAGTGAACGGAGAATCCCAAAGGCTCAGGAATTGGGTGTCTCCCTAGTGTCAGGAATGCTCAGATGGAATAGAGCGGACAATGAAGCGAGGTGTAGTGATTTAACATGTGGAGCACCTGAAATGATGTTGCTAAGAGCAACAGAAAAAACCCCAAAGGGTTACCAACGGGTTTGGGAATAAACTCCTTGGTCAGAGATAGAAATATAGACACAAGGAGAGTATCCACAATCCTAACCCCCACTTGCAGGGCACAGGTTCAGCTTACTGCCACTAAACTGACACCTGGACGCCCTGCACAGTGAGGGAGGATTAAGCAAGCAGGTCTGAGAGTACAGCCGCAAACCTGCTGGGTTCACAGAATAGCAAAAGAACCCCAGCATGTCAAACAACTGACTCCAGTCTTACTGCTAGGTCCGGATTGGCAGAATGAAGTACCGAATCCCAAGGCCTATTCGCAGTAAGCAACAAGTAAATACAAAGTCACACAGTACTAGCTAACTCTCTGGAACTGACTAACAAACAAAGATTCAGCAGCATTTGCCTAGCCTGAGAGGAAGGTTTATATAGCAGGTGCTGTCCACGCCCCACTCAGACCTCACAGACTGTGAGCACAAAACCAGCGCCGGATTCCCTGCCGTGCACAGAGCCTGTAACCACTACACAGTAAAAACCCGGACCGGAGTATCAGCTGCGCTCAGGTTACTTCGCTAACACTTGCCTCCCGGTTGCCATGGCGATGTGGCAGCACAGAGCAGGAGATCCTAACAGTACCCCCCCTCTGACGAGGGGTCAAAGAACCCCTACCACCGGGTTTATCGGGGAACTGCGAGAAGAAAGAGCGTATCAGTCTGGGGGCATGAAGATCACAACTGCGCACCCACGACCGCTCCTCCGGGCTATACCCCTTCAAGTGCACCAAAAATGACAGCCGACCCCGAACCATCTTGGAGTCAAGAACCCTTTCAACCACAAACTCCCTCTGACCCCGTATCAGAAGAGGAGAAGGTCTTCCACTGGAAGAAGGATTACTAACCGCCAGTTTTAAAAGGGAACAATGAAATGTTTTATTGATACCCAATGAACGGGGCAGATCTAACTGAAATGCCACCGGATTGATAACCCTGGTGATCTTATAAGGGCCGATGAACCGGGGGCCTAACTTATGAGATGGCTGTCTCAACTTCAAATTCTTGGTGGACAACCAGACGAAGTCTCCTAATTTGAAGCTGCAGGGTCTTCTCCGCTTATCAAAAACCCTTTTGGTCACTAATGACACAGACACAAGGGCTTTCTTCACTTTCCTCCAAATACCCCTAAGGACCGAAACAACAGAGGAACCACCAGGCGTGGAATCCAGGGGGTCAAAAGAATTGGCCTTAGGATGATGCCCATACACACAAAGGAAGGGAGAGATCCCTGTAGCAGAGTGAGCCCCGTTGTTATAGGCAAACTCCGCCATGGACAGATGAGCAACCCAGTCAGTATGACACTTGGAGACATAACACCTGAGGAACTGCTCCAAGGACTGGTTCACCCTCTCAGTCTGCCCATTAGACTGTGGATGGTAGCCTGACGACAAGCTCACAGAAATCTGGAGATCAGAACAAAATGCCCTCCAGAATTTGGCCACAAACTGGGATTCACGGTCAGAGACCACATCAAGTGGCAACCCGTGGAGGCGCACAACATGCTGCAAAAATAACTCAGACAGGCGTCTGGCCGATGGCAACCCAACCAGTGGAACGAAATGCGCCATCTTCGAAAACCTGTCAACGACAACCCAAATGGCTGTCATCCCCGAGGATTTGGGCAAGTCCACCACAAAATCCATGGAAATGTGGGTCCATGGCTTAGACGGAATAGAGAGTGGATGTAATGGGCCGACAGGAACCCCTCTAGAAGTTTTATTTCGGGCACAAACGTCACATGCCCGAACCCACTGATCCACATCCCTAGCCACCGAGGGCCACCACACCGCCCTAGACAGCAACTCCCGAGTTCTGGCAATACCCGGATGCCCTGCCGACCTCTTGGCATGGAATTCCAGGAACACTCGCTGTCTTAACCTAGGAGGCACAAACAAGAGACCTACCGGAAGGTCTGGAGGAGCCTGCTCCTGTGCTCTAAGGACTAATGACAAGAGGTCCTGGGTAATGCCCACTTTAATACATGATGGGGACACAATGGGCAATGGCTCCTCGGTGGTCTCTTGAACTGGAGCAAAACTCTGCGAGAGCGCATCAGCCTTGATGTTTTTTGACCCAGGGCGATATGTTATCAAAAAATTAAAGCGAGCAAAAAACAAAGCCCATCGTGCCTGCCTGGCATTGAGCCGCTTCGCTGACTCTAAATATGCCAGATTCTTATGGTCGGTGAGAATTGAGACCACAAACTTAGCCCCCTCAAGCCAGTGTCTCCACTCCCCGAGTGCATCCTTTATAGCCAACAATTCCCGGTTACCCACATCATAATTCATCTCGGCAGACGAAAATTTACGGGAAAAGTAAGCACAGGGATGAAGGCGATTATCAGACAACCCCATCTGAGAGAGCACTGCCCCAATACCTATCTCAGAGGCATCCACTTCTACCACGAAAGGACGCTCTGGATCTGGGTGTCGCAGCACCTTGGCCGAGACAAATGCCCTTTTGAGACGGGCAAAGGCCGATTTGGCCTCACAAGACCAGTGAGCAACATCCGCCCCTTTCTTAGTGAGTGCCACCAAGGGGGCCACTATAGACGAAAATCCAGCGATAAACCGTCTATAAAAATTCGCAAAGCCCAGAAAACGCTGAAGCGCCTTCAAACTAGTGGGCTGCACCCAATCCAGGACTGCCTGTACCTTAGAACCCTCCATTTGGAAACCTTCTGAGGAGATAATATACCCTAGAAATGCGATTTGCTGGACTTCAAACTCGCACTTCTCCAGCTTCGCCCCAAGCTGGTGGTCTCTGAGTTTCTGGAGGACTAAGCGTACATGCTTCCGATGTTCCTCCAGGGAATGAGAGAAGATTAGGATGTCATCTAGATAAACAACTAAGAATCTATCCAAATATTCCCTGAGCACATCGTTCATGAATTCCTGGAAGACTGCCGGGGCATTAGAGAGCCCAAAAGGCATCACCAAATATTCATAATGCCCTGAGTGGGTATTAAAGGCAGTCTTCCATTCATCCCCCTCTCTTATTCGGATTAGATTGTAAGCACCGCGTAGGTCAATCTTAGAAAAAATGGTGGCAGTACGAAGCTGGTCAAACAAAACCGAAATGAGAGGCAGTGGGTACGAGTTTTTAATCGTGATACGGTTCAATTCCCTGAAGTCGATGCAGGGTCGCAACGAACCGTCCTTTTTACCCACGAAGAAGAACCCCGACCCAACTGGGGACTGTGAGGGTCTGATAAATCCCTTAGCCAAGTTCTCCTGAATGTACTCTGCCATAGCCTGAGTCTCAGGACGTGACAGGGAGTACAACCTGCTCTTGGGAAGCTTAGCATCCGGCAACAAATCAATGGCACAGTCATAGGGGCGATGGGGAGGTAGTACCTCCGCAACTTTTTTGGAGAACACATCCGCAAAATCTGCATAACATCCTGGCAATCCTGGCAAACTTAGCTGCGAGAGCCTGACTGGAAGGCTCAAGCAACTCCTGAAACAATCACTACCCCAACTAAGAATCTCCCCAGAGACCCAGTCAAATTGAGGGTTATGGGCCCTTAACCAGGGTAACCCCAAAACCAATGGGGCAAAAGAACAGACAGTCACATAAAAAGACAATTTTTCAGAGTGTGTGGCTCCAATAAACAAAGGAATTTGGCTGGTGCAGGAGGTAATTTTACCCTGGGACAATGGTTCCCCGTTTAACCCACAGATCTCAATCTCTGATGCCAAAGGTACTGAGGGAACAGAGTGTTCCAGGGCGAATTGACGGTCCATGAAAACCCCATCGGCCCCACTGTCAACAAAGGCCTCAGTCTTGACAGTTTGACCAAGGATCTCCAAAGTCACCGGAATGAGAAAAGTATTTTTGGGAAATTCTGACTTCTGGCCTGACAGGATATTTCCCATCACCCTCAGGCCCTGAAGTTTTCCGGTTTTTCTGGGCATGATACTACAACATGACCTTTATTCCCACAGTACAAACACAAACCCTGCTGTCTCCTCCGCGTCTTCTCACGCGAGGAGAGGCGGGTAGCCCCAATCTGCATAGGCTCCTCGGAATATTCCTCAGAGTCTGAGGTTCCCTTGGGAAAAAAGGAAACTGCGGTCTCCCTTTCAAGCCTACGCTCTCTCAGCCGTCTATCCACCCGGATGGATAACTGCATGAGCTGATCTAAGCTATCAGGCGAGGGATATTGTACCAGTTGGTCCTTTATCTGGTCAGAAAGGTCCCTTCGGTACTGGTTTCTCAGGGCTGGGTCATTCCACTGGGTATCATGAGCCAACCTCCGAAACTCCGTACTATAAACCTCAGCTGGCCGTCGCCCTTGCTTAAGAACCGTAATCTGAGCCTCGGCTGAAGCCATCTTGTCAGGGTCATCATACAAAATGCCCAGTGCCGTAAAAAAAGCATCAACACTTTTAAGCGACGGACAGTCAGGCTGTAACCCATATGCCCAGACCTGTGGGTCTCCTTGTAGCAAGGAAATCACCATGCCCACCCGCTGAATCTCCGACCCAGAAGACTGGGGCCTAAGCCTGAAATATAGCTTACAGCTCTCCTTGAAACAAAAGAACTGCGAGCGATCTCCAGAAAAACGATCCGGGAGATTTACTTTCGGCTCCTTAACCCCTGAACTTGCCGCTGCTGCTGCGGGAGCTCCGATAGCGGCCTGCGGGGTGTTCATTTTAATGGACATCTCATTAAATTATCGAGTCAGGACCTGCACCTGATCGACCACCTGTTGCAAAGTATTTTGAGGGGTATGCTCCATATTCCCACAAAATTTCAACAGGAGTAGGGCTGCTGAATATGTTACGCACACCAGTGCTAACAGGAGTATACCGGTGTATGAACAGAGAGGGAAGCGAAGCAAACGAACTCACAGACAGTATAACATAACATACACAGGAGGTGATGGAATAACTAATAAACACAAAGTGAACGGAGAAGCCCAAAGGCTCAGGAATTGGGTGTCTCCCTAGTGTCAGGAATGCTCAGATGGAATAGAGCGGACAATGAAGCGAGGTGTAGTGATTTAACATGTGGAGCACCTGAAATGATGTTGCTAAGAGCAACAGAAAAAACCCCAAAGGGTTACCAACGGGTTTGGGAATAAACTCCTTGGTCAGAGATAGAAATATAGACACAAGGAGAGTATCCACAATCCTAACCCCCACTTGCAGGGCACAGGTTCAGCTTACTGCCACTAAACTGACACCTGGACGCCCTGCACAGTGAGGGAGGATTAAGCAAGCAGGTCTGAGAGTACAGCCGCAAACCTGCTGGGTTCACAGAATAGCAAAAGAACCCCAGCATGTCAAACAACTGACTCCAGTCTTACTGCTAGGTCCAGATTGGCAGAATGAAGTACCGAATCCCAAGGCCTATTCGCAGTAAGCAACAAGTAAATACAAAGTCACACAGTACTAGCTAACTCTCTGGAACTGACTAACAAACAAAGATTCAGCAGCATTTGCCTAGCCTGAGAGGATGGTTTATATAACAGGTGCTGTCCACGCCCCACTCAGACCTCACAGACTGTGAGCACAAAACCAGCGCCGGATTCCCTGCCGTGCACAGAGCCTGTAACCACTACACAGTAAAAACCCGGACCGGAGTATCAGCTGCGCTCAGGTTACTTCGCTAACACTTGCCTCCCGGTTGCCATGGCGACGTGGCAGCACAGAGCAGGAGATCCTAACACATGGGACCTTAACGTGGTGTTGCAGTTCCTTCAGTCAGATTGGTTTGAGCCTCTACAAGAGATAGAGTTGAAGTTTCTCACTTGTGTCTGAATTGGGGGCCTTGTCTCACAAGAGCCCTAACCTGATCTTGCGCGTTGGATCAGAAGTACGATTCAGCACGCTCATACTACGGCTGGATTGCCGTTACAGACGTTGGTGAAGGCCCATTCCACTAGGAAGGTGGGCACATCCTGGGCGGCTGCCCAGGGGGGCTCGGCATTGCAACTTTGCCGAGCAGCTACTTGGTCAGGGTCAAACACGTTTGCTAAATTCTACAAGTTTGACACCTTGGCCGATGAAGACCTCAAGTTCCGTCAATCGGTGCTGCAGGGTCATCCGCACTCTCCCGCCAGTACTGGAGCTTTGGTATAGACCCCATGGTCTTGATGTCGTCCCCAGCATCCTCTAGGACGTATGAGAAAATAGGATTTTGATACCTACTGGTAAATCCTTTTCTCCTAGTCCGTAGAGGATGCTGGGCGCCCGTCCCAGTGCGTACTTTACCTACAGTTTAGTTATTAGAATTACACAAGTTGTGTTATCTTAGTTTTCAGCATGTTGCTGCAATTGGTTCATGCCTGTTGGCGTGTGTTATGTTGAATGCCATGTGTGCGGCATGGTTGAGGGTGTGAGTTGGTAGATATCTCACCACTAGTTTAAGTAATTCTTTCCCTCGAAATGTCAGGCTCCCTGGGCACAGTTCCCACAACTGAGGTCTGGAGGAGGGGCATAGAGGGAGGAGCCAGTTCACACCCAATGAAAAGTCTTTAGAGTGCCCATGTCTCCTGCGGATCCCGTCTATACCCCATTGTCTTGATCTCGTCCCCAGCATCCTCTACGGACTAGGAGAAAAGGATTTACCGGTAGGTATCAAAATCCTATTTTAACAGTACATACAAAATATATGAACAAATTAATATATTGGTAATACATGGAATATAGGGCTCCACTGGGCTCAACAGAGATTAACATCTGGGTGTAGAGTAGGAGGCTGTTGGTTCCATGCAGAAAGCAGGCAATCAACAGGGGGGCTGCCTTTGCAGCCCATATTATAGCTTATATTGAAGAAAACAAGAAAGAAAACTTTCAAGACTTCAAGGGCTGCAGCTTTTATGTATGTCATAAGACATACTCTGCTGCAGCTCCATCACTCCCCCAGTGGCGCTGTATACTCCCGTGTCCTGGTTGGCAGGTTACTACAGCGGAGGCTCCGGTGTCCTCCTTGTTAGTCACACACACCCGCCGCTGCCCTCCAGGATCGCATGGCCGCAGGTACAAGGGGAGGTAAGGGGTCTCTTTGGCCGCTGTTAACCGCGATTCGGCGTGGCCGTGAGAGGCGGGTGTGCGCGCGCTGGCGTGGACACTGTTACTGGGAAGCCACTCCACTACCCGCCGGGACACTGGGCACAGGTGGGAGTTTTTCCTCTCATAAAAAACAGTTTTTAATAGCCCGCAGCGCCCGGTGGGGAAGCCAGCAGGGAAAGAGGGGCCTAACCTGTAGCCCATCCCCCAGCCCCAGGGCTCCATTTCAGTGAATGTTCCCACCCTGGAGCTGCATATCTCTCCCTCACTCCCTGTCAGCAGCCATCACAACGAAGCTGAGCTGTTCCTGGGACTGCTCTGTAAAGCCGCCTGATCGCCAGCGCTGTGCATTTTACAGGACACTTAAGTATTCTACCTGTCACTGGGACAGTGTTAGTTAAGAAATAGTGCATACATTCAGGGTTGTGTAGTACAAACACCCTGTGATAAACATCCAGTATCTACTGTGCTTTGTTATATCTATTGTTAACATATATAGCTACTAGGTGATTCATCGCACCTTCCGGGGCGCTCTTCTCACCGTCATAAGGGGCTACGCCCCCGTAATCTCTACTGAAAAGTGAAGGTGTAGAATAGTTGTTGTATAGTTTGTTTTGGATGGGTGGATGGTGATGGGTTTTGTGGGGGTTGGGGTGTGTACATGGAAGGGGGAGGGGTAGTTAGTGAATTTAGAGTTATTTTTTTTTGGGGGGGGGGAGGAGAAGCTGGATGGGTGGTGTATTTGTGATGGGTGGTTGGCAGGTATAGGGTTATGGTGGGTGTGGGATGGCCTTAGGGTGTGTAGGAGAGGTGTTTGGGTGGGTGTGAGTGTTTGTGTGTGTGTGTGTTTTGTGTATGTTATTGTGGTGTGAGGGTGATGGGGGCAGGTGTGAAAGTTGGTGGGTGGTGGTGGTGTAAAGATGGGGAAGGTGTTTTGTCTGTGGTTGTGGGGGTGTAGGGTGTGTGCGTGTTGCCTTATCGGGTATTTTACTCAGCGTGCTATTCCTATATTCCATAACCTGTGGGGGCTAAGTGTTTCAGGTTTTCTGTATAATATAGGATTTGTTTCACAAGATATACTTGCTGTGTATTTTTCCTTGTGATTTATAGTCACCATATATCTCTTGGATTCCCGGTTTGTGCTGACATAGTCACACTTCACTGGGAGTTA
Organism: Pseudophryne corroboree; assembly: GCF_028390025.1. Classification (NCBI taxonomy): domain Eukaryota; kingdom Metazoa; phylum Chordata; class Amphibia; order Anura; family Myobatrachidae; genus Pseudophryne; species Pseudophryne corroboree. The sequence goes on from NC_086446.1 coordinate 99,287,919, forward strand.
CTGCTAGGTATATCGCTGCTAAGAATTGTACCAGGTTGCCCGATATTGTGCTTCTTGTTATGTCAGCTACTCGAGGCAACGGAGCTGGGGCTTCTCCCACATTGCGTGGTGGTGATGCCGCAGACATTTTGGAGGAAAATTTGGCAGCAGAGAGTTCAGGTTCAGGGGGTTCCTTACCCCCCCAGTGGGTCTGTAGCACCGGGGGCAACACATGACCCACCTTGGGCTACCTTTTCCACGCTGTTAAACATGCTTGTAACTAATTTGGCGCCCCCTGTGGGACCACCTGTGCCAATGCAGCAGTTTATGGTCCCTGCTATTAATCCGCCGTGGGCAGATCAAATCTTCACTCAGTTACAGCAATTGAACCAGTCACTGACTAAATCTAAGTGACACTCTCGCCCACCTAAGACTAAGACGTCTTCTAAACAGACCATTACCTCCTCACAATCCACTGCTATCCCAGACACGTCCTCCGAGGATGGCGCATATACTGACCCCACAGACACTGACTCAGATGCTTCTGATGGGGAAGGGAAGTCAATGGTGGATGTCCCTGATTTGATTGAGGCAATTAGGCTCATTTTTCAGGTTTCTGATGATCCTGAGCCTGAGGCTGTCTCTAAAAAGCTGGACAAATGTAAATGTAAGAAGGTGGTTAAACAAGTTTTACCTCATTCTCAACACCTAGCTGACATACGTCAGGAGTCCTGGGAAAATCCGGGGACGAAATTCACACCGAATAAGAGACTGTTGGCTCGCTATCCTCTCTCCGTGGAGCTATGTAAAAATTGGGAAACTCCTCCACCAGTAGATTCTCATGTGGCGCGCATGGTAGTTTCCTCAGCTCTGCCATTAACTACCGTCACCTCTCTGAAGGAACCGACGGATAGACGTGTGGAGGGTTGTTTGAAAGCAATTTACACCCTAAAGGGGGCGGTGCATAGGCCAACCATTGCAGCGACTTGGGCTGCTGAAGCTGTTGAGGTGTGGGCTCAGGAGCTAGAGGCGGAGTTACTTTCTAATGCATCTGAGCATGCTCGACAATGTCTCTCGTATATTACCACGGCTTCTCTGTACCTTAAGGAGGCGGCCTCCGATGCCGGAATGCTGGCGGCCAAGGCTGCTACTACGTCCGTCTTGGCCAGGCGTATCCTTTGGTTGAGATCCTGGTCGGTGAATATGGATTCAAACAAAACCCTGGAGGTGCTTCCTTTCAAAGGAGACATTCTGGAGAAGACCTCAATAAGATTGTGGCTGATCTGGCTACTGCTAAAACAGCTTGCCTACCTAGTACGGCTCCTTCCGCACAGAAAGCTAAAAGTACTTTCCCTCGGCCCTTTCGTCCTCCAGGTAAAGCAAAAGGTCAGGCGTACCCAAAGCAAGCTCGTGCTTCCAGACCTGCAAAGCCCAGACCGAAGCGAACCTGGGCTGCCCATCAGCCTGCTTCCAGAACTGACAAGCTTGCCGCATGACGGGGCGGGCCTCCCTCTGGGGGATCCCAGGGTGGGAGGGCGACTTCTAGGTTTTGGCCAGGAATGGTTGAAGACCACTTCAGATACCTGGGTAAGGGAAGTCGTCACTTGAGGTTACGCCAGACCTGGGCAAAGTACGTCCCGCGGGCCACATACGGCCCTTTGTCAATGCCTGTCTGGCCCACGTAGGCTCCCTGCACCATGGAACCACTCCTCCCCGCCGCGCTGTCACTCCTCCCTGCCGCTGCCTTCAGCTTGTCGCGTTAACAGCTCTCAGCTGAAGGCAATACTGTAGCGGCGGAGACAGGGGCAGCGGGGAAGAGCAGCCAATCAGATCCTACGGTGTCTCCCGCCAGTACGGTTTGAATCCCCCCTCATCGCGGCACTGCGCACTGACCTAAGCTCTGCTGCCAGCACCAATAGACTGGCCTCGCTCACCTGGCACAGCGTCATCCTCCGCAACGGTGAGTGCCGCTCCGCATCTGTATGTGTGCCTATGCTGCAGCAGGCTGTGTGTCTCCATGCTCTCTACCTGGTGCAGTGTGTCTCAGTGCTCTCTACCTGGTGCAATGTGTCTCAGTGCTCTCTACCTGGTGCAATGTGTCTCCGTGCTCTCTACCTGGTGCAATGTGTCCCTGTGCTCTCTACCTGGTGCAATGTGTCTCCGTGCTCTCTACCTGGTGCAGTGTGTCTCAGTGCTCTCTACCTGGTGCAGTGTGTCTCAGTGCTCTCTACCTGGTGCAGTGTGTCTCAGTGCTCTCTACCTGGTGCAGTGTGTCTCAGTGCTCTCTACCTGGTGCAGTGTGTCTCAGTGCTCTCTACCTGGCGATTACTCTAAACTTCTGATTACCAGTAGCATCTTATCAAAATATATAATTTGCTGCTTTTTCTAATGGGAGAAAATTAACATTGAGCATAATTAAGTTCAGGTTATCATTGGTTCGGCTCTCCAACACAGTTCAGATTTTTCATGTGGCCCCCTATAAAAATTAATTGCCCACCCCTGGGTTACGCCGTACCCTTCAAGAATCGTCCCCCTCATCGATTTTGCCTGACAGATGTTCCTCTGGATCTGACAAAGGCAAACACTCTGCATTCAGTGGTACATTCCCTCCTGTCCACAGGAGTGGTCGTACAGGTGCCTCTGGCTCAGAGAGGCAAGAGGTACTATTCACTGCTGTTTCTAGTCCCGAAACCAAACGGGTCCTCGCGGCCCATTCTCAATCTGAAGTCCTTGAACAAGTATGTGCGGGTCTCCAAGTTTCGTATGGAAACTCTGCACCCGATTGTTCTGGCCTTGGAGCCTGGGGACTATATGATCTACAATTGGAAAGGACAAGAGGAAAAGACAAAAAACCCTTGTTTGGGAGCACTCATTTGAAAAGATAAGGATAATATGTATAGTGAAAGATATTAAGACATAACCTTTATTTTAATCCTTGAATAAAAAGAAATTTTGGACAAAAAATTGGGACTCGTGTGTGTAAAAATCTTGTTTAACCTTTTTAGCAAATGAGGTACAAGATGATAAAGATGGTGAAAATATCAGTGGAGTAGTAAGGGATACCAAATGGTCTCATTGAGATACAGGGTATCCAGAAAATCACTGTACTAGCCTGGATTATGGATATCACTGATAGAGGCAGTATGGGCAAAATTCTGAGTTAGGTCAAGGTAGATCTCAAGGGGAATGCGAGAAGGGTGGAGCAAGGAATGTGATCGAGCTTCCCTTGGTGGAAGGGGGGGGGGGGGGTCGGGGGTTTAATGTGGTGGGGTGGGTAACACTGGGCCCACTGCACCTGGTATTCTCAGGAGGTTTCCCATCCTAGTACTGGCCAGGCCATGCCTGTTTAGCTTCCGAGATCAGATGAAATCGGGCGTATTCAGGGTAGTATGGCAGTGGGCCAGTATCTTTCACTATACATATTATCCTTATCTTTTCAAATGAGTGCTCCCAAACAAGGTTTTTTTGTCTTTTCCTCTTGTCCTTTCCAATAGTATAACCTACAAAATTCCTGGGAGCACCGCCAATCATTAGCAGTTCTAGAACTATTTAATAACTGCATGTATATTGGTATGTCATTGTTAACATTTATTTTGGTACGTTAGTAATATTGTTTAACTAGTGCGGTTCCACAAAAAAACATGTTTCTGGACTATATGATCTCCCTGGACATACAGGATGCCTACCTGCATATTCCTATTCCAGTGTCATATCAGCAGTACCTCATGTTTGCGGTGGGCAATCTTCATTACCAATTTTGAGCATTACCCTTTGGTTTGACAATAGTTCCCCGTGCTTTCACCAAAGTAATGGCGGTAATGATGGCTACACTCCGCCGTCAAGGGGTCAGGATCCTACCGTACTTGGACGATTTGTTGATCCTGGCAAATTCCCCAGAACTTCTCCTGTGTCATCTCGATCTGACAGTCCAGTGCATGAAAGCCCACAGGTGGCTCATCACCTGGAAAAAATCCTCCCTGGTTCCTGCTCGGAGCATGGTTCACCTGGGAGCATTTTTGGACACTCGCAACCAACGGTTGTTCTTGTCTCAGGAGAAAGTCCTGAAGCTTCAGGACCGGATTAGATGCTTTCTATCTCGTCCGCAAGTGTCGATACATTCAGCAATGCAAGTGCTAGGTCTCATGGTGTCTGCTTTCGACATGGTGGAGTATGCTCAATTCCATTCTCGCCCTCTGCAGAAGTTTATTCTGACCAAGTGGGACGGGCTGCCTCACCGGATCAGATCTCACATGATCTCCTTGTCTCCGGAGGTCCGCCTGTCACTGAGCTGGTGGCTTCAGGACCAACGATTGAGCAGGGGCCGTCCCTTCTGGATATCCAACTGGGTCCTGCTGACGATGGATGCCAGTCTGAGAGGTTGGGGCGCGGTGTTGGAACAACACTCTCTTCAGGGTCGGTGGACCGAGGAGGAGTCTCTACTCCTAATAAACATTCTGGAATTGCGGGCAGTGTTCAATGCGTTGACAATGGCTCAGCATCTGATACAGAACAGACCTGTTCAAGTACAATCGGACAATGCCACCACGGTGGTGTACATCAATCATGAAGGCGGCACTCAAAGCCGCATGGCAATGAGGGAAGTATCTCGGATTCTTCAATGGGCAGAACGCCATCTGCCGGCCATCTCAGAACTGGGAAGCGGACTATCTCAGTCTTCGTAAACGCCGGAGAGTGGAGCCTCCATCCAGAGGTGTTTCAACTTCTCGTGGACACGTGGGGCCTTCCAGATGTGGATCTGATGGAGTCTCGACACAATCACAAGGTTCCAATCTTCGGAGCAAGTACAAGGGATCCTCAAGCAGCGTTCGTGGATGCTCTGGCAATTCCATGGAACTTTCGGCTGCCGTATGTGTTCCCTCCGGTGTCACTCCTGCCCAGAGTAATACGGAAGTTCAAGCAAGAAGGAGGAAACCTACTTCTGGTCGCTCCAGCGTGGCCCAGGCGGCACTGGTTCTCCGATCTACAGGGCCTCTGGTTGGATCATCCCCTTCTACTTCCACAATGACCAGATCTCCTCGTTCAGGGCCCTTGTGTTTACCAGGACTTGGCCCATCTGGCTTTGACGGCATGGCTCTTGAAGCTTCCGTCCTGAGGGCCGAGGGTTTTTCTGAGGCAGTCGTTCAAACTATGTTGAAGGCCCGTAAGCCGGCTTATGCTCAGATCTACCATAGGGTCTGGAATGCTTACTTTACTTGGTGTGCGTCTCACAATCATGACGTTTTCAAGTTTAGTACGGCCAAACTATTGGCCTTTCTACAACAGGGCCTGGACTTAGGCCTGCGTCTGGCCTCCCTCAAGGTTCACATCTCTGCCTTGTCGGTTTGGTTTCAGAGAAAGATTGCTGCCCTACCTGATGTCCATACATTCACTCAGGGCGTGTTGCGGATTCAGCCTCCTTATGTGCCACCTGTGGCCTCTTGGGATCTGTCGGTGGTTTTGGAGGCCTTGCGAGAGTCTCCGTTTGAACCTCTTGCCTCTGCTGACCTTAAGTGGCTTTCCCTTAAGGTACTGTTTTTGCTGGCCATTGCTTCAGCTAGAAAGGTCTCCGACTTGGGTGCCTTATCCTGTAAGTTTCCCCATTTGATATTTCACTGTGACAGGGTGGTTCTTAGAACGCGGCCAGGTTATTTACCCAAGGTGGTGTCTTCCTTCCACCTTAACCAGGAGATTGTGGTTCCGGCCTTTAATTCTCCTGAGTTGTCTACCAAAGAGCGGTCTTTGGATGTAGTACGGGCTCTCCGTATCTATGTGAAGAGAACATCCTCCATTAGGAAATCTGATTCTCTTTTCGCGCTGTTTGGTTTTCACAAACGTGGCTGGCCTGCTTCCAAGCAGACACTGGCCAGATGGATTAGAATGGTGATTGCATATGCTTATGTACAGGCTGATCGTCCGGTTCCTGCTACCATCAAAGCCCATTCTACTCGGTCGGTTGGACCTTCTTGGGCGGCCCACCGTGGTGCGACCCTTTAACAATTGTGCAAGGCGGCTACGTGGTCCTCAGGGACACGTTTATTAGGTTCTATGCCTTCGATACTTCCGCCTCCCAGGATGCTTCCTTTGGATGCCAGGTTCTTGTACCCACTACAGTGCGTCCCCTCCCATAAGGAACTGCTTTAGGACATCCCCGTTGTTAATCCTTGTGGAGCCCAGTGTACCCTGCAGCAGAAAATGAGATTTATGGTAAGAACTTACCGTTGTAAGTTTCCACAAGGCGCCCCGCCCTGACGCACTTAGCTTCTTTGGGTTGGTGTGGAATTAGCCGCTGACACCCTCTCCTGTGGTGAGTGTGTGGTGTAATTGGCTACGAGCGATTGTCGTCTCTAGTACCTGCTACTGCATTGGGCTGGTTAACGAAAACTGAGCTCCTATGCACGGAGGCGGGGTTATAGAGGAGGCGGCACTGTGCATCTTGGGAACAGTCAAAGCTTTGAGCCTGTTCGTGCCTCGGATCAAGATCCTACGCTACACCCCGATGTTAATCCTTGTGGAGCCCAGTGTACCTCGCAGAAAGAGATTTAACAACGGTAAGTTCTTACCATAAATCTCGTTTTTAACAGTACATACAAAATATATGAACAAATTAATATATTGGTAATACATGGAATATATTAATTACCATAGAAAATACACTATAATTAATACAATGTTAATATACAAGATAAATGGTTAGATTGGTAATATTCAGTAAGTATCTATAGATCAGTACTATACAGTATACATTATTATAATTGTACAGTACTATACAACTAGGTGATTCATCGCGCTCTTCACACCGTCGTAAGGGGCTACGCCCCCGTAATCTCTACTGAAAAGTGAAGGTGTAGAATAGTAGTTGTATAGTTTGTTTTGGATGGGTGGATGGTGGTGGGGGTTGGTGGGTGTGCATGCAAGTGGGGGGGGGGCAGATGGTAAATTTAGAGTTGTTTTTTTGGGGGGAGGGGAGAAGCTGGATGGGTGGTGTATTTGTGGTGGGTGGTTGGCAGGTATGGGGTTATGGTTGGGTGTGGGATGGCCTTAGGGTGTGTGGGGTGTTTAGGAGAGGTGTTTGGGTGAGTGCGTTTATGTATGATATCGTGTTGGGGGTGTGTGTGTGTTTTGTGTATGTTATTGTGGTGTGAGGGTGATGGGGGCAGGTGTGAAAGTAGGTGGGTGGTGGTGGTGTAAAGATGGGGAAAGGTGTTTTGTCTGTGGTTGTGGGGGTGTAGGGTGCTTGCGAGTTGTTAGGAGTGTGTAGGCTGAGTGTGTATGTGTGTGTAAGGTAGTAGGCCATGGTATATGTGGGTCTATGAGGCAGCACTTGTTTCCCCCCCACCTTGAGATGAGTGGGCTGTGAGTGGAGTTTTGGGCAAAAGGGAGGCATGCATGTTTATGCACATAGGGGGATGGGTGATAGGGGTAGGTGGGCATTTATTATTGTGTGGGTGCTTAGTTGTTGGCTGGGTGGGGGTGCGGGTGTATGGTGCTGGGAGGGGAGCGACTTGGTTTATGTGGAGTTGGGGGCAGGAGTGGCGAGAGACCTGTCGCCGGTAAACAGACAGGTGCGGCGTAAGTGCAGTGTGTTCATCCGTTGTGCTGACGGTGTCTCCCGGTACAAAGTGGCCCGGGGGCGGGTAGATGAAGAGAGGTGGTGCTGGGATTGTGGGGAGGTCAGGAGCGGTCTTTGCGTCCGTGGTGTGGACGGCGTGTTCCCATTACAGTGTGTCCGCGTCGCGGCTGCAAGGCGACAGGCGGTGCTGGGGTTGTGCGGAGGGTGGGTTAGCGGCAGTGTGGCCTGCAGCTGTCTGGCCGGGCGTGGTGCGGACGGTGGGTGCGGTAGGTGTTGGTGGGTTTGTGCGGATGACGGGAGGGGTGGTGTGGGGTGCGGCTGTCTGGGCGTCCGTGGTGCGGACGGCAGGGCCCAGCCAGCTTGTCCCTCCCACTGATGGATGTGGGGGGTGTTGCTGGGGTTGTGCGGAGGGTGGGTTCGGTGCTGTGGGGTTAGGATGGCCAGTGTGTGCTGGTCCGTTATGCAGACGTCGGGTCTGGGGTTGGCAGAGCCGTCAGTGGCTGCATGTGGCAGCTGGTGGAGTGGTTTTGTGGAAGGTGGGTTTGGGGGGGTGTGGTGCGGGTGTAATTGGGTTGTAGGTGGCTGTGTGTGTGGGGCAACCAAGGGAGGGGTCCATGCTTACCGGGCAGTGTGGTGCGTCCATCCACTGGTGGCTTCTGACTGGGGATGGTGGCCGGATTCTGTGGCTGCTGCTCCCGTTGCAGCTACTGCTAAGGGGTGTGCTGGCACTGGGACAGGGCAGGAGCTGCTAACTCCACCCAGGTCTGTGACTCCACCCAGCGTTAGAGGGCCAGGCACAGAGTCACCGGGCTAATATATAGAAGATAACCATTAATAAAGCCATACTAAACAGTAAAAGACAATCTTCAGTAATCTGCATTAACAGAGATTACAGACAGTGTGTTGTTTTATCTGAGGGTTACACAACTGGGTCATCTTCAGCAGTTGTGGAACTACAAATATCAGCATGCCATGCAAGTGTCTAGTATCAGGGATTTCTGGCATTTGTAGTCCCACCACAGTTGGAGCTGGCTCTGCACCATGACAGGACACAGCTGGAGGCGGAAATCAGAGACGGGGTGGGGGGATGGTGTAGGTGGCAAAAAAGGGCGGGACTAAGGAGAGAGGGTGGAGACATGTACTTATGATGGGGCCAGGGGGTTGGTGGGAGTCACTGAGTGGAGCAAACACAAAATTAATGACACCGCCCTCCCATAGTGAAATGAGATGTTACCTGTCACTGATACTTGCTGAGTGTCAGCCAATCCAGGGACAGCTGTGATTTGTTTACCAGCAGTTTCCATGGAAATAGAATTTCACAGTATGTGTCACAATAGCCTTTCTTTCCCATAGAACATGCTGCAGATACAGGTCACATGTCTCATGTACATTACTCACTGTTATCTGTATAATAGCACATATGCTGGTCACACGTCTCATGTATATTACACACTGTTATGTGTATAATAGCACATATGCTGGTCACACGTCTCATGTATATTACACACTGTTATGTGTATAATAGCACGTATGCAGGTCACACGTCTCATGTACATTACTCACTGTTATCTGTATAATAGCACATATGCTGGTCACACGTCTCATGTATATTACACACTGTTATGTGTATAATAGCACATATGCTGGTCACACGTCTCATTTATATTACACACTGTTATCTGTATAATAGCACATATGCTGGTCACACGTCTCATGTATATTACACACTGGTATGTGTATAATAGCACGTATGCTGGACACACGTCTCGTGTACATTACTCACTGTTATCTGTATAATAGCACGTATGCTGGTCACACGTCTCATGTATATTACACACTGTTATCTGTATAATAGCACATATGCTGGACACACGTCTCGTGTACATTACTCACTGTTATCTGTATAATAGCACGTATGCTGGTCACACGTCTGATGTATATTACTCACTGTTATCTGTATAATAGCACAAATGCTGGTCACACGTCTCGTGTACATTACTCACTGTTATCTGTATAATAGCGCACATGCAGGTCACACGTCTCATGTATATTACTCACTGTTATCTGTATTATAGCACGTATGCAGGTCACACGTCTCATGTATATTACTCACTGTTATCTGTATAATAGCACATATGCTGATCACACGTCTCATGTATATTACTCACTGTTATCTGTATAATAGTACATATGCTGGTCACACGTCTCATGTATATTACACACTGTTATCTGTATAATAGCACATATGCAGGTCACACGTCTCATGTATATTTCTCTAACGTCCTAAGTGGATGCTGGGGACTCCGTATGGACCATGGGGAATAGCGGCTCCGCAGGAGACTGGGCACATCTAAAGAAAGCTTTAGGACTAGCTGGTGTGCACTGGCTCCTCCCCCTATGACCCTCCTCCAAGCCTCAGTTAGATTTCTGTGCCCGACGAGAAGGGTGCACACTAGGGGCTCTCCTGAGCTTCTTAGTGAAAGTTTTAGTTTAGGTTTGTTATTTTCAGTGAGACCTGCTGGCAACAGGCTCACTGCATCGAGGGACTAAGGGGAGAAGAAGCGAACTCACCTGCGTGCAGAGTGGATTGGGCTTCTTGGCTACTGGACATTAGCTCCAGAGGGACGATCACAGGTTCAGCCTGGATGGGTGCCGGAGCCGCGCCGCCGGCCCCCTTACAGAGCCAGAAGAGCGAAGAGGTCCGGAAAAATCGGCGGCAGAAGACGTTCCTGTCTTCAATAAGGTAGCGCACAGCACTGCAGCTGTGCGCCATTGCTCTCAGCACACTTCATACTCCGGTCACTGAGGGTGCAGGGCGCTGGGGGGGGCGCCCTGAGACGCAATAAAACACGACAGAAATACCTTACATGGCAAAAAATACATCACATATAGCTCCTGGGCTATATGGATGCATTTAACCCCTGCCAAAATATACAAAAAAACGGGAGATAAGGCCGCCGGAAAGGGGGCGGAGCCTATCTCCTCAGCACACTGGCGCCATTTTCCCTCACAGCTCAGTTGGAGGGAAGCTCCCCTGGCTCTCCCCTGCAGTCACTACACTACAGAAAGGGTTAAAAAAGAGAGGGGGGCACTAATTAGGCGCAGTATTAAAACATACAGCAGCTATAAGGGGAAAAACACTTATATAAGGTTATCCCTGTATATATATAGCGCTCTGGTGTGTGCTGGCATACTCTCCCTCTGTCTCCCCAAAGGGCTAGTGGGGTCCTGTCCTCTATCAGAGCATTCCCTGTGTGTGTGCTGTGTGTCGGTACGTTTGTGTCGACATATATGAGGAGAAAAATGATGTTGAGACGGAGCAGAGTGTCTGTAACAGTGATGTCACCCCCTAGGGGGTCGACACCTGAGTGGATGTACTGTTGAAAATTACGTGACAGTGTCAGCTCTATATAAAAACAGTGGTTGACATGAGACAGCCGGCTACTCAGCTTGTGCCTGTCCAGACGTCTCATAGGCCGTCAGGGGCTCTAAAGCGGCCGTTACCTCAGATGGCAGATACAGACGCCGACACGGATACTGACTCCTGTGTCGATGGTGAAGAGACAACCGTGATTTCCAGTAGGGCCACACGTTACATGATTGATACAATGGAAAATGTTTTTATACATTTCTGATAATACGAGTACCACCAAAAAGGGGTATTATGTTCGGTGGGGGAAAAACTACCTGTAGTTTTCCTAAATCTGAAAAATAAAATGAGGTGTGTGATGATGCGTGGGTTTCCCCCCGATAACACTTGATAATTTCTTAAAAAGTATTGGCTGCATACCCTTTCCCGCCAGAGGTTAGGGTGCGTTGGGAAACACCCCCTAGGGGGGATAAGGCGCTCACACGCTTGTAAGAACAAGGGCTCTACCCTCTCATGAGATGGCCGCCCTTAAGGATCCTGCTGATAGAAAGCAGGAGGGTATCCAAAAATGTATTTACACACATACTGGTGTTATACTGCGACCAGCTATCGCCTCAGCCTGGAGGTGCAGTGCTGGGTTGGCATGGTCGGATTCCCTGACTGGAAATATTGATATCCTAGATAAGGATAGTATATTATTGCCTATAGAGCATTTAAAAGATGCATTTCTATATATGCATGATGCACAGCGGAATAATTGCCGACTGGCATCAAGTATAAGTGCGTTGTCCAATTCTACCAGTAAAATGGTCAGGTGATGCGGATTCCAAACGGCATTTGGAAGTATTGCCTTTGAAAGGGGACATTTGGGGTCGGTCCTTTAGACCTGGTGGCCACGGGAACAGCTGGGAAATCCACGTTTGTACCCCAGGTCGCCTCTCAAAATAAGACGCCGTATTATCAGGCGCAGTCCTTTGTTGGCAAGCGGACAAAAGGTTCCTCTTTTCTGCTCGTGACAGACGGAGAGGAAAAAGGCTGCAGAGATCAGCCAGTTCCCAGGAACAGAAACCCTTTCCCGCCTCTGCCAAGCCCTCAGTATGACGCTAGGGCTATACAAGCTCAGGCACGGTGGGGGCCCGTTCTCAATGAATTTCAGTGCGCAGTGGGCTCACTCGCAAGTAGACCCCTGGATCCTTCAGGTAATATCTCAGGGGTACATATTGGAATTCGAGACGTCTCCCCCTCGCCGTTTCCAAAAGTTGGCTTTACCGACGTCTCCCTCTGACAGGGAGGCAGTTTTGGAAGCCATTCACAAGCTGTATTCCCAGCAGGTGATAATCAAGGTACCCCTCCTGCAACAGGGAACGGGGTATTATTCCACACTATTGTGGTACCGAAGCCAGACGGCTCGGTGAGACCGATTCTAAATCTAAAATCTAAAATCTTTGAACACTTACATACAGAGGTTCAAATTCAAGATTGAGTCACTCAGAGTAGTGATTGCGAACCTGGAAGAAGGGGACTACATGATGTCTCGGGACATCAAGGATGCTTACCTTCATGTCAAAATTTACCCTTCTCACCAAGGGTACCTCAGGTTATGGTACAGAACTGTCACTATCAGTTCAGACGCTGCCGTAGGGATGGTCCACGGCACCCCGGGTCTTTACCAAGGTAATGGACGAAATTATATCCCTTCGAAGGAAGGGAATTTTAGTTATCCCTTACTTGGACGATTCCCTGATAAGGGTAAGATCCAGGGAACAGTTGGAGGTCGGTGTAGCACTATCTCAGGTAGTGTTGCGGCAGCACGATTGGATTCTCAATATTCCAAAATCGCAGCTGGTTCCGACGACTTGTCTTCTGTTTCCTAGGGATGATCCTGGACACAGTCCAGAAAAAAGGTGTTTCTCCCGGAAGAGAAAGCCAGGGAGTTATCCGAGCTAATCAGGAACCTCCTAAAACCGAACCAAGTCTCAGTGCATCAATGCACAAGGGTTCTGGGAAAAAATGATGGCTTCATACGAAGCAATCCCATTCGTTAGATTCCACGCAAGAACTTTCCAGTGGAACCTACTGGACAAATGGTCCGGGTCGCATTTTCAGATGCATCAGCGGATAACCCTGTCACCAAGGACAAGGGTATCCATCCTGTGGTGGTTGCAGAGTGCTCATCTTCTAGGGGGCCGCAGATTCGGCATTCAGGACTGGGTCCTGGTGACCACGGATGCCAGCCTGCGAGGCTGGGGAGCAGTCACACAGGGAAGGAATATCCAGGGCTTAGGGTCAAGCCGGGATACATCACTTCACATAAATATCCTGAAGCTAAGGGCCATTTACAATGCTCTAAGCTTAGCAAGACCTCTGCTTCAAGGTCAGCCGGTGTTGATCCAGTCGGACAACATCATGGCAGTCACCCACGTAAACAGACAGGGTGGCACAAGAAGCAGGAGGGCAATGGCAGAAGCTGCAAGGATTCTTCGCTGGGCGGAAAATCATGTGATAGCACTGTCAATAGTATTCATTCCGGGAGTGGACAACTGGGAAGCAGACTTCCTCAGCACGACCTCCACCCGGGAGAGTGGGGACTTCACCCAGAAGTCGTCCACATGATTAAAAAACTCGACAGGTATTGCGCCAGGTCAAGAGACCCTCAGGCAATAGTTGTAGACGCTCTGGTAACACCGTGGGTGTACCAGTCAGTATATGTGTTCCCTCCTCTGCCTCTCATACCCAAGGTACTGAGATTGATAAGATGGAGAGGAGAAAGCACTATATTCGTGGCTCCGGATTGGCCAAGAAGGACTTGGTAACCGGAACTTCAAGAGATGCTCACGGAGGATCCGTGGCCTCTACCTCTAAGAAGGGACCTGCTCCAGCAAGGACCCTGTCTGTTCCAAGACTTACCGCGGCTGCGTTTGACGGCATGGCGGTTGAACACCGGATCCTGAAGGAAAAAAGGCATTCCGGATGAAGTCATCCCTATCCTGATCAATAGCCAGGAAGGATGTAACCGCAAAAAACATTATCACCGCAATTGGCGAAAATATGTTGCGTAGTGCGAGGCCAGTAAGGCCCGACGGAGGAAATTCAACTGGGTCGATTCCTACATTTCCTGCAAACAGGAGTGTTTATGGGCCTGAAATTGGGGTCCATTAAGTTTCAGATTTCGGCCCTGTCAATTTTCTTCCAAAAAAGAACTAGCTTCAGTCCCTGAAGTTTAGACGTTTGTAAAAGGGGTACTGCATATACAGCCTCCTTTTGTGCCTCCAGTGGCAATTTGGGATCTCAATGTAGTTTGGGTTCCAAAAGTCACATTGGTTTGAACCACTTAAATCTGTGGAGTTAAAAATATCTCACATGGAAAGTGGTCATGCTGTTGGCCCTGGCCTCGGCCAGGCGCGTGTCAGAATTGGCGGCTTTATCCTGTGAAAGCCCTTATCTGATTTTCCATTCGGACAGGGCGGAATTGAGGACTCGTCCTCAGTTTCTCCCTAAGGTGGTTCCAGCGTTTTCACCTGAACCAACCTATTGTGGTGCCTGCGGCTACTAGGGACTTGGAGGAATCCAGGTTGCTGGATGTTGTCAGGGCCCTGAAAAAGATGTTTCCAGGACGGCTGGAGTCAGGAAATCTGACTCGCTGTTTATCCTGTATGCACCCAACATGCTGGGTGTTTCTGCTTCTAAGCAGACTATTGCTCGTTGGATTGTAGTGCAATTCAGCTTGCACATTCTGTGGCAGGCCTGCCACAGCTAAAATCTGTAAAAGCCCGTTCCACAAGGAAAGTGGGCTCATCTTGGGCGGCTGCCCGAGGGGTCTCGGCTTTACAACTTTGACGAGCAGCTACTTGGTCAGGGGCAAACACGTTTGCTAAATTCTACAAATTTGATACCCTGGCTGAGGAGGACCTGGAGTTCTCTCATTCGGTGCTGCAGAGTCATCCGCACTCTCCCGCCCGCTTGGGAGCTTTGGTATAATCCCCATGGTCCTTACGGAGTCCCCAGCATCCACTTAGGACGTTAGAGAAAATAAGAATTTACTTACCGATAATTCTATTTCTCATAGTCCGTAGTGGATGCTGGGCGCCCATCCCAAGTGCGGATTGTCTGCAATACTTGTACATAGTTATTGTTACAAAAATCGGGTTATTATTGTTGGGAGCCATCTTTTCAGAGGCTCCTCTGTTATCATACTGTTAACTGGGTTCAGATCACAAGTTATACGGTGTGATCGGTGTGGCTGGTATGAGTCTTACCCGGGATTCAAAATCCTTCCTTATTGTGTACGCTCGTCCGGGCACAGTATCCTAACTGAGGCTTGGAGGAGGGTCATAGGGGGAGGAGCCAGTGCACACCAGCTAGTCCTAAAGCTTTCTTTAGATGTGCCCAGTCTCCTGCGGAGCCGCTATTCCCCATGGTCCTTACGGAGTCCCCAGCATCCACTACGGACTATGAGAAATAGAATTATCGGTAAGTAAATTCTTATTTACTCACTGTTATCTGTATAATAGCACATATGCAGGTCACACGTCTCATGTATATTACTCACTGTTATCTGTATAATAGCACATATGCTGGTCACACGTCTCATGTATATTACTCACTGTTATCTGTATAATAGCACATATGCAGGTCACACGTCTCATGTATATTACTCACCGTTATCTGTATAATAGCACATATGCTGGTCACATGTCTCGTGTACATTACACACTGTTATCTGTATAATAGCACATATGCTGATCACACGTCTCATGTATATTACTCACTGTTATCTGTATAATAGCACATATGCTGGTCACACGTCTCATGTATATTACACACTGTTATCTGTATAATAGCACATATGCTGGTCACACGTCTCATGTATATTACACACTGTTATCTGTATAATAGCACATATGCAGGTCACACGTCTCATTTATATTACACACTGTTATCTGTATAATAGCACATATGCTGGCCACACGTCTCATGTATATTACACACTGTTATCTGTATAATAGCACATATGCTGGACACACGTCTCGTGTACATTACTCACTGTTATCTGTATAATAGCACGTATGCTGGTCACACGTCTCATGTATATTACTCACTGTTATCTGTATAATAGCACAAATGGTGGTCACACGTCTCGTGTACATTACTCACTGTTATCTGTATAATAGCGCACATGCAGGTCACACGTCTCATGTATATTACTCACTGTTATCTGTATTATAGCACGTATGCAGGTCACACGTCTCATGTACATTACTCACTGTTATCTGTATAATAGCACATATGCTGATCACACGTCTCATGTATATTACTCACTGTTATCTGTATAATAGCACATATGCTGGTCACACGTCTCATGTGTATTACACACTGTTATCTATATAATAGCACATATGCAGGTCACACGTCTCATGTATATTACTCACTGTTATCTGTATAATAGCACATATGCAGGTCACACGTCTCATGTATATTACTCACTGTTATCTGTATAATAGCACATATGCTGGTCACACGTCTCATGTATATTACTCACTGTTATCTGTATAATAGCACATATGCAGGTCACACGTCTCATGTATATTACTCACCGTTATCTGTATAATAGCACATATGCTGGTCACATGTCTTGTGTACATTACACACTGTTATCTGTATAATAGCACATATGCTGATCACACGTCTCATGTATATTACTCACTGTTATCTGTATAATAGCACATATGCTGGTCACACGTCTCATGTATATTACACACTGTTATCTGTATAATAGCACATATGCAGGTCACACGTCTCATTTATATTACACACTGTTATCTGTATAATAGCACATATGCTGGCCACACGTCTCATGTATATTACACACTGTTATCTGTATAATAGCACAAATGCTGGTCACACGTCTCGTGTACATTACTCACTGTTGTCTGTATAATAGCGCACATGCAGGTCACACGTCTCATGTACATTACTCACTGTTATCTGTATAATAGCACATATGCTGATCACATGTCTCATGTATATTACTGACTGTTATCTGTATAATAGCACATATGCTGGTCACACGTCTCATGTATATTACACACTGTTATCTGTATAATAGCACATATGCAGGTCACACGTCTCATGTATATTACTCACTGTTATCTGTATAATAGCACGTATGCAGGTCACACGTCTCATTTATATTACACACTGTTATCTGTATAATAGCACGTATGCTGGTCACACGTCTCATGTATATTACTCACTGTTATCTGTATTATAGCACGTATGCAGGTCACACGTCTCATGTATATTACTCACTGTTATGTGTATTATAGCACATATGCTGATCACACGTCTCATGTATATTACTCGCTGTTATCTGTATAATAGCACATATGCTGATCACACGTCTCATGTATAGTACTCACTGTTATGTGTATTATAGCACATATGCTGATCACACGTCTCATGTATATTACTCACTGTTATCTGTATAATAGCACATATGCTGGTCACACGTCTCATTTATATTACTCACTGTTATCTGTATAATAGCACATATGCAGGTCACACGTCTCATGTATATTACTCACTGTTATGTGTATTATAGCACATATGCTGATCACACGTCTCATGTATATTACTCACTGTTATCTGTATAATAGCACATATGCAGGTCACACGTCTCATGTATATTACTCACTGTTATCTGTATTATAGCACGTATGCAGGTCACACGTCTCATGTATATTACTCACTGTTATGTGTATTATAGCACATATGCTGATCACACGTCTCATGTATATTACTCACTGTTATCTGTATAATAGCACATATGCTGATCACACGTCTCATGTATATTACTCACTGTTATCTGTATAATAGCACGTATGCTGGTCACACGTCTCATGTATATTACTCACTGTTATCTGTATTATAGCACGTATGCAGGTCACACGTCTCATGTATATTACTCACTGTTATGTGTATTATAGCACATATGCTGATCACACGTCTCATGTATATTACTCACTGTTATCTGTATAATAGCACATATGCTGATCACACGTCTCATGTATATTACTCACTGTTATCTGTATAATAGCACGTATGCAGGTCACACGTCTCATGTATATTACTCACTGTTATGTGTATTATAGCACATATGCTGATCACACGTCTCATGTATATTACTCACTGTTATCTGTATAATAGCACATATGCTGATCACACGTCTCATGTATATTACTCACTGTTATCTGTATAATAGCACGTATGCAGGTCACACGTCTCATGTATATTACTCACTGTTATCTGTATAATAGCACATATGCTGATCACACGTCTCATGTATATTACTCACTGTTATCTGTATAATAGCACGTATGCTGGTCACACGTCTCATTTATATTACACACTGTTATCTGTATAATAGCACATATGCTGATCACACGTCTCATGTATATTACTCACTGTTATCTGTATAATAGCACGTATGCTGGTCACACGTCTCATGTATATTACTCACTGTTATCTGTATTATAGCACGTATGCAGGTCACACGTCTCATGTATATTACTCACTGTTATCTGTATTATAGCACGTATGCAGGTCACACGTCTCATGTATATTACTCACTGTTATGTGTATTATAGCACATATGCTGATCACACGTCTCATGTATATTACTCACTGTTATCTGTATAATAGCACATATGCTGATCACACGTCTCATGTATAGTACTCACTGTTATGTGTATTATAGCACATATGCTGATCACACGTCTCATGTATATTACTCACTGTTATCTGTATAATAGCACATATGCAGGTCACACGTCTCATGTATATTACTCACTGTTATCTGTATTATAGCACGTATGCAGGTCACACGTCTCATGTATATTACTCACTGTTATGTGTATTATAGCACATATGCTGATCACACGTCTCATGTATATTACTCACTGTTATCTGTATAATAGCACATATGCAGGTCACACGTCTCATGTATATTACTCACTGTTATCTGTATAATAGCACGTATGCAGGTCACACGTCTCATGTATATTACTCACTGTTATCTGTATTATAGCACGTATGCAGGTCACACGTCTCATGTATATTACTCACTGTTATCTGTATTATAGCACATATGCTGATCACACGTCTCATGTACATTACTCACTGTTATCTGTATAATAGCACATATGCAGGTCACACGTCTCATTTATATTACACACTGTTATCTGTATTATAGCACGTATGCTGGTCACACGTCTCATGTATATTACTCACTGTTATCTGTATAATAGCACATATGCTGGTCACACGTCTCATGTATATTACACACTGTTATCTGTATTATAGCACATATGCTGATCACACGTCTCATTTATATTACACACTGTTATCTGTATTATAGCACGTATGCTGGTCACACGTCTCATGTATATTACTCACTGTTATCTGTATTATAGCACGTATGCAGGTCACACGTCTCATGTATATTACTCACTGTTATCTGTATTATAGCACGTATGCTGGTCACACGTCTCATGTATATTACTCACTGTTATCTGTATAATAGCACACATGCAGGTCACACGTCTCATGTATATTACTCACTGTTATCTGTATAATAGCACATATGCTGGTCACACGTCTCATGTATAGTACTCACTGTTATGTGTATTATAGCACATATGCAGTCACATGTATATTACTCACTGTCATGGCAGTAGGCATACGTCCCAACTTTTCGTACCTTAGTATCAGGGACTCCATTGCACGACAAAGCCGCGCCTGCCCGAAAAGGGGGCATGCCCTCTGTAAAAGGGTGTGTGGCTTTGCAATAATGGCGCGACCGCCTGCCACGCCTCCCGTTTTCATCACAGTGGCAGCATGGCTGTTTTTATCACAGTGGGGGCATAGCCTCCCCCAGTCCCTCTGGTTCTAGTGAATAGACGCTCCCGTGAACCCACGCCCCATTTCACATAGGTCAGAGCTCCCTTTTCAAAATCAGGTGCGGCTTCGCGGCGCAAGTGTTCCTCTTCCACTCTACAAAATGTTGGGAGGTATGATGACAGTTGGTGGCAGTTGGTGTGGCTCCCCTATTTGAAATGTGGACTGCGCTGCAGTCCCTCCTCTGGAGCTGCAATTCAAACATATGAAGAATGTAGATAAGGCAGCGGGTATGTCAGTTCTAAAATCAGCAGCCTACCGTTCAGCCGCACTATATCAGTGACAGCGAGTGTATCACAATGTTCTAATCAGCGATCTGTAGTGTCACTGCGTAGAATGAGCAATACTCAGTAACTGTTCTTCATGCGCAGCTGAGTCGCAGGGAGTTATTGTCGCTAGAGATATTATAGCTCATATTACTGCGTTTAATTCTACTTTTTAATCGGTAAATTTTATATTACTGCTGCAAAGTGTTACTTGTAGCAAGTTCCAGTAAATCATTAAAGGAAGAGTACTTACCCGCGTGCAATCCGCTACATAAACGGGACAGTGGGGTCTATTTACTAAGCCTTGGAAGGAGGTACAGTGGACGGAGATAAAGTACCAGCCAACCAGCTCCTAACTGTATTTTTCAAACCCAGCCTGTGACACGGCAGTTAGGAGCTGATTGGCTGATACTTTATCTCTGTCCACTTTATCTCCTTCCAAGGCTTAGTAAATAGACCCCAAAATCACTGTTTGCTATTCAGCAGCTAATGCATAAAGGTTCATAGATCAAAAAGGTCAAAATATTTTTAATAGGCCGCTAAGGTTCAGCCGCAGTTACAGATTATATAAGCGACCCAGTAATGCCCCACAAGTCTTAATACATTTGCTGTACGGTGGCAATAGAACAACTCTAGTGGCACGGCCCAGAATATACTTAGGTTAGGTTTAGGATACGGGAGGAGAGTTAAGGTTAGACTGGGCGGGGTTGGGTTTAGGCACCACCAGGGAGGGTTAGGCTGCAGGAAGGGGGGTGGAATCTGAGCATCGGGATGCCGCAGTCTATTCTCACCCCCCCGGCATCCCAAACACTGGCATATTTTACCCAACCCGTTTCATTATCTTCTTAATGATCTCCTTAACATTCTCTTATTCCCACCATGACCTCTACACAATAAAGAAATGTAAATGATATCTCATACATAAAAATGTACATTAGGCTCAAACCTCTGAATTATTGCCTGAAAAGCACAGGGAAACTTTGTTCACAGTAATGTGCCAAATACCATGCAAACCGAAGTTTTGAACACTTCGGGGTCTATTTACTAAGCTCTGGATGGAGATAAGTGAATGGAGATAAAGTAACAGCCAATGAGCTTCTAACTGTCATTTTTCAAACCCAGACTGTGACATGGCAGTTAGACAGTGATTAGCTGGGACTTTATCTCCATCCAAGGCTTAGTACATAGACCCCGGCTTAGAGAGAGTGTTGTGGATAGAGCACTCCGAGCTTGTGGTATGATTGTGTAGTTATCAAAGGAAACCTTATGTTTTCTTGTACTTCTCTACAGGCAGTAGGCCATAGCTCTGCCACGAATAACAGTCAGGGCCTCTCTTTCACCATAAAGACATTTTATTACAACGTCAAGAAAGTGAGACCCAGTCCTCGTCCCGTCTCACACAGGCAGCATAGTATCTCGTTGGGGTTGTCTGATGGATGTCTCACTAGTAGGCCACGGAATTTTAGGAACTAAAAAAAAAAAACTTAAATTTTTTTTTTCAATGTTTTAGAATTTTATAGGTTTTTAAAAATCTGAGTTTAGGAATTGATACGTTGTATGCAAGTAAAACAAAACCATGCAACGTATCATTATGTGTGAAATACTGTGCCTTTATCACAGATGTGTCCTGCTACATCCTTGCATCATTTGCTCCCGCAATGCACTATGCCGTGGGAGGTTGCGATCCATTCACAGCCGTGGCTTTCCCATAGAAGCGAATGGATCGCAGGTGCTGCCAGTCGCGCCGTGTACTCTACACAACAAGTCTGTAACAGGATACATCTGTATATATGAACCACATATGAAGACTACTCATTCCACACATTTCCACAGTAAATTTATATAGTTTCTAAGAATTAGGTCTTTAAAGGTTCTAATAGTCAACATAGGTCATTTTAGGTACTTAGATCCAGGTTAGGTCGTTTTAGGTCTGGTAGAAATTAGGTATGTTATTCCCTGGTACATAAAACATAAAAGGAAATTGAAAATTTGAATGTAATGAGAAAGGAATAGGTTAGCATAGTGGTTCTCAAACTCTGTCCTCAGGACCCCACACGGTTCACGTTTTCCATGTCACCCAGCAGCTGCACTGTGTATCACCAACTGTCACATTTTAAAAATCTACAGGTGACCTGCAAAACATGAACCGTGTGGGGTCCTGAGGACCGAGTTTGAGAACCTGTGTGTTAGCGGTACAACTGATGGTTCTCTGAGCCTCCTGACTTTGTTTCTTATTGGTCAGACCAAACAAGAATCATACCGTTAATGTTAGATGAGCCTGAAGTTCTGATGCTTCCAGCAAATTCTTTCACTTTCCTCCTTTGCAGGTCAATGAATGGTTCTGCGACATGTTCCTCATCAGGGACATAGTAGAGAGCAGCAAAGAACTTCTGCACACTAAGATGGATGTAGCAGGTCCGGGTCTCAGTGTCCTTATGGATGATGTTCTCATTCAGATACAAAGACTCCAGCTCCGACACAGAGAGTCCACGTCTACCAAGAGCTGATTCCTCAGAATTAGAACAGAACAGAATCCTTCTGCACCAGACCCCTCCATTGGCCAAAGCACACAGCTTCTCTTACATGTGCTTACAGCCTGGGCAGAGTCCATTCCAAGGTACTTTATTAAACCCTTTAGGTACGGGTAACTGGATACGGATGTCTTTGAATCAATCACAGGTAATCCCACTTTTAGTAGTGGTTTCATTACAGTACATACAATCAGGCAAGTTATTGGGACAACCCACATGGTAAACAGTGACATTGGGGCTAATTCAGACCTGAGCGGTGCTGTGCGTGTTCACACAACAGCGATCAGGCCTGAACTGCGCAGGCCAGACAGCCGAAGGCTGTCCTTAGCTAGCGATCGCCTCTGCCTGATTGACAGGCAGAGGCAGTCGCTGGGGGCGCAGTCCGGCCGACGCAGGTGTGGTCAGACCGTGCCGGGGGCAGGCTGCGGCGGTTGCATGACGTCACGCAGCCGCTGCAACCCGGGCAGCGACGAGTAGCTGAAGTACAAAAGCATCGCCGCTGTGCAATGCTTTTGTACTTCTGCGAAGGGGCAGGGACTAACATGCGGGGCAGGCTAACCCTGTACTGGGCGTCCCCCCACGTCAGTGTGCCTGATCATAGCTGTGCTAAATTTAGCACAGCTACGATCATCTCTGAATCACCCCCATTGTCCTTAACTGTACTAAGAGCCAGGTCTGCTAGTTCTATGGTATCAAAGAAATAATATATTCTTTACGGTCATTCTCTGTAAAACCTAAGATTTCTACATGCCACAGACATCTTCAGCATCATGATTAGAGAGAGAACTGTATTTGAGAACCCTAGTTCACCCTGCACATTAAACCACAGAGGTGCACTTTTCCTCACAGCCTACTGATCTGTGATAAAAGCCCCTCTGGGGTTAAACATGCGGGGAAACCCACTGATTCTGCATTTTACATGGAATCAATGGGTTAGTGAAGAAAACGCAATTTAATTGAATAGCTGCAAACCCTGCAGCTAATTGGATTCACCCACTAGTGTAGCACTGGCTAAGGGCCATGGCAATGGACTATTGGGGTAATTCAGAGTTGATCGCAGCACCAAATTTGTTAGCAGTTGGGCAAAACCATGGGGGTAATTCTGAGTTGATCGCAGCAGCAGGTTTGTTAGCAATTGGGCAAAACCATGTGCACTGCAGGGGGAGCAGATATAACGTTTGCAGAGAGAGTTAAATTTGGGTGGGTTATTTTGTCTCTGTGCAGGGTAAATACTGGCTGCTTTATTTTTACACTGCAAGTTAGATTTCAGTTTGAATACACCCCAACCAAATCTAACTCTCTCTGCACATGTTATATCTGTCCCCCCTGCACTGCACATGCTTTTGCCCAATTGCTAACATAGGGGGTAATTCTGAGTTGATCGCAGCAGGATCTTTGTTAGCAATTGGGCAAAACCATGGGGGTAATTCCAAGTTGATCGCAGCAGGAAATTTTTTAGCAGTTGGGCAAAACCATGTGCACTGCAGGGGAGGCAGATATAACATGTGTAGAGAGAGTTAGATTTGGGTGGGTTATTTTGTTTCTGTGCAGGGTAAATACTGGCTGCTTTATTTTTACACTGCAATTTAGATTGCAGATTGAACTCACCACACCCAAATCTAACTCTCTCTGCACATGTTATATCTGCCCCCCCCCCCCCCCCCTGCAGTGCACATGGTTTTGCCCAACTGCTAAAAAAAATTCCTGCTGCAATCAACTTGGAATTACCCCCCATGTGCACTGCAGGAGAGGCAGATAATAAGAATTTACTTACCGATAATTCTATTTCTCATAGTCCGTAGTGGATGCTGGGGACTCCGAAAGGACCATGGGGAATAGCGGCTCCGCAGGAGACTGGGCACAAAGTAAAAGCTTTAGGACTAGCTGGTGTGCACTGGCTCCTCCCCCTATGACCCTCCTCCAAGCCTCAGTTAGGATACTGTGCCCGGACGAGCGTACACAATAAGGAAGGATTTTGAATCCCGGGTAAGACTCATACCAGCCACACCAATCACACCATACAACTTGTGATCTGAACCTAGTTAACAGCATGATAACAGAAGGAGCCTCTGAAAAGATGGCTCACAACAACAATAACCCGATTGTAATGCAGACAATCCGCACTTGGGATGGGCGCCCAGCATCCACTACGGACTATGAGAAATAGAATTATCGGTAAGTAAATTCTTATTTTCTCTAACGTCCTAGTGGATGCTGGGGACTCCGAAAGGACCATGGGGATTATACAAAAGCTCCCAAACGGGCGGGAGAGTGCGGATGACTCTGCAGCACCGAATGAGAGAACTCCAGGTCCTCCTCAGCCAGGGTATCAAATTTGTAGAATTTAGCAAACGTGTTTGCCCCTGACCAAGTAGCTGCTCGGCAAAGTTGTAAAGCCGAGACCCCTCGGGCAGCCGCCCAAGATGAGCCCACTTTCCGTGTGGAATGGGCTTTTACAGATTTTGACTGTGGCAGGCCTGCCACAGAATGTGCAAGCTGAATTGTACTACAAATCCAACGAGCAATCGTCTGCTTAGAAGCAGGAGCACCCAGCTTGTTGGGTGCATACAGGATAAACAGCGAGTCAGATTTTCTGACTCCAGCCGTCCTGGAAACATATATTTTCAGGGCCCTGACTACGTCCAGCAACTTGGAATCCTCCAAGTCCCTAGTAGCCGCAGGCACCACAATAGGTTGGTTTAAGTGAAATGCTGAAACCACCTTAGGGAGAAATTGAGGACGAGTCCTCAATTCTGCCCTGTCCGTATGAAAAATTAGGTAAGGGCTTTTATAGGATAAAGCCGCCAATTCTGATACACGCCTGGCTGAAGCCAGGGCTAACAGCATTACCACTTTCCATGTGAGATATTTCAAGTCCACAGTGGTGAGTGGTTCAAACCAATGTGATTTTAGGAATCCCAACACTACATTGAGATCCCAAGGTGCCACTGGAGGCACAAAAGGAGGCTGTATATGCAGTACTCCCTTGACAAACGTCTGAACTTCAGGAACAGAAGCTAGTTCTTTTTGGAAGAATATCGACAGGGCCGAAATTTGAACCTTAATGGACCCTAATTTGAGGCCCATAAACAGTCCTGTTTGCAGGAAATGCAGGAATCGACCCAGTTGAAATTCCTCCGTAGGGGCCTTCCTGGCCTCGCACCACGCAACATATTTACGCCAAATACGGTGATAATGTTGTACGGTTACATCCTTCCTGGCTTTGATCAGGGTAGGGATGACTTCATCCGGAATGCCTTTTTCCTTCAGGATCCGGCGTTCAACCGCCATGCCGTCAAACGCAGCCGCGGTAAGTCTTGGAACAGACATGGTCCCTGCTGGAGCAGGTCCTGTCTTAGAGGTAGAGGCCACGGGTCTTCCGTGAGCATCTCTTGAATTTCCGGGTACCAAGTCCTTCTTGGCCAATCCGGAGCCACGAGTATAGTCTTTACTCCTCTCCTTCTTATGATTCTCAGTACTTTTGGTATGAGAGGAAGAGGAGGGAACACATACACTGACCGGTACACCCACGGTGTTACCAGAGCGTCCACAGCTATTGCCTGAGGGTCCCTTGACCTGGAGCAATATCTGTCCAGTTTTTTGTTGAGGCGAGACGCCATCATGTCCACCTTTGGTTTTCCCAACGGTTTACAATCATGTGGAAGACTTCTGGGTGAAGTCCCCACTCCCCCGGGTGAAGATCGTGTCTGCTGAGGAGGTCTGCTTCCCAGTTGTCCACTCCCGGAATGAACACTGCTGACAGTGCTATCACATGATTTTCCGCCCAGCGAAGAATCCTTGCCACTTCCGTCATTGCCCTCCTGCTTCTTGTGCCGCCCTGTCTGTTTACGTGGGCGACTGCCGTGATGTTGTCCGACTGGATCAATACTGGCTGACCCTGAAGCAGAGGCCTTGCCTGACTTAGGGCATTGTAAATGGCCCTTAGTTCCAGGATATTTATGTGAAGTGACGTTTCCATGCTTGACCACAAGCCCTGGAAATTTTTTCCCTGTGTGACTGCTCCCCAGCCTCTCAGGCTGGCATCCGTGGTCACCAGGACCCAATCCTGAATGCCGAATCTGCGGCCCTCTAGGAGATGAGCACTCTGTAACCACCACAGGAGAGACACCCTTGTCCTTGGAGACAGGGTTATCCGCTGATGCATTTGAAGATGCGATCCGGACCATTTGTCTAGCAGATCCAACTGAAAAGTTCTTGCGTGGAATCTGCCGAATGGAATCGCTTCGTAAGAAGCCACCATCTTTCCCAGGACCCTTGTGCACTGATGCACTGACACCTGGCCTGGTCTTAGGAGTTTCCTGACTAGGTCGGATAACTCCCTGGCTTTCTCTTCCGGGAGAAACACCTTTTTCTGTACTGTGTCCAGAATCATCCCTAGGAACAGCAGACGTGTCGTCGGAATCAGCTGCGATTTTGGAATATTTAGAATCCATCCGTGCTGTCGTAGTACTATTTGAGATAGTGCTACTCCGACCTCTAACTGTTCTCTGGACCGTGCCCTTATCAGGAGATCGTCCAAGTAAGGGATAATTAAGACGCCTTTTCTTCGAAGAAGAATCATCATTTCGGCCATTACCTTGGTAAAGACCCGGGGTGCCGTGGACAATCCAAACGGCAGCGTCTGAAACTGACAGTGACAGTTCTGTACCACAAACCTGAGGTACCCTTGGTGAGAAGGGCAAATTGGGACATGGAGGTAAGCATCCTTGATGTCCAGAGACACCATGTAGTCCCCTTCTTCCAGGTTCGCTATCACTGCTCTGAGTGACTCCATCTTGAACTTGAACCTTTTTATGTAAGTGTTCAAGGCTTTCAGATTTAAAATGGGTCTCACCGAGCCGTCCGGCTTTGGTACCACAAACAGCGTGGAGTAATACCCCTTTCCCTGTTGTAGGAGGGGTACCTTGATTATCACTTGCTGGGAATACAGCTTGTGAATGGCTTCCAATACCGCCTCCCTGTCGGGGGTAGACGTTGGTAAAGCAGACTTCAGGAACCGGCGAGGGGGAGACGTCTCGAATTCCAATTTGTACCCCTGAGATACTACCTGCAGGATCCAGGGGTCCACTTGCGAGTGAGCCCACTGCGCGCTGAAAATCTTGAGACAGGCCCCCACCGTGCCTGAGTCCGCTTGTAAGGCCCCAGCGTCATGCTGAGGACTTGGCAGAAGCGGGGGAGGGCTTCTGTTCGTGGGAAGAAGCTGTCTGTTGCAGTCTTTTTCCCCTTCCTCTGCCCCGGGGAAGATATGAGTGGCCTTTTGCCCGCTTGCCCTTATGGGGACGAAAGGACTGAGCCTGAAAAGACGGTATCTTTTTCTGCTGCGAGGTGACTTGGGGTAAAAAGGTGGATTTCCCAGCCGTTGCCGTGGCCACCAGGTCCGATAGACCGCCCCCAAATAACTCCTCCCCTTTATACGGCAATACTTCCATATGCCGTTTGGAATCCGCATCCCCTGACCACTGTCGCGTCCATAATCCTCTTCTGGCAGAAATGGACATCGTATTTACTCTTGATGCCAGAGTGCAAATGTCTCTCTGTGCATCTCGCATATATAGGAATGCATCCTTTAAATGCTCTATAGTCAATAATATATTGTCCCTGTCCAGGGTATCAATATTTTCAGTCAGGGAATCCGACCAAGCCACCCCAGCACTGCACATCCAGGCTGAGGCGATTGCTGGTCGCAGTATAACACCAGTATGTGTGTATATACTTTTAAGGATATTTTCCAGCCTCCTATCTGCTGGCTCCTTAAGGGCGGCCGTTTCTGGAGACGGTAACGCCACTTGTTTTGATAAGCGTGTGAGCGCCTTATCTACCCTAGGTTGTGTTTCCCAACGAGTCCTAACCTCTGGTGGGAAGGGATATAGTGCCAATAATTTTTTAGAAATTAGCAGTTTTTTGTCGGGGGTAACCCACGCTTCATCACACACTTCATTCAATTCATCTGATTCAGGAAAAACTACGGGTAGTTTTTTCACACCCCACATAATACCCCTTTTCGTGGTACTTGCAGTATCAGAGATGTGCAAAACCTCCTTCATTGCCGTGATCATGTAACGTGTGGCCCTACTGGAAAATACGTTTGTTTCTTCACCGTCGACACTGGAGTCAGTGTCTGTGTCTGGGTCCGTGTCGACCCACTGAGGTAACGGGCGTTTTATAGCCCCTGACGGTGTTTGAGACGCCTGGACAGGCACTAACTGAGCTGCCGGCTGTCTCATGTTGTCAACAGTTTTCTGTAACGTGCCGACACTGTCACGTAATTCCTTAATTACGGCCATCCATTCAGGTGTCGACTCCCTAGGGGGTGACATCACCATTATAGGCAATTGCTCCGCCTCCACATCATTTTCCTCCTCATACATGTCGACACACACGTACCGACACCCAGCACACACACAGGGAATGCTCTGATAGAGGACAGGACCCCACTTAGCCCCTTGGGGAGACAGAGGGAGAGTTTGCCAGCACACACCAGAGCGCTATATATGTATAGGGACAACCTTACAATAAGTGTCTATCCCTTATAGCTGCTTATATCTGTTATTTCGCCAAATAAGTGCCCCTCTCTCTTTTTTACCCTGTTTCTGTAGTGCAGGATGCAGGGGAGATTCTGGGAGCCTTCCTACCAGCGGAGCTGTGTGGGAAAAATGGCGCTGTGTGCTGAGGAGATAGGCCCCGCCCCCTTCACGGCGGGCTCTTCTCCCGCTTTTTTCTGGAAAACTGGCAGGGGTTAAATACATCCATATAGCCCAGGAGCTATATGTGATGTATTTTTTGCCAAATAAGGTAAATTCATTGCTTCCCAGGGCGCCCTCCCCCAGCGCCCTGCACCCTCAGTGACCGAAGTGTGAAGTGTGCTGAGAGCAATGGCGCACAGCTGCAGTGCTGTGCGCTACCTTATGAAGACAGGAAAGTCTTCTGCCGCCGATTTATGGACCTCTTCTTGCTTCAGCATCTGTAAGGGGGCCGGCGGCGCGGCTCCGGGACCCATCCATGGCTGGGCCTGTGATCGTCCCTCTGGAGCTAATGTCCAGTAGCCAAGAAGCCCAATCCACTCTGCACGCAGGTGAGTTCGCTTCTTCTCCCCTTAGTCCCACGCTGCAGTGAGCCTGTTGCCAGCAGGACTCACTGAAAATAAAAAAACCTAAGTATACTTTTACTTCTAAGCAGCTCAGGAGAGCCACCTAGCATGCACCCTTCTCGGCCGGGCACAAAGATCTAACTGAGGCTTGGAGGAGGGTCATAGGGGGAGGAGCCAGTGCACACCAGCTAGTCCTAAAGCTTTTACTTTGTGCCCAGTCTCCTGCAGAGCCGCTATTCCCCATGGTCCTTTCGGAGTCCCCAGCATCCACTAGGACGTTAGAGAAATAACATGTGCAGAGAGAGTTAGATTTGGGTGGGTTATTTTGTTTCTGTGCAGGGTAAATACTGGCTGCTTTATATTTACACTGCAATTTAGATTGCAGATTGAACACACC
The DNA here is from genome assembly GCF_028390025.1 of Pseudophryne corroboree. Classification (NCBI taxonomy): domain Eukaryota; kingdom Metazoa; phylum Chordata; class Amphibia; order Anura; family Myobatrachidae; genus Pseudophryne; species Pseudophryne corroboree. The sequence goes on from NC_086446.1 coordinate 99,318,095, forward strand.
ACACCCAAATCTAACTCTCTCTGCACATGTTATATCTGCCTCCCCTGCAGTGCACATGGTTTTGCCCAACTGCTAACCAAATTCCTGCTGCGATCAACTTGGAATTACCCCCATATTTGCTGCTGCGATCAACTCAGAATTAGGCCCCATGTGCACTGCAGAGGGGGCAGATATAACATGTGCAGAGAGAGTTAGATTTGGGTGGGGTGTGTTCAAACTGAAATTTAAATTGCAGTGTAAAAATAAAGCAGCCAGTATTTACCCTGCACAGAAACAAAATAACCCACCCAAATCTAACTCTCTGCACGTTATATCTGCCCCCCCTGCAGTGCACATGGTTTTGCCCAACTACAAACAAATTTGCTGCTGCGATCAACTCTGAATTACCCCCTATATACTGTAGGAGTGAGGGCGTGCATCTGTCAGTACATAAAAATGGATATTTTCAACATGCCTGGCAGAAAGTGCTTGAAGGAGTACATAGTTACATAGTATCTAAGGTTGAAAAAAGACAATTGTCCATCGAGTTCAACCTATTTGTGGTCTAGTACAGTGGTAGAGGATGCAGGATGGGGCTTTGATCCTCCGAATCCAGGAGACCTTATGTGGTAGGGGAAGCAGTAGACTAATCAAGGTGGGGGAATGTCAGACTGGCTTGTGTACTCACCAACTTGCTCCATGTTTAGATGGTGTGGCCTTACAGAGTGCGTTCTATGGGGGTAATTCTGAGTTGATCGCAGCAGCAAGTTTGTTAGCAATTGGGCAAAACCATGTTGCACTGCAGGTGGGGCAGATATAACATTTGCAGAGAGAGTTAGAATTGGGTGGGTTATATTGTTCCTGTGCAGGGTAAATACTGGCTGATTTATTTTTACACTGCAATTTAGATTTCAGTTTGAACACACCACACCCAAATCTAACTCTCTCTGCACATGTTATATCTGCCCCCCCTCCCCCAGCATAGTACATGGTTTTGCCCAACTGCTAACAAATTTGCTGCTGCGATCATCTCAGAATTAGGCCCTCTGTGACGGTATGCATCATTAGCTGGTCTCTAGGGAAACATAGCTTTGTGTCTACAAGGGCCAAATACACCCCATGTAGTCAAACATTGTTTGAGAATTTGAGGAGCCTTACAAGCACTTTATTCCTTTCCCTGCAATCCTTGTAATGTTGGTTTATAAAACAAAGCTGTGGCAAAATTTTTACCCAATACACGTCTTGCATAATTTTTTGATTAGCAAGCAATAGCGGGGTAACAGCACACACATTATACCCAAGGCTGCTAGAGTATGCTGGCACATGTACAGCTACAAGTACAAGTAAAAACAGAGAGTAGTGATGAGAGAGTCCGGCCATACTGATTCAGTTGGTTATAGGGGGTAATTCAGACATGATTGTAGATGTGCTAAATTTAGCACATCTACGATCACTTTCACTGACATGCGGGGGGACGCCCAGCACAGGGCTGGTCCGCCCCACATGTCTGGCTCTGCTTCCCCTGCACAGGTTCAAAAGCATCGCACGGCAGGCAATGCTTTTGTACCTGAAGAGTAGTTCCCTACCAGTGCTGCTCCTGCGTGCTGGCAGGAAGCTACCCGTCGCTCTCCGGGTCACAGTGGCTGCGTGTGACGTCACGCAGCCGCCGCAGCACGCCCCCCTGCACAGTCCGGCCACGCCTGCGTTGCCCGGACCATGCCCCCAAAACGCCGGCTGGCCGCCGCCTGCCCCCTCCCGCCCAGCGGACGCCTCTGCCTGTCAATCAGGCAGAGGCGATCGCTGGGCTGAGATTCTGGTCGCATCTCTGGCATGCACCAGTGCACTGCGGCACTGGCGCATGAGCAGTTCAGACCTGATCGCACAGCAGCGATCAGGTCTGAATTAGCCCCATAGTGTCATATACATTTCTATATAAAATAAAGAAGGGACAATACATTAGAATTATGTACTTTTGAGTGCTATTTTAATAACTATTGCTACTTATGCACAGAACAGACTGGGGACTAACACAAAAGCAAATGGATTTAGGAATGTCAGAGGCTGGGAGTGAGAAGAACCACACAGAGCCAAGCAGCTGCGGGAAAGGCAAATAAAATTCTGAGACGCATAAAAAGGGTCAGTCCTACAAACATTACTAAACAGCACTCATACTGCCTGTACTTCTACAGCATTCCCCTGCATTACCCCTGGTGTGTGTAAGTATATACACACACACACACACACACACACACACACACACACACACACACACACACACACATATGGTGAAAGCCTATACCTGTAGACTATTACGTAAACTAAAAGTATTTCCATGTACATTGTGTCCATTATTTAATTCTATATTTATTTTTTTCTCTATCCACTTACTTGTAGGACATTGTTACAAAAATTGTACTATGCACCTCAATTTTACTGTTACATTGCAGAGTTTATTATAATTATTCTTATTAGCAGAGTTTAGTACTTTGAAAAAAGAGAAAATGCAGGTGCACACTCTAGGTACTAAGCACTGGTAGGCAGAATAATTATAATAAACTCTGCAAAATAACATGGTGAAAAACTGAGGTGCTTAGCATAATTTTGCCCAAAAATATGGACCCACCAACCACGACCAGGTGACCTCATCTGGTGGGTCCCTAACATTCCTAAGGTCCAGAGCACAGGATACCCCAGGTCAGCACAAGCTAACTGCCCTAATGCATTTACATTAGTGAGAAGTGTTAAAGGGTGTTGCATTAGTAAGAAGCAGCAGTTATGCGTTGAGAGTATTACATAAGTGAGAGGTAATAATTAGGCAGGGCCGGATTAACAATGGGGCGGATGGAGCTGCAGCTCCAGGCCTCCCATGAAAATAGGCCCACAGGATCCTGTATCCGCTGGAAGCTCAAAAAAATCTGCAGTGGCCGCCCGGGGTCCCTTTTGGGCTGGGCTGACATCACACATCTCCCTGCCTGCCTTGGGGTCAAGTCGCCGCTGGTAACATGCCGGGAAGTCTCTTGTCCCCAGCAGCAAACAGAGGTGGTGGTGAGCAGGGTGAGATTCTCAGAGAGATGCCAGGATCCTGTTCCGCTGCGTGCATGGAATAAGAGGAGAGTTGTACGCGGCTCACAAAACTCATAGACTCTGTCATGCTGATTGTGCTGGGATTGGTGTCTAATCCATCAGTGTCATGCAGGACTGGGCGCTATGGGCTGCTGTGGGAAATGAGCCTGAGTTTATGTCAGCACGGCACGGTACATAATGTGAGAAGGTTACTGCCTTTGTGTAACCTTACAGTGATCCCCCACAGCAGCAGTTGTCCTTATTCTGGATCCAACCCCATACATCTGATCTGCAGCCGTTCTCATGCCCCCTCCTGTAAATTCTGTTGCTGTTCCAGTAGGTGGAGGATGCAGGGAATATTTAATGATGATATTGTTGTTCTGGGGGCTAAGCTCACCCCACTATCTATAGGTTTTTCTGGTGTGGGGGCTGAGCTCACCCCACTATCTATAGGGTGTTATGGTGTAGGTTCTGATCTTACCACACTATCTATAGGGTGTTCTGGTGTAGGGTTTGAGCTCGCCCCACTATCTATAGGTTGTTCTGGTGTAGAGGCTGAGCTCAACCCACTATTTAGAAGGTGTTCTGGTGTAGGGGCTGAGCTCACCCCACTATCTATAGGGTGTTCTGGTGTAGGGGCTGAGCTCACCCCACTATCTATAGGGTGTTCTGGTGTAGGGGCTGAGTTCACCCCACTATCTATAGGGTGTTCTGGTGTAGGGGCTGAGCTCACCCCATTATCCATAGGGTATTCTGGTGTAGCGGCTGAGCTCACCCCACTATCTATAGGATGTTTTGGTGTAGGGGCTGAGCTCACCCCGCTATTTATAGGTTGTTCTGGTGTAGGGGCTGAGCTCACCCCACTATCTATAGGGTGTTCTGGTGTAGGGGCTGATCTTACCACACTATCTATTAGAGATGAGCGGGTTCGGTTTCTCGGAAACCGAACCCCCCGAACTTCACCCTTTTTACACGGGTCCGAGGCAGGTTCGAACCTTCCCGCCTTGCTCGGCTAACCCGAGCGCGCCCGAACGTCATCATCCCGCTGTCGGATTCTCGCGAGATTTGGATTCTATATAAGCAGCCGCGCGTCGCCGCCATTTTCACTCGTGCATTGGAGATGATAGGGAGAGGACGTGGCTGGCGTCCTCTCCATTTATTGTAGAAGTTGATTGGTTTATTTCTTATTTGTGGGGAGGATTGGGGAGCAGCTGTTTGGAGGAGTACAGTGCAGAGTTTTGCTGATAAGTGACCACCAGTTTTTATCCGTTCTCTGCCTGAAAAAAACGCTCCATACCATATCTGTGCTCAGTGTGCTGCATAATATATCTGTGCTGAGTGCTCACACTGCTTAATTGTGGGGACTGGGGAGCAGCTATAGCAGGAGTACAGTGCAGAGTTTTGCTGACAGTGACCACCAGTATACGTTGTCTGCCTGAAAAACACTCCATATCTGTGCTCACAGTGTGCTGCTTTATTGTGGGGACTGGGGACCACCAGTATAATTAATATTATATAGGAGGAGTACAGTGCAGAGTGCACTGCTGTACCTACCTCTGTGTCGTCATCCATTAAGTATACTATCCATCTACATTCTATACCTGTGGTGCATTTTAGTTTTGCAGTTTGCTGACACAGTGACCACCAGTATACTATATATAGCAGTACGGTAGGCCACTGCTGTACCTACCTCTGTGTCGTCATCCATTAAGTATACTATCCATCTACATTCTATACCTGTGGTGCATTTTAGTTTTGCAGTTTGCTGACAGTGGCCCTCATTCCGAGTTGATCGGTCGCAAGGCGAATTTAGCAGAGTTACACACGCTAAGCCGCCGCCTACTGGGAGTGAATCTTAGCTTCTTAAAATTGCGACCGATGTATGCGCAATATTGCGATTACTAACTACTTAGCAGTTTCAGAGTAGCTTCAGACTTACTCTGCCTGTGCGATCAGTTCAGTGCTTGTCGTTCCTGGTTGACGTCACAAACACACCCAGCGTTCGCCCAGGCACTCCCACCGTTTCTCCGGCCACTCCTGCGTTTTTTCCGGAAACGGTAGCGTTTTCAGCCACACGCCCCTGAAACGCCGTGTTTCCGCCCAGTAACACCCATTTCCTGTCAATCACATTACGATCGCCGGAGCGAAGAAAAAGCCGTGAGTAAAAATACTTTCTTCATAGTAAAGTTACTTGGCGCAGTCGCAGTGCGAACTTTGCGCATGCGTACTAAGCGGATTTTCACTGCGATGCGATGAAAAATACCGAGCGAACAACTCGGAATGAGGGCCAGTGTCCACCAGTATACTATATATAGCAGTACGGTAGGCCACTGCTGTACCTACCTCTGTGTCGTCATCCATTAAGTATACTATCCATCTACATTCTATACCTGTGGTGCATTTTAGTTTTGCAGTTTGCTGACACAGTGTCCACCAGTATACTATATATAGCAGTACGGTAGGCCACTGCTGTACCTACCTCTGTATCGTCATCCATTAAGTATACTATCCATCTACATTCTATACCTGTGGTGCATTTTAGTTTTGCAGTTAGCTGACACAGTGACCACCAGTATACTATATATAGCAGTACGGTAGGCCACTGCTGTACCTACCTCTGTGTCGTCATCCATTAAGTATACTATCCATCTACATTCTATACCTGTGGTGCATTTTAGTTTTGCAGTTTGCTGACAGTGTCCACCAGTATACTATATATAGCAGTACGGTAGGCCACTGCTGTACCTACCTCTGTGTCGTCATCCATTAAGTATACTATCCATCTACATTCTATACCTGTGGTGCATTTTAGTTTTGCAGTTTGCTGACACAGTGACCACCAGTATACTATATATAGCAGTACGGTAGGCCACTGCTGTACCTACCTCTGTGTCGTCATCCATTAAGTATACTATCCATCTACATTCTATACCTGTGGTGCATTTTAGTTTTGCAGTTTGCTGACACAGTGTCCACCAGTATACTATATATAGCAGTACGGTAGGCCACTGCTGTACCTACCTCTGTGTCGTCATCCATTAAGTATACTATCCATCTACATTCTATACCTGTGGTGCATTTTAGTTTTGCAGTTTGCTGACAGTGTCCACCAGTATACTATATATAGCAGTACGGTAGGCCACTGCTGTACCTACCTCTGTGTCGTCATCCATTAAGTATACTATCCATCTACATTCTATACCTGTGGTGCATTTTAGTTTTGCAGTTTGCTGACACAGTGACCACCAGTATACTATATATAGCAGTACGGTAGGCCACTGCTGTACCTACCTCTGTGTCGTCATCCATTAAGTATACTATCCATCTACATTCTATACCTGTGGTGCATTTTAGTTTTGCAGTTTGCTGACAGTGTCCACCAGTATACTATATATAGCAGTACGGTAGGCCACTGCTGTACCTACCTCTGTGTCGTCATCCATTAAGTATACTATCCATCTACATTCTATACCTGTGGTGCATTTTAGTTTTGCAGTTTGCTGACACAGTGACCACCAGTATACTATATATAGCAGTACGGTAGGCCACTGCTGTACCTACCTCTGTGTCGTCATCCATTAAGTATACTATCCATCTACATTCTATACCTGTGGTGCATTTTAGTTTTGCAGTTTGCTGACAGTGTCCACCAGTATACTATATATAGCAGTACGGTAGGCCACTGCTGTACCTACCTCTGTGTCATCAAGTATACTATCCATCCATACCTGTGGTGCATTTCAGTTGTGCGCAGTAAATATAGTAGTAGGCCATTGCTATTGATACTGGCATATAATTCCACACATTAAAAAATGGAGAACAAAAATGTGGAGGTTAAAATAGGGAAAGATCAAGATCCACTTCCACCTCGTGCTGAAGCTGCTGCCACTAGTCATGGCCGAGACGATGAAATGCCATCAACGTCGTCTGCCAAGGCCGATGCCCAATGTCATAGTAGAGAGCATGTAAAATCCAAAACACAAAAGTTCAGTAAAATGACCCAAAAATCTAAATTAAAAGCGTCTGAGGAGAAGCGTAAACTTGCCAATATGCCATTTACGACACGGAGTGGCAAGGAACGGCTGAGGCCCTGGCCTATGTTCATGGCTAGTGGTTCAGCTACACATGAGGATGGAAGCACTCATCCTCTCACTAGAAAAAAGAAAAGACTTAAGCTGGCAAAAGCACAGCAAAGAACTGTGCGTTCTTCTAAATCACAAATCCCCAAGGAGAGTCCAATTGTGTCGGTTGCGATGCCTGACCTTCCCAACACTGGACGGGAAGAGCTTGCCCCTTCCACCATTTGCACGCCCCCTGCAAGTGCTGGAAGGAGCACCCGCAGTCCAGTTCCTGATAGTCAAATTGAAGATGTCACTGTTGAAGTACACCAGGATGAGGATATGGGTATTGCTGGCGCTGGGGAGGAAATTGACAAGGAGGATTCTGATGGTGAGGTGGTTTGTTTAAGTCAGGCACCCGGGGAGACACCTGTTGTCCGTGGGAGGAATATGGCCATTGACATGCCTGGTCAAAATACAAAAAAAATCAGCTCTTCGGTGTGGAATTATTTCAACACAAATGCGGACAACAGGTGTCAAGCCGTGTGTTGCCTTTGTCAAGCTGTAATAAGTAGGGGTAAGGACGTTAACCACCTCGGAACATCCTCCCTTATACGTCACCTGCAGCGCATTCATCATAAGTCAGTGACAAGTTCAAAAACTTTGGGTGACAGTGGAAGCAGTCCACTGACCACTAAATCCCTTCCTCTTGTAACCAAGCTCCTGCAAACCACACCACCAACTCCCTCAGTGTCAATTTCCTCCTTACCCAGGAAAGCCAATAGTCCTGCAGGCCATGTCACTGTCAAGTCTGACGAGTCCTCTCCTGCCTGGGATTCCTCCGATGCATCCTTGAGTGTAACGCCTACTGCTGCTGGCGCTGCTGTTGTTGCTGCTGGGAGTCGATCGTCATCCAAGAGGGGAAGTCGGAAGACCACTTGTACTACTTCCAGTAAGCAATTGACTGTCCAACAGTCCTTTGCGAGGAAGATGAAATATCACAGCAGTCATCCTGCTGCAAAGCAGATAACTCAGGCCTTGGCAGCCTGGGCGGTGAGAAACGTGGTTCCGGTATCCATCGTTAATTCAGAGGCAACTATAGACTTGATTGAGGTACTGTGTCCCCGGTACCAAATACCATCTAGGTTCCATTTCTCTAGGCAGGCGATACCGAAAATGTACACAGACCTCAGAAAAAGACTCACCAGTGTCCTAAAAAATGCAGTTGTACCCAATGTCCACTTAACCACGGACATGTGGACAAGTGGAGCAGGGCAGACTCAGGACTATATGACTGTGACAGCCCACTGGGTAGATGTATTGCCTCCCGCTGCAAGAACAGCAGCGGCGGCACCAGTAGCAGCATCTCGCAAACGCCAACTCGTTCCTAGGCAGGCTATGCTTTGTATCACCGCTTTCCATAAGAGGCACACAGCTGACAACCTCTTACGGGAACTGAGGAAGATCATCGCAGAATGGCTTACCCCAATTGGACTCTCCTGGGGATTTGTGACATCGGACAACGCCAGCAATATTGTGCGTGCATTACATCTGTGCAAATTCCAGCACGTCCCATGTTTTGCACATACATTGAATTTGGTGGTGCAGAATTATTTAAAAAACGACAGGGGCGTGCAAGAGATGCTGTCGGTGGCCCGAAGAATTGCGGGCCACTTTCGGCATTCAGGCACCGCGTACAGAAGACTGGAGCACCACCAAACATTCCTGAACCTGCCCTGCCATCATCTGAAGCAAGAGGTGGTAACGAGGTGGAATTCAACCCTCTATATGCTTCAGAGGATGGAGGAGCAGCAAAAGGCCATTCAAGCCTATACATCTGCCCACGATATAGGCAAAGGAGGGGGAATGCACCTGACTCAAGCGCAGTGGAGAATGATTTCAACGTTGTGCAAGGTTCTGCAACCCTTTGAATTTGCCACACGTGAAGTCAGTTCAGACACTGCCAGCCTGAGTCAGGTCATTCCCCTCATCAGGCTTTTGCAGAAGAAGCTGGAGACATTGAAGGAGGAGCTAAAACAGAGCGATTCCGCTAGGCATTTGGGACTTGTGGATGGAGCCCTTAATTCGCTTAACCAGGATTCACGGGTGGTCAATCTGTTGAAATCAGAGCACTACATTTTGGCCACCGTGTTCGATCCTAGATTTAAAACCTACGTTGTATCTCTGAACCTCTGCAGACTTGTGTCTGCCGGAAAGAAAGACCTGCTGGTGAGAAAATTGTCAAGTCAAGCGGAACGTGACCCATCAACATCTCCTCCTTCACATTCTCCCGCAACTGGTGCGAGGAAAAGGCTAAGAATTCCTAGCCCACCCGCTGGCGGTGATGCAGGGCAGTCTGGAGCGAGTGCTGACATCTGGTCCGGACTGAAGGACCTGCCAATGATTACTGACATGTCGTCTACTGTCACTGCATATGATTCTCTCACCATGGAAAGAATGGTGGAGGATTATATGAGTGACCGCATCCAAGTAGGCACGTCAGACAGTCCGTACGTATACTGGCAGGAAGAAGAGGCAATTTGGAGGCCCTTGCACAAACTGGCTTTATTCTACCTAAATTGCCCTGCCTCCAGTGTGTACTCCGAAAGAGTGTTTAGTGCAGCCGCTCACCTTGTCAGCAATCGGCGTACGAGGTTACTTCCAGAAAATGTGAAGAAGATGATGTTCATCAAAATTAATTATAATCAATTCCTCCGTGGAGACATTCACCAGCAGCAATTGCCTCCAGAAAGTACACGGGGACCTGAGATGGTGGATTCCAGTGGGGACGAATTAATAATCTGTGAGGAGGGGGATGTACACAGTGAAAGGGGTGAGGAATCGGAGGATGATGAGGTGGACATCTTGCCTCTGTAGAGCCAGTTTGTGCAAGGAGAGATTGATTGCTTCTTTTTTGGTGGGGGCACAAACCAACCAGTCATTTCAGTCACAGTCGTGTGGCAGACCCTGTCGCTGAAATGATGGGTTCGTTAAAGTGTGCATGTCCTGTTTATACAACATAAGGGTGGGTGGGAGGGCCCAAGGACAATTCCATCTTGCACCTCTTTTTTTCTTTCATTTTTCTTTGCATCATGTGCTGTTTGGGGACAATTTTTTGGAAGTGCCATCCTGTCTTGATTGACACTGCAGTGCCACTCCTAGATAGGCCAGGTGTTTGTGTCGGCCACTTGTGTCGCTTAGCTTAGTCAAACAGCCACCTTGGTGCGCCTCTTTTTTTCTTTGCATCATGTGCTGTTTGGGGACAATTTTTTGGAAGTGCCATCCTGTCTTGATTGACACTGCAGTACCACTCCTAGATGGGCCAGGTGTTTGTGTCAGCCACTTGTGTCGCTTAGCTTAGTCAAACAGCCACCTTGGTGTGCCTCTTTTTTTCTTTGCATCATGTGCTGTTTGGGGACAATTTTTTGGAAGTGCCATCCTGTCTTGATTGACACTGCAGTGCCACTCCTAGATGGGCCATGTGTTTGTGTCGGCCACTTGTGTCGCTTAGCTTAGTCACACAGCGACCTTGGTGCGCCTCTTTTTTTCTTTGCATCATGTGCTGTTTGGGGACAATTTTTTGGAAGTGCCATCCTGTCTTGATTGACACTGCAGTGCCACTCCTAGATGGGCCAGGTGTTTGTGTCGGCCACTTGTGTCGCTTAGCTTAGCCATCCAGCGACCTCGGTGCAAATTGTAGGACTAAAAATAATATTGTGAGGTGTTCAGAATAGACTGGAAATGAGTGGAAATTATGGTAATTGTGGTTAATAATACTATGGGATCAAAATGACCCCCAAATTCTATGATTTAAGCTGTTTTTTTAGGTTTTTTTGAAAAAAAACACCCGAATCCAAAACACACCCGAATCCGACAAAAAATTTTTGGTGAGGTGTTGCCAAAACGCGTCCGAATCCAAAACACGGCCGCGGAACCGAATCCAAAACCAAAACCCGAAAAATGTCCGGTGCACATCACTACTATCTATAGGGTGTTCTGGTGTAGGGGTTGAGCTCACCCCATTATCTATAGGGTGTTCTGGTGTAGGGGCTGAGCTCACCCCACTATTTAGGTGTTCTGGTGTAGGGGCTGAGCTCACCCCACTATCTATAGGGTGTTCTGGTGTAGGGGCTGAGCCAACCCCACTATCTATAGGGTGTTCTGGTGTAGGGGCTGAGTTCACCCCACTATCTATACGGTGTTCTGGTGTAGGGGCTGAGCTCAACCCACTATCTATAGGGTGTTCTGGTGTAGGGGCTGAGTTCACCCCGCTATTTATAGATTGTTCTGATGTAGGGGCTGAGCCCACCCCACTATCTATAGGGTGTTCTGGTGTAGGGGCTGAGTTCACCCCACTATCTATAGGGTGTTCTGGTGTATGGGCTGAGCTCACCCCACTATCTATAGGGTGTTCTGGTGTAGGGGCTGAGCTCACCCCACTATCTGTAGGTTTTTCTGGTGTAGGGGCAGAGCTCACCCCACTTTCTATAGGTTGTTCTGGTGTAGGTTCTGAACCCACCCCGTTATCTATAGATTTTTCTGGTTTAGAGGCTAAGCCTACCCCACTCTCTATAGGGTGTTCTAGTGTAAGGGCTAAGCTCACCCCGCTATCTATAGGTTGTCCTATATACTGGTAAGTTAATTGGTTCCCAACAAAAATGAACCCTGGTGTGTGTGCATGTACATGGACAGACTAGATGGGCCAAGTTGTTCTTATTTGCTGTCAACGTCTATGTTTCTATGTAAATCCCTGTTCCTGTCATAATACAGAAGGTGGTGCAGTGGACGGCTTCACAAGTGTCCGTCACGCCTGAGACTGAACAAGCGCTGTCGTTGGTGGTGGTAGTGGAACTGACGATACCTGGCAGACTCGGACACTGGGAAGCCATGAATGTCACTTGGCTGGTAAGGACTCAGTACAGCCAGTAGTTATGTCTTATCCATTGTTTGGGTACTTCCCTGCAGTTACACATTCAGGATGCTCATGTTCTGTACATCAGCTGTTGTGCAACTCTAATGTCCCAGCATATCATGCCAGGCTTGCAGGGGATATACTGGGACATATACAGTTGTTCTACCATAGCTGGCAATTCCCATTTTTCCTGGTTCAAGGTTTTATTATACCCTAGTACTGTAAATACATGAATCCCCAGAATCTGCCAGGTTACTTCAGTTGTCCTGTACCTTCAACAATTCATTCCATTATACTTAACCCAGTTTTCTCTGACGTCCTAAGTGGATGCTGGGACTCCGTAAGGACCATGGGGAATAGCGGCTCCGCAGGAGACTGGGCACAACTAAAAGAAAGCTTTAGACTACTGATGTGCACTGGCTCCTCCCACTATGACCCTCCTCCAGACTTCAGTTAGAATCTTGTGCCCGGCTGAGCTGGATGCACACTAGGGGCTCTCCTGAGCTCCTAGAAAGAAAGTATATTTTAGGTTTTTTATTTTACAGTGAGATCTGCTGGCAACAGACTCACTGCAGCGAGGGACTAAGGGGAGAAGAAGCGAACCTACCTAACTGGTGGCAGCTTGGGCTTCTTAGGCTACTGGACACCATTAGCTCCAGAGGGATCGACCACAGGACCCGACCTCGATGTTCGGTCCCGGAGCCGCGCCGCCGGCCCCCTTACAGAGCCAGAAGCAAGAAGTGTTCCTGAAAATCGGCGGCAGAAGACTTCTGTCTTCAACAAGGTAGCGCACAGCACTGCAGCTGTGCGCCATTGCTCCTCATGCACACCTCACACTCCGGTCACTAATGGGTGCAGGGCGCTGGGGGGGGGCGCCCTGAGGGCAATATAAGACACCTTGGCTGGCAAATCTACACCATATATAGTCAGGAAGGCTATATAGGTGTAAAAATACCCCTGCCAGAATTCCAGAAAAAGCGGGAGAAGTCCGCTGGAAAAGGGGCGGGGCCATCTCCCTCAGCACACTGGCGCCATTTTTCCCTCACAGCTCCGCTGGAAGGACGCTCCCTGGCTCTCCCCTGCAGTGCCAAGCTACATAAGGGTAAAAAAAGAGAGGGGGGCACTAAATTTAGGCGCAGTATATATAATATAAGCAGCTATAAGGGAAAAACACTCATTTATAGTGGGATCCCTGTGTTATATAGCGCTCTGGTGTGTGCTGGCATACTCTCTCTCTGGGGGTCCTGTCCTCTGTCAGAGCATTCCCTGTGTGTATGCGGTGTGTCGGTACGGCTGTGTCGACATGTTTGATGTGGAGGCGGAACAGATGCCGATAAATGTGATGTCACCCACTGCGGGGTCGACACCTGAGTGGATGGTTCTGTGGAAGGAATTACGCGACAGTGTCGACTCCTTGCATAAAAGGTTTGACGACATACCAAATGTGGGACAGCCGGCTTCTCAGCCTGTGCCTGCCCAGGCGTCTCAAAAGCCATCAGGGGCTCTAAAACGCCCGCTACCTCAGATGGCAGACACAGATGTCGACACGGATACTGACTCCAGTGTCGACGACGATGAGAGTAATGTATCTTCCAATAGGGCCACACGTTATATGATTGAGGCAATGAAAAATGTGTTGCATATTTCTGATGTTACCCCGGGTACCACAAAAAAGGGTATTATGTTTGGAGAGAAAAAACTACCAGTTGTTTTTCCTCCATCTGAGGAATTAAATGAAGTGTGTGAAGAAGCGTGGGCTTCCCCTGATAAGAAACTGGTAATTTCTAAGAGGTTACTAATGGCGTACCCTTTCCCACCAGAGGATAGGTCACGTTGGGAAACATCCTCTAGGGTGGATAAAGCGCTCACACGCTTGTCAAAGAAGGTGGCACTACCGTCTCCGGATACGGCCGCCCTGAAGGAATCTGCTGATAGAAAGCAGGAGGCTATCCTGAAGTCTATATATACACACACAGGTGTTATACTGAGACCAGCTATTGCTTCAGCATGGATGTGCAGTGCTGCAGCTGCGTGGTCAGATTCCCTTTCGGAAAATATTGATACCCTAGACAGGGACACTATATTGCTAACCGTAGAGCATATTAAAGACGCACTCTTATACATGAGGGATGCATAGAGGGATATTTGCCGGCTGGCATCTAAAATAAGTGCAATGTCCATTTCTGCCAGGAGAGGGTTATGGACTCGGCAGTGGACAGGAGATGCAGATTCTAAAAGGCACATGGAAGTTTTGCCTTATAAGGGTGAGGAGTTGATCAGGGATGGTCTCTCGGACCTCGTTTCCACAGCAACAGCTGGGAAGTCTACATTTTTACCCCATGTTCCCTCACAGCCAAAGAAAGCACCGTATTATCAGGTACAGTCCTTTCGGCCCAATAAGGGCAAGCGGGTTAAGGGCGCGTCCTTTCTGCCCAGAGGCAGAGGTAGAGGGAAAAAGCTGCAGCATACAGCCAGTTCCCAGGAGCAAAAGTCCTCCCCTGCTTCCTCTAAGTCCACAGCATGACGCTGGGGCTCCACAGGCGGAGCCAGGTACGGTGGGGGCCCGTCTCAAAAATGTCAGCGATCAGTGGGCTCGCTCACGGGTGGATCCCTGGATCTTTCAAGTAGTATCTCAGGGGTACAAGCTGGAATTCGAGACGTCTCCCCCCGCCGTTTCCTCAAATTTGCCTTACCAACAACTCCCTCAGGCAGGGAGGCAGTGTTACAGGCAATTCACAAGCTGTATTCACAACAGGTGATAGTAAAGGTGCCCCTACTTCAACAAGGACGGGGTTACTATTCCACAATGTTTGTGGTACCGAAACCGGACGGTTCGGTGAGACCCATTTTAAATTTGAAATCTTTGAACACGTATATAAAAAAATTCAAGTTCAAGATGGAATCGCTCAGGGCGGTTATTGCAAGCCTGGACGAGGGGGATTACATGGTATCACTGGACATCAAGGATGCTAACCTGCATGTCCCCATTTACCATCCTCACCAGGAGTACCTCAGATTTGTGGTACAGGATTGTCATTACCAATTCCAGACGTTGCCGTTCGGTCTATCCACGGCTCCGAGGGTCTTTACCAAGGTAATGGCCGAAATGATGATACTCCTTGAAAGAAGGGAGTTTTAATTATCCCGTACTTGGACGATCTCCTGATAAAGGCGAGGTCCAGGGAGCAGTTGTTGGTCGGGGTAGCACTATCTCGGGAGGTGCTACAACAGCACTGCTGGATTCTAAATAATCCAAAGTCACAGCTGGTCCCTACGACACGTCTACTGTCCCGGAGGAGAAGGCCAAGGAGCTGTCATCTCTAGTCAGAGGCCTCCTAAAACCAAAACAGGTGTCGGTGCATCACTGCACGGGGATCCTGGGAAAGATGGTAGCTTCCTACGAAGCAATTCCATTCGGCAGGTTCCATGCAAGAACCTTTCAGTGGGACCTGTTGGACAAGTGGTCCGGATCGCATCTTCAGATGCATCGGCTGATAACCTTGTCTCCAAGGACCAGGGTGTCTCTGCTGTGGTGGCTGCAGAGTGCTCATCTTCAAGAGGGCCGCAGATTCGGCATACAGGACTGGGTCCTGGTGACCACGGATGCCAGCCTTCGAGGCTGGGGGGCAGTCACACAGGGAAGAAACTTCCAAGGACTATGGTCAAGTCAGGAGACTTCCCTGCACATAAATATTCTGGAACTGAGGGCCATTTACAATGCCCTAAGTCAGGCAAAACCCCTGCTTCAAAACCAGCCGGTACTGATCCAGTCAGACAACATCACGGCGGTCGCCCATGTAAACCGACAGGGCGGCACGAGAAGCAGGACGCCTATGGCAGAAGCCACAAGGATTCTCCGATGGGCGGAAAATCACGTGTTAGCACTGGCAGCAGTGTTCATTCCGGGAGTGGACAACTGGGAAGCAGACTTCCTCAGCAGGCACGACCTCCACCCGGGAGAGTGGGGACTTCATCCAGAAGTCTTCCAACTGATTGTAAACCGTTGGGAAAGGCCACAGGTGGACATGATGGCGTCCCGCCTAAACAAAAAGCTAGAAAAATATTGCGCCAGGTCAAGAGACCCGCAGGCGATAGCTGTGGACGCTCTAGTGACACCGTGGGTGTACCGGTCGGTTTATGTATTCCCTCCTCTTCCTCTCATACCAAAGGTACTGAGGATAATAAGGAGAAGAGGAGTAAGAACTATACTCATTGTTCCGGATTGGCCAAGAAGAGCTTGGTACCCGGAACTTCAGGAAATGATCTCAGAGGACCCATGGCCTCTGCTGCTCAGACAGGACCTGCTGCAGCAGGGGCCCTGTCTGTTCCAAGACTAACCGCGGCTGCGTTTGACGGCATGGCGGTTGAACACCGGATCCTGAAGGAAAAGGGCATTCCGGAGGAAGTCATTCCTACGCTGATTAAAGCTAGGAAAGAAGTAACCGCAAACCATTATCACCGCATATGGCGAAAATATGTTGCGTGGTGTGAGGCCAGGAAGGCCCCAACGGAAGAATTTCAGCTGGGCCGTTTCCTGCACTTCCTACAGTCAGGGGTGACTATGGGCCAAAAATTGGGTTCCATTAAGGTCCAGATTTCGGCTCTATCGATTTTCTTCCAGAGAGAACTGGCTTCATTACCTGAAGTTCAAACTTTTGTTAAGGGAGTGCTGCATATTCAGCCCCCTTTTGTGCCTCCAGTGGCACCTTGGGATCTCAACGTGGTGTTGGATTTCCTAAAGTCGCATTGGTTTGAGCCACTTAAAACCGTGAAATTGAAATATCTCACGTGGAAAGTGGTCATGTTGTTGGCCTTGGCTTCGGCCAGGCGTGTATCAGAATTGGCGGCTTTGTCATGTAAAAGCCCTTATCTGATTTTCCATATGGATAGGGCAGAATTGAGGACTCGTCCCCAATTTCTCCCTAAGGTGGTATCAGCCTTTCATCTGAACCAACCTATCGTGGTGCCTGCGGCTACTAAAGACTTGGAGGCTTCCAAGTCGTTGGATGTAGTCAGGGCCCTGAAAATTTATGTTTCCAGGACAGCTGGAGTCAGAAAGACTGACTCGCTATTTATCCTGTATGCGCCCAACAAGTTGGGTGCACCTGCTTCAAAGCAGACTATTGTTCGCTGGATCTGTAGTACGATTCAGCTTGCACATTCTGCGGCTGGACTGCCGCATCCTAAATCAGTGAAAGCCCATTCCACGAGGAAGGTGGGCTCTTCTTGGGCGGCTGCCCGAGGGGTCTCGGCTCTTCAACTTTGCCGAGCAGCTACTTGGTCGGGGTCAAACACGTTTGCTAAATTCTATAAGTTTGACACCCTGGCTGAGGAGGACCTAGAGTTTGCCCATTCGGTGCTGCAGAGTCATCAGCACTCTCCCGCCCGTTTGGGAGCTTTGGTATAATCCCCATGGTCCTTACGGAGTCCCAGCATCCACTTAGGACGTCAGAGAAAATAAGAATTTACTCACCGGTAATTCTATTTCTCGTAGTCCATAGTGGATGCTGGGCGCCCATCCCAAGTGCGGATTGTCTGCAATACTTGTATATAGTTATTGTTTAACTAAAGGGTTATTGTTGAGAGGCTCAGTTGTTATCATACTGTTAACTGGGTATTGTATCACGAGTTATACGGTGTGGCTGGTATGAGTCTTACCCGGGATTCAAAATCCTTCCTTATTGCGTCAGCTCTTCCGGGCACAGTATCCTAACTGAAGTCTGGAGGAGGGTCATAGTGGGAGGAGCCAGTGCACACCAGTAGTCTAAAGCTTTCTTTTAGTTGTGCCCAGTCTCCTGCGGAGCTGCTATTCCCCATGGTCCTTACGGAGTCCCAGCATCCACTACGGACTACGAGAAATAGAATACCGGTGAGTAAATTCTTATTATATTCTCTCCCATCACTACTCACACGCGTGCATGTCACACCTCTGGCACTGTAATTAGGGACTTAAAAATTGTTACATTGATTAATAAAAAAAAATTGTATGCAATATGTTACAATATGATGCCCCAAAGCAGCCAGGCCACACCCACCCAAGGTCCCCACGCCCCTTACTAAAATTGACAAATTATATAAATGTATTCAGGAATTACCACTCGTAGTGCATTTTCCAATATACTGTCTGAAATGCTAGAAAATAAGATTTTACTCACCGGTAAATCTATTTCTCGTAGTCCGTAGTGGATGCTGGGAACTCCGTAAGGACCATGGGGAATAGCGGCTCCGCAGGAGACTGGGCACAACTAAAAGAAAGCTTTTAGACTACCTGGTGTGCACTGGCTCCTCCCACTATGACCCTCCTCCAAGCCTCAGTTAGGATACTGTGCCCGGAAGAGCTGACACAATAAGGAAGGATTTTGAATCCCGGGTAAGACTCATACCAGCCACACCAATCACACCGTATAACTTGTGATACTATACCCAGTTAACAGTATGAAATATAACTGAGCCTCTCAACAGATGGCTCAACAATAACCCTTAGTTAGGCAATAACTACATACAAGTATTGCAGACAATCCGCACTTGGGATGGGCGCCCAGCATCCACTACGGACTACGAGAAATAGATTTACGGGTGAGTAAAATCTTATTTTCTCTGACGTCCTAGTGGATGCTGGGAACTCCGTAAGGACCATGGGGATTATACCAAAGCTCCCAAACGGGCGGGAGAGTGCGGATGACTCTGCAGCACCGAATGAGAGAACTCAAGGTCCTCCTCAGCCAGGGTATCAAATTTGTAGAATTTTGCAAACGTGTTTGCCCCTGACCAAGTTGTAGCTCGGCAAAGTTATAAAGCCGAGACCCCTCGGGCAGCCACCCAAGATGAGCCCACTTTCCTCGTGGAATGGGCTGTTACTGATTTAGGATGCGGCAATCCAGCCGCAGAATGCTCCAGCTGAATTGTGCTACAAATTCAGCGAGCAATAGTCTGCTTAGAAGCAGGAGCACCTATTTTGTTGGGTGCCTACAGGATAAAAAGCGAGTCAGTTTTCCTGACTCCAGCCGTCCTGGAAATATAAATTTTTAAGGCCCTGACTACGTCCAGTAACGTGGAATCTTCCAAGTCCCTAGTAGCCGCAGGCACTACAATAGGTTGGTTTAAGTGAAAAGCTGATACCACCTTAGGGAGAAACTGGGGACGAGTCCTCAATTCTGCCCTATCCATATGGAAAATCAGATAAGGGCTTTTACATGACAAAGCCGCCAATTCTGACACACGCCTGGCCGAAGCCAAGGCCAATAACATGACCACTTTCCACGTGAGATATTTCAAATCCACAGTTTGAAGTGGCTCAAACCAATGTGATTTTAGGAAACTCGACACCACGTTTGAGATCCCAAGGTGCCACAGGAGGCACAAAAGGGGGCTGAATATGTAGCACTCCCTTTACAAACTCCAGGCAGTGAAGCCAGTTCTTTCTGGAAGAAAATCAACAGAGTCGAAATCTGGACCTTAATGGAACCCAAGTTTAGGCCCATAGTCACTCCTGACTGTAGGAAGTGCAGAAAACGACCCAGCTGAAATTCCTCTGTTGGGGCCTTCCTGGCCTCACACCACGCAACATATTTTCGCCAAATACGGTGATAAGGTTTGCGATTACTTCTTTCCTGGCTTTTATCAGCGTAGGGATAACTTCCTCCGGAATGCCTTTTTCCTTTAGGATCCGGAATTCAACCGCCATGCCGTCAAACGCAGCCGCGGTAAGTCTTGGAACAGACAGGGCCCCTGCTGTAGCAGATCCTGTCTGAGCGGTAGAGGCCATGGGTCCTCTGATATCATTTCTTGAAGTTCTGGGTACCAAGCTCTTCTTGGCCCATCCGGAACCACGAGTATCGTTCTTACTCCTCGTTTTCTTATTATTCTCAGTACCTTTGGTATGAGAGGCAGAGGAGGGAATACATAAACCGACTGGTACACCCACGGTGTCACTAGAGCGTCCACAGCTATTGCCTGAGGGTCCCTTGACCTGGCGCAATATCTAGTTTTTTGTTTAGGCGGGACGCCATCATGTCCACCTGTGGCCTTTCCCAACGGTTTACCAACAGTTGGAAGACTTCTGGATGAAGTCCCCACTCTCCCGGGTGTAGGTCGTGTCTGCTGAGGAAGTCTGCTTCCCAGTTGTCCACTCCCGGAATGAACACTGCTGACAGTGCTAAGACGTGATTCTCCGCCCATCTGAGAATCCTTGTGGCTTCTGCCATCGCCATCCTGCTTCTTGTGCCGCCCTGTCGGTTTATAAGGGCGACTGCTGTGATGTTGTCTGATTGGATCAGTACCGGCTGGTTTTGAAGCCTTGCCAGACTTAGGGCATTGTAAATGGCCCTCAGTTCCAGAATATTTATGTGTAGGGACGACTCCTGACTTGACCAAAGTCCTTGGAAATTTCTTCCCTGTGTGACTGCCCCCCAGCCTCGAAGGCTGGCATCCGTGGTTACCAGGACCCAGTCCTGTATGCCGAATCTGCGGCCCTCTTGAAGATGAGCACTCTGCAGCCACCACAGTAGAGATACCCTGGTCCTTGGAGACAGGGTTATCAGCCGATGCATCTGAAGATGCGATCCCGACCACTTGTCCAAGAGGTCCCACTGAAAGGTGCTTGCATGGAACCTGCCGAATGGAATTTTGCTTCGTAAGAAGCTACCATTTTTCCCAGGACTCGTGTGCAGTGATGCACCGATACCTGTTTTGGCTTCAGGAGGTCTCTGACTAGAGATGACAGCTCCTTGGCTTTCTCCTGCGGGAGAAACACTTTTTTCTGTTCTGTGTCCAGAACCATCCCCAGGAACAGTAGGCGTGTGGTAGGAACCAGCTGTGACTTTGGAATGTATAGAATCCATCCGTGCTGTTGTAGCACTTCCCGAGATAGTGCTACTCCGACCAACAACTGCTCCTTGGACCTTGCCTTTATAAGGAGATCGTCCAAGAACGGGATAATTAAAACTCCCTTTTTTCGAAGGAGTATCATCATTTCTGCCATTACCTTGGTAAAGACCCTCGGTGCCGTGGACAGTCCAAACGGCAGTGTTTGGAATTGGTAATGGCAATACTGTACCCCAAATCTGAGGTACTCCTGGTGAGGATGGTAAATGGGGACATGTAGGTAAGCATCCTTGATGTCCAGGGATACCATGTAATCCCCCTCATCCAGGCTTGCAATAATCGCCCTTAGCGATTCCATCTTGAACTTGAATTTTTTTATGTATTTCAAATTTAAAATGGGTCTCACCGAACCGTCCGGTTTCGGTACCACAAACAGTGTGGAATAGTAACCCCGTCCTTGTTGAAGTAGGGGCACCTTGACTATCACCTGCTGGGAATACAGCTTGTGAATTGCCTCTAGCACAGCCTCCCTGCCTGAGGGAGTTGTCGGCAAGGCAGATTTGAGGAAACGGCGGGGGGGAGACACCTCGAATTCCAGCTTGTACCCCTGAGATACTACTTGAAGGATCCAGGGATCCACCTGTGAGCGATCCCACTGATCGCTGAAATTTTTGAGGCGGCCCCCCACCGTACCTGGCTACGCCTGTGGAGCCCCCGCGTCATGCGGTGGACTCAGAGGAAGCGGGGGAAGAATTTTGATTCTGGGAACTGGCTGACTGGTGCAGCTTTTTCCCTCTTCCCTCGTCTCTGTGCAGAAAGGAAGCGCCTTTGATAATACAGTGCTTTCTTAGGCTGTGAGGAAACCTGAGGTAAAAATTTTTCTTCCCAGCTGTTGTTGTGGATACGAGGTCCCAGAGACCATCCCCAAACAATTCCTCACCCTTATAAGGCTCTATGTGCCTTTTAAAGTCAGCATCACCTGTCCAGTGTCGGGTCTCTAATACCCTCCTGACAGAATGGACATTGCATTAATTCTGGATGCCAGCCGGCAAAATATCCCTCTGTGCATCACTCATATATAAGACGAGATCTTATGTTCGCAAAATAGTATCCCTGTTTGACAGGGTTACAGACCACACTGCAGCAGCACTATCTGCAGGTCTCAGTCTAGTACCTGAGTGTGTAAATACAGACTTCAGGATAGCCTCCTGCTTTTTATCAGCAGGTACCTTCAAAGTGGCCGTATCCTAAGACGGCAGTGCCACCTTTTTTGACAAACGTGTGAGCGCCTTATCCACCCTAGGGGATATCTCCCAGCGTAACTTATCCTCTGGCGGGAAAGGGTACGCCATCAGTAACTTTTTAGAAATTACCAGTTTCTTATCGGGGGAACCCACGCTTTTTCACACTTCATTCACTCATTTGATGGGGGAACAAAACACTGCCTGCTTTTTCTCCCCAAACATAAAACCCTTTTTTAGTGGTACTTGGGTTAATGTCAGAAATGTGTAACACATTTTTTATTGCCGGGATCATGTAACGGATGTTCCTAGTGGATTGTGTTTATGTCTCAACCTCGTCGACACTGAAGTCAGACTCCGTGTCGACATCTGTGTCTGCCATCTGAGGGAGCGGGCGTTTTTGAGCCCCTGATGGCCTTTGAGACGCCTGGGCAGGCGCGGGCTGAGAAGCCGGCTGTCCCATAGCTGTTACGTCATCCAGCCTTTTATGTAAGGAGTTGACACTGTCGGTTTATACCTTCCACCTATCCATCCACTCTGGTGTCGGCCCCACAGGGGGCGACATCACATTTATCGGCATCTGCTCTGCCATCACATAAGCCTCCTCATCAAACGTGTCGACACAGCCGTACCGACACACCGCACACACACAGGGAATGCTCTGACTGAGGACAGGACCCCACACAGCCCTTTGGGGAGACAGAGAGAGAGTATGCCAGCACACACCAGAGCGCTATATAATTTAGGGATTAACACTATATTGAGTGAATTTTTCCCAATAGCTGCTTGTATATACAATATTGTGCCTAAATTTAGTGCCCCCCCTCTCTTTTTAACCCTTTGAGCCTGCAAACTACAGGGGAGAGCCTGGGGAGCTGTCTTCCAGCTGTACTGTGAAGAGAAAACGGCGCCAGTGTGCTGAGATAGCTCCGCCCCTTTTTCGCGGACTTTTCTCCCGCTTTTTATGGATTCTGGCAGGGGTATTTATCACATATATAGCCTCTGGGGCTATATATTGTGATATATTTGCCAGCCAAGGTGTTTTTATTGCTGCTCAGGGCGCCCCCCCCCCCCCCCCCCAGCGCCCTGCACCCTCAGTGACCGGAGTGTGAAGTGTGCATGAGGAGCAATGGCGCACAGCTGCAGTGCTGTGCGCTACCTTGGTGAAGACTGATGTCTTCTGCCGCCGATTTTCCGGACCTCTTCTTGCTTCTGGCTCTGTAAGGGGGACGGCGGCGCGGCTCCGGGAACGAACACCAAGGCCAGTTCCATGCGGTCGATCCCTCTGGAGCTAATGGTGTCCAGTAGCCTAAGAAGCCCAAGCTAGCTGCAAGAAGGTAGGTTTGCTTCTTCTCCCCTTAGTCCCTCGATGCAGTGAGCCTGTTGCCAGCAGGTCTCACTGTAAAATAAAAAACCTAAAATAAACTTTCTTTCTAGGAGCTCAGGAGAGCCCCTAGTGTGCATCCAGCTCGGCCGGGCACAGAAATCTAACTGAGGCTTGGAGGAGGGTCATAGTGGGAGGAGCCAGTGCACACCAGGTAGTCTAAAAGCTTTCTTTTAGTTGTGCCCAGTCTCCTGCGGAGCCGCTATTCCCCATGGTCCTTACGGAGTTCCCAGCATCCACTAGGACGTCAGAGAAATGATTGCTAATTAAAAACACACTTCGGCAGGTAGAAGGGGTGCTAATCTAAGCCCAGTGATCGCAAATACTCGCTATAGCGCGTATTTTACGCGCTATAAGCAGTAAGGGACCCGGTTTTCAAAAATCAGCGGGTCCCACAGGACGCGCTGTGACGAGCGCTGTACACCGCGATCAGTAAATCCTCCTGCTGCCTCCCCGTCCCCTTCCAATTGATGCTACGCTGCCGTGAGCCGCCCCCCTTCCCGGGTCACTGATAGACAGGGAGGGCGGAGCATAGTCGCTGCCGCCTCCCCGTCCCCTTCCAATGGATGCTGCGCTGCCGTGAGCCCGGGTGGAACATGGTTGGTGCCGCCTCCCCGTCCCCTTCCAATTGGTGCTGCGCTGCCATGAGCCCCCCCCCGGTCACTGCTAGACAGGGAGGATGCCGCATGGTTGGTGCCGCCTCCCCGTCCCCTTGCAATAGCTGCCGCGAGCTACCCCCCGAGAACCCCCCCCCCCTTCCCAAGCCTCCCCCCTGGTCACTGACAGACATTGCTGCCGCTTCCCCTCACTCACAGACGGCCCGACACAGCAGAGAGTGCGGCGGCTATAACGGAGCAGTGATTACCTGGCGGTGGGGGGGGAGACGGCTTTGTCAGGCACAGTGTCTATGGAGCGCGGGCCTGGGGGCGGGCGGCAGGAGACGCGGAGTGGAGAGAGCTCTGTTCCCGGCTATTCTCAACACCCAGCAACCTGGTAACAGGGATGGGCAGCTTGTGTTATTGTCTGTATATATACGTGTGTGTCGATGTTTGTTTATAATAAGTATGTGTGTCTGTATGTATAGGAGTGTGTGTGTGTGTGTTTTTAAACTAAAGCCAGAGGTGTCTAACTTAAAATCTAATTGCCAAGAAGTGGGTTCCCATCAGCTATATTTGGCAATTCATGTATGCAGTACCCTCTATTTGCACTGCCTTGGCATATCTGCACAATGGTATAATGCCACTTGGGCTAGCGGGGTAGAACCACACTCATGCTCTGCCTGGCGTAATGTGTATAACGTGCTCTGCCTGGCGCAATGTGTATAATAACGTGCTCTGCCTGGCGCAATGTGTATAATAACGTGCTCTGCCTGGCGCAATGTGTATAGTAACGTGCTCTGCCTGGCGCAATGTGTATAGTAACGTGCTCTGCCTGGCGCAATGTGTATAGTAACGTGCTCTGCCTGGCGCAATGTGTATAGTAACGTGCTCTGCCTGGCGCAATGTGTATAGTAACGTGCTCTGCCTGGCGCAATGTGTATAGTAACGTGCTCTGCCTGGCGCAATGTGTATAGTAACGTGCTCTGCCTGGCGCAATGTGTATAGTAACGTGCTCTGCCTGGCGCAATGTGTATAGTAACGTGCTCTGCCTGGCGCAATGTGTATAGTAACGTGCTCTGCCTGGCGCAATGTGTATAGTAACGTGCTCTAACTGGCCCAAAGTGTATAACGTGCTGTACCTGGTGCAAAGTGTATAACGTGCTGTACCTGGTGCAAAGTATATAACGTGCTGTACCTGGCGCAAAGTGTATAACGTGCTGTACCTGGCGCAGTGTGCATAGGAGGTTCTACCTGGTGCAATGTGTATAAGCGGCACCACTGTGTGGTGTAATGTGAATTGGCACTATTATGTGGTCTGTCCCCATGAAGCCACGCCCCTAAAATTTTGCAGCGCGCCGCCTGTGCTTTCCAGGCTAGGAGGTGGAACACTAATTCACTTTATGCCTAAGGGCACCAAAATGTTTGGTTACTGCTCTGGTGCAGGGTGTCCTGCATGCTACACAGCCCAGCAGCACTGTCACCCCATCCCCCCACCTTGCAACACTTTTGTAGTGTCCAAACAAGATTAAGATTAATACGAACCTTTATTCCGATGGGACCCAGAAAAAGACCGGTAGGACCCCAATTTCTAAAAGTGAGGGGTCCATGGGACCCACTTTGTTTGGGGCTCAGCGCGATCACTGAAGCCGAAGGAGTCTCCACCTACTAGTGTACACAATATAGAATATATGGGGGTGGGGGCTTGGTCTGCACACCCTAATTCTAACATATTGAGTGCAGTGCATGTCATAATTTCTGCATTGTACATTGTGACTATGTGTGTGTGCATATAGCTGCTGTGTGACCTCCATTTCGTGTATCTCACTCAGATTGCCATCCCTATATTCTATAACCTGAGGGGGCTAAGTGCGTCAGGTTTATCATTTAATATAGGTAGTTCACAGGATATACTGTGTATTTTACTCTGTGATTTTTAGTCACCATATACCTCTTGAATTCCCTGTTTGTGCTGATACACTGCACAGGGGGTTCTTGTCAGGTATTGTGCAGCTGATATTGTACTGTGTTGCCTTGCATGAGCTTTCGGATATGTCAGCTACACAGGGCAATGGTCCTGGGGCTGATCCCACATTGCGTGGAGGTGACGCTGCAGACACATTTGAGGAAAACATAGCAGCTGAGGGTTCAGGTTCTGAGGGGATCCTTACCCCCAAGTGGGACTGTAGCAACGGGGTGTCACGATCCGGGTATCTGGACGCCATTTCTTACCCATCAGATGCCTCCTAAGGCTGGCTCAGCGCTCCAGGACCGGATTCCATCTGTTATCCTGATGTGTACATTCCTGTATCCTCTCCTGTCACTCTGGGACGCTGTCACAGTAAACGCCATATTACACCTGGCATGGCGTCTCCCGCGGCCTCCGCCGCCGTCCCTGAACTTCTGCATGCAGAGTGTCTGAGTGGCGATTACGTCAGCCGCGGCCTCCGCTGTGTCCGCGTGGTTGGATGTGCATCTGTCAGCCTGGCGCCTCCTGTCTCCGGTGGCCGGCGCCGCCATTACTGTTTTCATTACCACATGGATTACAAACCAAACTTCCCTCCAAGTGTCTGCATGGGCGCAGCCATCTTGGATTCTGTCAGCTGATCATTTCCACCAATCTGTTCTCAGTATTGATAATCTGCATAATTGCCTAGCCAATCCCTTCCTTGCTGCAGGTATAAATACACTGTGCCTGAGCAAGGAAGGCGTCAGTGCTTTGGTTGTCAAACCTAGTTCCTGTTTGTCTCTCTCCTGTGATTGTCTTCCAGGTTCCAGCTCCTGTCTCAAGACTTCCACCATAGAGACCCGCACCAGCATTCCACCTGCGGTGTAGCCTGACTCTCCAATCCATTGTGGATTCATCTGTTTCCAGCTACAACATTACCTGCTTCCAGCTCAGCTTCCAGCAGAGTACAGCTTCCCTTAAAGGGCCGGTGTCCTTTCTACACTTTACCACTCTCCACCGGTATTATTATTTCTCCGCTCTCAAGTTCTACATTTCAGTTCATATTTCATCGCTCCCAAGTTCATTTATTATTTAACTGGTTCCAGCCAGTATCCACTCCGTGCTAACAACAGTCTGGTTCCAGCCAGTATCCACAGCAGCTGTTTTATCTTCAGCAACCCAGCTTTTCCTGGAACACCAGCTGGCACAATCCTGGATTATCTCCATTGCTACAGTCGGGCCTGGTAAGGACTTTCCATCTAGAAGATCATAAGAACTATCTCACACTACCAGTGCCCTGTGGCTCCTGCCATCCTGTAGTACCCAGGAACTGTATTTATTCTTTGCTGACTTTTACGTTTTCTTTTACTGCTGCTGTGTTGCGGAGTTGTCATAATAAACATCATTGACTTTTATCCAAGTTGTCGTGGTCACGCCTTCGGGCAGTTATTATTCATGTTACTTACATGTCCAGGGGTCTGATACAACCTCCCAGGTTCCGGTACATCTCAGCCCCTACAACTGAGGCTGCCTCCCGTCAGCTCAGGCCCTCAGTTGTGACAGTAAGCACTGACCTAATGAATCCAGCCGGAGACCAGGATCAAGCGGCCAGGCCGATGCAAGAACTGGCAGCCCGACTAGAACATCAGGAGGCTGCACAGGGCCACATCATCCGCTGTCTCCAGGATCTCTCTACTCGGCTGGATGGGATTCAGACAACTCTCCGTGGATCAGGCGCGTCTGGTGCGTCAACCACAGTGACTCCAGCTATAACCCCACCCACCTTACCCATTTCTGCTCCACGTCTTCATCTTCCAACGCCAGCAAAATTTGACGGATCTCCAAGATTCTGCAGGGGATTTCTCAACCAGTGTGAGATTCAGTTTGAGCTACAACCTGGCAATTTTCCCAGTGACCGTACAAAAATTGCCTACATTATTTCTCTTCTCAGTGGCTCAGCCCTTGATTGGGCATCACCGTTATGGGAGAGGTCCGACACCCTGCTATCTAACTACACTGCCTTCGTGTCAACATTCAGGCGCATCTTCGACGAGCCAGGCCGGGTAACCTCAGCTTCATCCGAGATTCTCCGTTTACGCCAGGGGTCACGTACTGTAGGACAATATCTGATACAGTTCCAGATCCTGGCATCCGAACTGGCATGGAACGACGAGG
This sequence comes from Pseudophryne corroboree, assembly GCF_028390025.1. Taxonomy (NCBI): domain Eukaryota; kingdom Metazoa; phylum Chordata; class Amphibia; order Anura; family Myobatrachidae; genus Pseudophryne; species Pseudophryne corroboree. Next base: position 99,346,274 of record NC_086446.1, read on the forward strand.
CCCTGTATGCTGCATTCTGGCATGGCTTATCTGAGCGTATTAAAGATGAGTTAGCTACCAGAGACTTACCTTCTAAGTTAGATGAGCTAATCTCACTCTGCACGAAAGTTGATTTACGTTTCAGAGAGAGAGCAACTGAGCGTGGAAGATCATCTGCTCCAAAATCTTCTGCTCCTCGTCAACTGTCACCATCTAAAGATGAGCCCATGCAACTTGGCCGTTCCCGTTTAACTCCTGCTGAGCGCCGAAGACGTCTCTCCGAGTTTCTCTGTCTCTATTGTGCAGCTCCGTCTCACACCATTAATGCCTGTCCCAAACGTCCGGGAAACTCCAAATCCTAGCTCGCCAAGGAGAGGGCCGGCTAGGAGTAATGATCTCCTCTCCATCTCCTCAAGATTGTAATCTCCCAGTCTCTTCAAGTTGCTCAACGTTATCGGAACGTCATTGCCCTCCTTGATTCCGGAGCAGCTGGGAACTTTATTACCGAAGCCTATGTTAAACGGTGGTCCCTACCCACCGAGAGACTTCCTTCGTCCATTTCTTTAACTGCCGTGGATGGCAGCAAAATTTTTGATGCAGTTATTTCTTTAAGGACTCTACCAGTTCGTCTGAGAGTGGGAGTTCTTCATTCCGAACTTATTTCTTTTTTAGTGATTCCAAGAGCCACACATCCTGTGGTCCTGGGCCTTCCATGGCTCCGTCTTCACAATCCTACAATTGATTGGACGACTACGCAAATCCTGGCATGGGGTTCCTCCTGTGCTGAGACATGTTTGTTTAAAGTATTGCCTGTCTGTTCTTCCTCCCCCAGGTCGTCTGATGTTCCACCTCCTCCATATCAAGATTTCACGGATGTGTTCAGTAAAGCTTCTGCTGATATCCTTCCTCCTCATAGAGAATGGGACTGTCCGATTGATCTCGTTCCAGGGAAGGTTCCACCTCGAGGCCGAACTTATCCGTTGTCTCTGCCTGAGACGCATTCTATGGAGGAATATATTAAAGAGAACCTAGCAAAGGGGTTCATTCGACCTTCTTCTTCTCCAGCCGGCGCAGGCTTCTTTTTTGTAAAAAAGAAAGATGGTGGTCTGCGGCCGTGCATCGACTACAGAGGTTTGAACGACATTACCATCAAGAACCGTTATCCTTTACCCCTGATTACTGAGCTCTTTGACAGAGTTAGCGGAGCTACCATCTTTACAAAGCTGGACTTGCGAGGTGCATACAATCTCATCCGGATCCGTGAGGGTGACGAGTGGAAGACCGCCTTTAACACCCGTGACGGACATTATGAGTACCTCGTCATGCCCTTCGGATTGAGCAATGCTCCAGCTGTCTTCCAGCATTTTGTCAATGAGATCTTCAGAGACATTCTATACCGTCATGTCGTGGTCTATCTAGACGATATCCTCATTTTTGCCAACGATTTAGAGGAACATCGTTTTTGGGTTAAAGAGGTTCTGTCCTGTCTCCGTGTCAATCATCTCTATTGCAAATTAGAAAAATGCGTCTTTGAAGTCAAGTCCATTCCGTTTCTAGGGTACATTGTGTCCGGTTCCGGACTAGAGATGGATCCTGAGAAACTACAAGCAATCCAAAATTGGCCGGTACCCTTAACCCTCAAAGGGGTCCAGAGGTTCTTAGGGTTCGCCAACTATTACCGAAAGTTTATACGAGACTTTTCCACCATTGTGGCGCCTATTACTGCTTTCACTAAGAAGGGTGCTAACCCGTCCAAGTGGTCTGAAGAAGCCATGCAAGCATTTCATCTTTTAAAACAAAGGTTCATCTCTGCGCCTGTTCTGAAACAGCCTGACATCGACTCTCCTTTCATCTTAGAGGTGGATGCCTCCTCCGTTGGAGTAGGAGCGGTGTTATCTCAGAGGGCTAAAGATGGCCATTTACACCCTTGCAGTTTCTTCTCCCGGAAGTTCTCCCCAGCTGAGCGCAACTATGCCATTGGCGACCAGGAGTTGCTAGCCATCAAGCTCGCTCTAGAAGAGTGGAGGTATCTGTTGGAGGGAGCTTCTCATTCAATCACCATACTTACAGACCACAAGAACCTTTTATACTTGAAGGGCGCACAATGTCTCAACCCTCGTCAGGCCAGATGGGCACTTTTCTTTTCCAGGTTCGACTTTAAACTCCAGTTCTGTCCGGGCTCTCAGAATCGCAAGGCCGATGCCCTTTCCCGCTCATGGGAGCAAGAAAATGAGTCAGAGTCTTCAGACAAGCATCCTATTATAAATCCGTTGGCATTCTCCACGGTAGGGATGGACTCTACGCCCCCATCAGGGAAAAGTTTTGTGAAGCCGATGCTAAGGAAGAAGCTCATGCATTGGGCCCATGCTTCCCGTTTTGCCGGACATACAGGTATCCAAAAAACCCTGGAGTTTATCTCTAGGTCCTATTGGTGGCCAACTCTGAAAAAGGACGTCTTGGAGTTTATTGCATCTTGCCCAAAGTGTGCCCAACATAAAGTATCCCGCCAGTCGCCTGCGGGGCAACTGGTTCCACTATCCGTTCCCCGTCGACCATGGACCCACTTGTCGATGGATTTCATTACAGACTTACCCATGTGCAACAAGTTCAATACCATCTGGGTGGTAGTTGACCGGTTCACCAAGATGGCACACTTCATTCCTCTCACCGGTCTTCCGTCAGCTTCCAAGTTGGCTCAAGTATTCATACAAGAGATCTTCCGACTCCACGGTCTTCCTGAAGAAATTATCTCAGATCGAGGAGTTCAATTCACAGCCAAATTCTGGCGAAGTTTATGTCAAGTCCTCCAAGTCAAGCTAAAGTTTTCCACGGCTTACCATCCTCAGACCAATGGTCAAACCGAGAGGGTGAATCAGGACTTGGAGGCCTTCCTCCGCATCTATGTGTCCTCCTCTCAAGATGACTGGGTTCAATTACTTCCCTGGGCCGAGTTCTGTCATAACAACCAGTATCATTCTTCATCTGCTTCAACACCATTCTTCACTAACTTTGGATTCCACCCTAAAGTCCCTGAGTTCCAACCGCTTCCAGCAACTTCTGTTCCCGCAGTGGATATCACCTTGCATCAGTTTGCCAATATCTGGAAGAGCGTACGATCAGCTCTGCTCAAGGCATCGTTCAGGTACAAGAAGTTTGCGGATAAGAAGCGTCGAGCAGTTCCTGCTCTCAAGGTGGGTGATCGGGTATGGTTATCCACAAAGAATTTGAGGTTAAGAGTTCCCAGTATGAAGTTTGCACCTCGCTATATCGGTCCTTTCAAGATTGAACAAGTCATCAATCCTGTTGCTTACAGACTCCAGTTGCCTCCCTTCTTAAAAATACCCAGGACATTCCATGTTTCCCTGTTGAAACCGCTGATCTTGAAATCGGTTTCATTCCTCACTTCCTCCAACTCCGAAAGTCCAAACTCAACGAGGCGTTGAGTATGAAGTGGCCAAGATCCTGGACTCACGTCACCGTTACGGTCAACTACAATATCTTATTGACTGGAAGGGTTATGGTCCTGAGGAACGTTCATGGACCAATGCTTCTGATGTCCATGCTCCTGCCTTGGTCCGGAGATTCCATTCCAAGTTTCCTCAAAAGCCAAAGAAGTGTCCTGGGGCCACTCCTAAAGGGGGGGGTGCTGTCACGATCCGGGTATCTGGACGCCATTTCTTACCCATCAGATGCCTCCTAAGGCTGGCTCAGCGCTCCAGGACCGGATTCCATCTGTTATCCTGATGTGTACATTCCTGTATCCTCTCCTGTCACTCTGGGACGCTGTCACAGTAAACGCCATATTACACCTGGCATGGCGTCTCCCGCGGCCTCCGCCGCCGTCCCTGAACTTCTGCATGCAGAGTGTCTGAGTGGCGATTACGTCAGCCGCGGCCTCCGCTGTGTCCGCGTGGTTGGATGTGCATCTGTCAGCCTGGCGCCTCCTGTCTCCGGTGGCCGGCGCCGCCATTACTGTTTTCATTACCACATGGATTACAAACCAAACTTCCCTCCAAGTGTCTGCATGGGCGCAGCCATCTTGGATTCTGTCAGCTGATCATTTCCACCAATCTGTTCTCAGTATTGATAATCTGCATAATTGCCTAGCCAATCCCTTCCTTGCTGCAGGTATAAATACACTGTGCCTGAGCAAGGAAGGCGTCAGTGCTTTGGTTGTCAAACCTAGTTCCTGTTTGTCTCTCTCCTGTGATTGTCTTCCAGGTTCCAGCTCCTGTCTCAAGACTTCCACCATAGAGACCCGCACCAGCATTCCACCTGCGGTGTAGCCTGACTCTCCAATCCATTGTGGATTCATCTGTTTCCAGCTACAACATTACCTGCTTCCAGCTCAGCTTCCAGCAGAGTACAGCTTCCCTTAAAGGGCCGGTGTCCTTTCTACACTTTACCACTCTCCACCGGTATTATTATTTCTCCGCTCTCAAGTTCTACATTTCAGTTCATATTTCATCGCTCCCAAGTTCATTTATTATTTAACTGGTTCCAGCCAGTATCCACTCCGTGCTAACAACAGTCTGGTTCCAGCCAGTATCCACAGCAGCTGTTTTATCTTCAGCAACCCAGCTTTTCCTGGAACACCAGCTGGCACAATCCTGGGTTATCTCCATTGCTACAGTCGGGCCTGGTAAGGACTTTCCATCTAGAAGATCATAAGAACTATCTCACACTACCAGTGCCCTGTGGCTCCTGCCATCCTGTAGTACCCAGGAACTGTATTTATTCTTTGCTGACTTTTACGTTTTCTTTTACTGCTGCTGTGTTGCGGAGTTGTCATAATAAACATCATTGACTTTTATCCAAGTTGTCGTGGTCACGCCTTCGGGCAGTTATTATTCATGTTACTTACAAGTCCAGGGGTCTGATACAACCTCCCAGGTTCCGGTACATCTCAGCCCCTACAACTGAGGCTGCCTCCCGTCAGCTCAGGCCCTCAGTTGTGACACGGGGGTTCAAAATTACCCACCTTGGGCTACCTTCTCCACGCTATTGAATACGCTGGTAACTAGACTAACGCCCCCTATGGGAACTCCTGTACCTGTACAACCGCTTATGGTCCCCGCAGTTTACCCGTCATCGGCAGATCATCTGTCCGCTCAGTTACAGCAATTGAACCAATCACTGACTACTCAGAAGTCTAACCCTCGCCCACCTAAGACCAAGGGGTCCTCTAAGCGGGCCATTACTTCCTCACAATCCACCAACGTCCCAGACACCTCGTCTGATGAGGATGGCGTTTATACTGACCCCACAGATTCTGATCCCGACGCTTCTGATAGGGAATCTGTTTCACAGGTGGATGTCCCTGACTTGTTGGAGGCTATCAGGCTCATTCTTCAAATTACGGATGACCCGGAGCCTGATGCTGCCCCTAAGAAACCAGACAGGTTTAAACGTCAGAAAGTGGTTAAACAAGTTTTACCTCATTCTGACCATTTAGTTGACATATGCCAGGAGTCGTGGGAAAATCCAGGAAAGAAATTCACGCCTCACAAGAAGATGCTGGCTCGCTACCCCCTTACAGCGGAGCTAAGTAAAAATTGGGAAACACCCCCGTCAGTGGATTCGCAGGTGGAGAGGCTGGTGGTATCCTCGGCTCTGCCTGTAACTAGTCACGTCTCTGAAAGAACCGACGGATAAGCGTGTGGAGGGTTGTTTAAAGGCAATTTACACCCTATCTGGTGCTGTGCACAGGCCCACCATTGCAGCGACATGGGCTGCAGAGGCTGTTGAAGCGTGGGCTCAGGAGCTGGAGGCGGAGTTGCCTTCCAATGCTTCTGATCATGCTAGACAATGTCTGTCATATATTGTCACAGCGTCTCATTATATTAAGGAGGCGGCTTCTGATGCCGGTATTCTGGCGGCCAAGGCTTCTACTACGTCCATTTTGGCTCACCGGATTCTCTGGTTACGGTCCTGGTCTGTAGATCTGGACTCTAAGAAAACCCTGGAGGTACTCCCTTTTAAGGGAGACATTCTTTTCGGAGAAGACCTCAACAAGATAGTAGCTGACTTAGCTTCTGCTAAAACAGCATGTTTACCTAGTACTGCTCCTTCGGTGCCGAAGGCTAAGAGTACTCCCTTTTGCTCCTTTCGTCCTTCAGGGAAAGCAAAAGGTCAGGTGTACCCGAAACAGGTTCGCACTTCCAAACCCAATAAACCCAAACCCAAGCGGGCATGGGCTGCCCGTCAGCCTGCTTCCAAAACTGACAAGCCTGCCGCATGACGGGGCGGGCCTCCCTCTGGGGGATCGACTTCTAGGGTTTACCGAGGAATGGTTGAAGACCACTTCCGATGCCTGGGGACGGGAAGTCGTTACTCGAGGTTACGCCGTATCCTTCAAGAATCGTCCCCCTCATCGATTTTGCCTGACAAGACGTCCCTTTGGATCAAGTGAAGGCAAAAACTCTTCATTGGGTGGTACAGTCCCTCCTAAACACAGGAGTGGTAGTACAGGTGCCTCTGGCTCAGAGAGGCAAGATGTACTATTCACCGCTGTTCCTAGTACTGAAACCGAATGGGTCCTCCCGGCCCATTCTCAACCTCAAGTCCTTGAACAAATTTGTGAGGGTCTCCAAGTTTCGTATGGAAACTCTTCGCTCTATTGTTCTGGCATTGGAACCTGGGGATTATATGGTCTGCGTGGACATACAGGATGCTTACCTGCATATTCCCATTGCAGTGTCGCATCAGCAGTACCTGAGGTTTACAGTTGGCAACCTCCATTACCAGTTTCGGGCGTTACCTTTTGGTTTGACCACGGCTCCGCGAGTTTTCACCAAGGTCATGGCGGTAATGACAGCTGTACTCCTCCGTCAAGGGGTCAGGATCCTACCGTACCTGGATGACTTGTTGATCCTGGCAAATTCCCCAGAAATTCTTTTACGCAATCTGGATCTGACTATCCAGTTTCTGCAAGCCCACGGGTGGCTCATCAACTGGAAGAAATCTTCCCTGGTCCCTGCTCAGAGCATGGTGCACCTGGGGGCGTTGTTGGACACTCACAACAAGCAGTTGTTCTTGTCTCAGGAGAAAGTCCTGAAGCTTCAGGACAGAATTCGATGCTTCCTATCTCGTCCGCAAGTGTCGATACATTCGGCAATGCAAGTGCTAGGTCTCATGGTGTCGGCTTTCGACATGGTGGAGTACGCTCAATTCCATTCCCGCCCTCTGTAGAATCCGATTCTTGCCAAGTGGGACGGCCTGCCTAACCAGATCATGTCTCAAATGATCTCCTTGTCTCCGGAGGTCCATCTGTCAATGAGCTGGTGGCTTCAGGACCAACGATTGAGCAGGGGTTGTCCCTTCTGGATCTCCAACTGGGTCCTTCTGACGACGGATGCCAGTCTGAGAGGTTGGGGCGCGGTGTGGGAGCAAACATCCCCTTCAGGGTTGGTGGACCAAGGAGGAGTCTCTCCTCCCGATAAACATTCTGGAACTGCGGGCAGTTTTCAATGCTCTGAATTTGGCCCAGCATTTAATACAGAACAGACTGTTCAAGTACAGTCGGACAACGCCACCACTGTGGTGTACATCAATAATCAAGGCACTCGAAGCCGCATGGCAATGAGGGAAGTATCACGGATTCTTCAGTGGGCGGAACGCCATCTGCCAGCCATATTGGCAGTGTTCATTCCGGGGGTCCTAAACTGGGAAGCGGACTTTCTCAGTCGTCAGGACGTACACGTCGGAGAGTGGAGCCTCCATCCAGAAGTGTTTCAACTCTTTGTGGACAGGTGGGGCCTTCCAGATGTGGACCTCATGGCGTCTCGACACAATCACAAGGTTCCGGTCTTCGGAGCAAAGACAAGGGATCCTCAAGCAGCGTGCGTGGACGCACTGGCAATTCCATGGAACTTTCGGCTGCCATACGTGTTCCTTCCGGTGTCACTCCTGCCCAGAGTAATAAGGAAGTTCAAGCAAGAAGGAGGAATCCTACTTCTGATCGCTCCTGCGTGGCCCAGACGGCATTGGTTCTCAGACCTTCAGGGTTTCTCGATAGAGCGTCCTCTTCTACTTACACAGCACCCAGATCTCCTTATTCAGGGCCCCTGTGTTTATCAGAATTTAGCCCGGTTCGCTTTGACGGCGTGGCTCTTGATTCTTCCGTCTTGAGGGCCAAAGGATTTTCTGAGGCGGTCATTCAAACTATGTTGAAGGCCCGGAAACCGGCTTCTGCTTGGAGTTATCATAGGGTCTGGAATTCTTACTTTGCTTGGTGCGCCACTAATAATCATGACGCTTACAAGTTTAGTATGGCCAAACTTTTGGCCTTTCTACAACAAGGCCTGGACTTGGGCCTTCGTCTGGCCTCCATCAAGGTTCATATTTCTGCCTTGTCGGTTTGGTTCCAGAGGAAAATTGCGACTTTACATGATGTAAATACGTTCACACAGGGTGTGTTGCGGATTCGGCCTCCCTGTATCCCGCATGTGGCCCCTTGGGACTTGTCTGTTGTTTTGGAGGAGTTGCAAGGGTCTCCGTTTGAGCCTCTTGTATCTGCAGACCTTAAGTGGCTCTCTTAAGGTATTGTTTCTGTTGGCTATTGCCTCTGCTAGAAGGGTGTCGGATCTGGGTGCCTTGTCTTGTAGGTCACCATATCTGATTTTTCACCGTGATCGGGCGGTTCTTAGAACACGTCCCGCGTACTTACCTAAGGTGGTGTCTTCTTTCCACCTTAATTAGGAGATTGTAGTTCCGGCCTTTGCATCTCCTGAATTAAAGAGCGGTCTTTGGATGTGGTACGGGCTCTCCGTATCTACGTGAAGAGAACTGCCTCCATCAGGAAGTCGGATTCTCTCTTTGTTCTGTTTTGTTTTCACAAACGTGGCTGGCCTGCTCACAAGCAGACCCTGGCCAGATGGATTAGAATGGTGATTGCACATGCTTATGTACAGGCTGGCCTTCCAGCTCTTGCTACCATAAAGGCCCATTCTACTCGGCCAGTTGGACCTTCTTGGGCGGCCCGCCGTGGTGCGACCCTTGAACAGTTGTGCAAGGCGGCTACGTGGTCCTCAGTGAACACATTCATAAGGTTCTATGCCTTCGATACTTCCGCCTCCCAGGATGCTTCCTTTGGATGCCGGGTTCTTGTGCCCACTACAGTGCTTCCCCTCCCATAAGGAACTGCTTTAGGACATCCCCAATGTCATTCCCTGTGGAGCCCAGTGTACCCCGCAGCAGAAAATGAGATTTATGGTAAAAACTTACCGTTGTTAAATCTCTTTCTGTGAGGTACACTGGGCTCCACAGGGAGCCCACCCTGACGCACTGAGCTTCCTTGGGTTGGTATGGCATTAGCCGCTGACACTTTCTCCTGTCGTGAGAATGTTGTGTATGTGGCTACTAACAGTTGTCATCTCTTTTGCCTGCTACTGCATTGGACTGGTTAACAAAAACTGAGCTCCTGTGCACGGAGGCAGGGTTATAGAGAAGGCGGCGCTAGGCATTCTGGGAAGAAGGTCAAAGCTTTGAGCCTGTTGGTGCGTCGGATCAAGATCCTACTCCACACCCAAATGTCATTCCCTGTGGAGCCCAGTGTACCTCGCAGAAAGTGATTTAACAATGGTAAGTTCAAACCATAAATCTCGTTTTTTAAGTCCCTAATTATTACCTCTCACTTATGTAATACTCTCAACGCATAGCAGCTGCTTCTTCCTCATGCAACACCCTTTAACACTTAAACCTCTCACTAATGTACATGCATTAGGGCAGTTAGCTTGTGCTGACCTGGGGTATCCTGTGCTCTGGACCTTAGGAATGTTAGGGAACCAGCAGATGAGGTCACCTGGACGTGGTTGGTTGGTCCATATTTTGGGGCAAAATTATGCTAAGCACCTCAGTTTTTCACTGTTATTTTGCAGAGTTTATTATAATTATTCTGACTACCAGTGCTTAGTACCTAGAGTGTGCACCTGTATTTTCTCTGTTTTTTGTATGTGGAACTACAAGGCTCTACATGGCAGCATCTATTAGTATGTTTAAACTTAGGGTGTGCAGTCTAAACACCCTCCCATATTACTGCAATAGTGACTGCCGCTACATTATTTCTTGCCCAACTTGCTCTACCGTAAAAACCAAGTTTTTTTTTTGCCTTAAATATCTGTACATTTGGCCTGTTTAATCTTCCATCAACTTTGCTGTCTGTTGTACAAGCTGTCTGTGGTATCTACTCTTATCGAATGTTTTTGTCTCCCATTATTTTCCTTATTTTGACTGTTTTATGATTTCTGTTCAGCTACACTCCTATACTCCCTTGTTCTGTAAGACTCTATCCCCCCCAACATCCACTGCTTCAAGTTCTCCCTCAAATCCCACTTATTCACCACAGCCAGATATTCAGTCTTTCCTCAACTATCCTTAACCTGCTGTTTCTCCCCCTTTACCAACACTTCTCTCCCCACCTTTTAGAACAGTCATTCCTAACCTCGGTCCTCAAGGCACACTAGTAATCCAGGTTTTAGTGATATCCAGGCTTGAGCACAGGTGACTTAATTAGAACCTCAGTTATTTTGATATAACCATGTGTGCTGAGTCCTGCATAACACTACAGTCTATACTGTTGGCGAGCCTTAAAGACCGAGGTTGGCAATGCCTGTTTTAGAATGTAAGCTCTTGTGAGCAGGTCCCTCTCTACCCCTAGGCCCAGTAACACAGCCTATACCCTACAGCTGTACCTGTATTTATGCAATCATGTTACTTTGTTGCCTTGTTTACCCTGTTTTATACCTTTACTATGTATGGTGCTGCGGAAATTGTGGCTCCTTATAAACAAATGTTAATAATGTTCCTGCATTAACAGTCTTTTTTTCATGCCACATAGAGGAGAATGGTTCATCAGTGGTGAATTAAAGGAATACTAGGAGGGTGTCCTATGTTAATAGATGGTGACGACAAATTCACTAACGTAGTTTTAATCATTGAAATTTTATATTTAGTGATAATTGTCAGAAGACATCATGGGGGTGGTGGGTGATTAATCCACGGACCTTATTTATGACATTTGTGGGGTCAGGAAGGGATATCTTTTGCTGCCCGTTGTATTGCTTAATTGGCAACTCTAATGGGGGGGGGGGGGGGGGGGGTCTACTTTCCTCTAGTTCCACGCAATTAGGGTATATGGAAGCCGATCTCCATCGACCAGCCAACTTGTTTCTTCTTGTGCAGCCGCACAGCAACTATAGAGTACAGCCGCCCAACTATCAGCATAATGGGAAACTGCAGCAAAGCTACAAATTCCGATACTTAATAGGCTGGATGCCTGCATTCCGATGCTCCGGTGTAACTGCCGCAATACACAATATGGAAATAAAGACAATCAAACACTAATAGAGTTGGTACAAGAGGACAGATAGTGATCGCCTTTATGCTAATTGTAAGGTATGTATAGTATATATGACCATGGGCCTAATAAAGAGATGTATGTAAACCTGTCTGCAATGCTTTTAGATCTGCAATGGCGCTTGCAGTGCCCCAAAACCTTCAACATGATTGACATGCTATTAGCGTTTGGGGGCAGCAACTGAGGGTTATTCGGATGTCCAATGCTCACAGAGTGATCTGCAGAAAGCGGGTCACAGAAGCTGGCCGTGGGCGTCTACAAACATTTGCATATTTTAGCACAGGCGCAGTGGCGGTGCTAAATGCGTCCACCTCTTAATCAGGCCCCACGTTGCCTACATCTAAGTACACAGCGTCACACAAAAAGCCAATAATAAGTAAAAAAAAGGTGGTAAACCTCTTTAAGGGTGACTATCCCACATATGAAATGTATGTCCTTTCGAGCACTTGGCATTTACTGACACACTTGATCCTATGAAAAACTTTTTAAAACCGATCACGCGTCCATTACAATCGTCCTCTGCCAAACATCGGCAAGACCAAAGTAGTTTGTTCAAGCAGCTATCAAAAACAATATATTTGTTCTCGGAAAAGGGATCCGGAGGACCAGTTGCTTCTGGAATCTCTGTTCCAGTAAAATTCATGCCCTCGGGATCCACCTTTTCGTTTTTGGCTCCTTCTTGCTTTGCTGGTGAGTAGATGATCTTCCTTTCTTGCTTTTCACTAGGACCACCTTCTTTATCAGAAACCAGTGGTCCATGGAGAGAAACCAATTCAGAACCATTGTGTACAGGAACTGGAGGCAATCCTGGTTCTATTTCACAGACCGGAAAAGTTTTCTCCACAGCACGAGAGTCATGAGTGGCTGTGGGTATCTCCTCTAGCAGACTTCTGGAAACTGAGTTTTCTAGGAAACCTTGGACATCCAACAAGGAAGTTAGAGCTGTTCGTCTGAGTTCCGACAGTCGGCACTGAGGCACCATGATGATTTTGCACATTGCAGGAGTTTGTATTGGCTCAGTCGAAGATATCTTTGCCCATGGTGTAGATACTATTTCATATTCTGATGTTGTGTGCGAGTTTGACGCTTCTTGTATAGACGGTAAATCTGGCAGACCACATAGGCACTGGATACCTTTTGGTTTTTCGGTTTGTACTTCTCTATGTCTTACACCGATATTTGGGTCTGTACGGGTGGACTTGTGTCTCTGTCCTGGGAAGTACTCTGTGTTGGTTCCAACTGTTCTGCCTTCTCTTTGTATGGTAAAAGTATTTCCAACGCCAAAGCTCTTTCTTGAAGCTTTTTGCGAGAAATGGACCTGTTCCAACATTTTCTTTTTTTCTATAGAGGTTTCCATAGATAGAGAAAAGGGTTTCTCTTGAGGGAAAATACTTGAGCTGGTGGAAGGTTCTATGAAATCTGGTTCTATTTTAACGATTCTCAGTGGGAGACCCATTACTATGGATGTGGGGGTATGGCTACTGTCTACATCTCCCCATGTCTGTGTGGATGGAGCAGAAAGACAAACTTTTTTTGCGGGTGGTTTTCCACTTTTTGTTTTAAAGGTTCCAGATCCTCCATTGGCTTTTTCGGGAAATATTGTAGGCAAAGCATCCTTTTTTAAAGAGGTTATCATGCCTCGTTGGTAATAACAATCCATTGCGAAATGCTGAGAGCACATGCGAAACGCGTCGGTTTTCTTTCCTATCAGGACTTTCTCACAAAAGTCATCTATGTTGCCAAAATCTTGTTTCGTTTGTAGCAACCAAGATTTGATGATTGCGATGTCGTTGGGGAAGGAGTGAAGAATTATATTTGGATCTTTTTTCTTCCATGAATAGGAACAGCCCTTCACAATGCATGATGGCATTCTGTCCAAAAACATAAATTAAATAAAAATCATTAAAATCTAAACGAATGGCACAAAGAATACAACTTAGTAAATATGTACGATCTCCAATAACTTCCCATAATATAAAAAGCATTGCTACTGTTCATTATAGCACCCTACGCCTTTCAAAACCCATGTACTTCCTCTTTCCTGCCTGATGTGTAGCTCTCTGCTTTGGTGCTTCTAGCACAGTCTGGTCTATCTCAGCACTGAGATACAGACCAGACTGTGCTAGAAACACCACTGAAGAGAGCGACACCCCAGGCAAGAAGAGGAACTGCACCGGTTTTGAAAGGGGCAGGGTGCTAGAATGAACACTACATAGCAATTCGTACCTGAATAATGTCCCATTACCATGGTGATTACATTATCATGGGAGGAGTAGTAAGCTGCTCTGTATGACATGTCGTGCCTCGTCATCAAATACAGTTACCAATTAATGATAGTATGTCCATCAATGATATTTGTATACTGGGTCAATGACCTGTACTGTTTCTAAGTTTACAACAAAACTGCTCTTTGCTAATTCCTATGAAATGCACTGGTACATTTTATAAAAATCAGCGAAGAGCAGTTTTGTTGTGACCTTAGAAACAATACAGGTCAATGACACAGGGCATATGCACCTCCTTTGTGTTGGCTGTATTTGTGTAACAGATATGTAAAATGCTAGCCGTTATCAAATACACTATATCATGTACTTAACCACAAGACCTCCCTTTGTTAAATAATTATTACAAATCTCCTTTATATACACACATGATCAGAACCAAGTCATATCCAACAAAGACTTTGAAACCAGTGACAATATTACAGAATGTTTGTAGATTAAGGATTACACATCTTAAAAGGTAATATACAGATGTAGCCATGCTCATCTTACTGCATGGCGTGCCAGGCTGCGACTATTCATAGCCAGCAATCGTTTCAATAATTCCTTTAGAAATTAATGGAGAGATCACCGGCTGCGAAAAGTCGCTGCCTGGCATGCCATGCTAGGGGTGGCTATCGGCCATCGATGATTCTTATTCATCAATGGTTTATGGCCGATGTAGAATGCTTTTGCCATCGATTGGAGAGAACCAGATGTTTTCCCTCCATCGATGGCACAGCATAAACTAATATATTTTATTTATTTATTAATGGTGCCAGGACATGGAGCATAGCCCCGCCCCCATTTTTTATTGGTCTGCGGCCCAGCCAGCACCTTTCAGAGTTGACCATCAAGTGGTACAAACCATCAATGGTTCGCCATAGATGGTTTATGTGCCATCGATGGTTATCACTGATGGTGACATCGATGGAAACCATCGATGGACAGTCCACCGATGGCCATCCCTATGCCATGCACCAAGCCGTGTTGCAGCATGCTGCATCGCAGTAAAATGAGCATGGCTACATCTGTAGGATTATAAAGGGATGGTCAAAACACATTGGCTGCTCATATATCCAGGTTTTAAGGATATCCATGCTTAAGCAAAGGTGACTTAATTAGTACCTCAGACATCTTGGATTATACCACCTGTGCACAAACATGGATATCCTTAAAACTTGGACTGTTAGGGTGCCTTAAGGACCAATCTTGGGAACCATGTAGTACTGTAACACCAGATCTCCTTTAATCGTGGCATGGGTTTTGGGTGGTTCTCAAACTCGGTCCTCATGACCCCAAGCAGTTCCCGTTTTCCAGGTCACCCAGCAGGTGCACAGGTGTGCTCATTACTCACTGACACTTTTAAAAAGATCCACAGGTGGAGATAATTATTTCACTTGTGATTCTGTGAGGAAACCTGGAAAACACGCACTGTGTGGAGTTCTGAGGATCGAGTTTGAGAACCTGTTCTATAAACAATGACCTACATAGAGCAGAAAAAAAGTAAGTTTCTAACCTTATACGCTTTTATATTTTATCATAAAAAAACAACCATAAATTATGCAAAATGACATTTTGTTAATATGAATGGGATGAGTATTCATTAGTTTGCCAATTTCCTTAAATTGTTTATTAGAGACCTAACTGCTGAGTGTATTGGCGCAAAAGCAGCCATTATCCCATTATCTCAGTGGGGGACCCACAAATTTTGGATTTTGAATGTTTGGATAAGGGATGCTCAACCTGTAGTGTACAACCTGTGCAGTTCCTCTTTCCTGCCTGGGGTGTCTCTCTGCTCTGGTGCTTCTAGCACACTCTGGTCTATATCTCAGTGCTATGTACAGTGGGGCAAAAAAGTCTTTGGACAACCACCGATTGTGCAAGTTGACCCACTAAAAAGATGAGAGGTCTGTAATTTCCATCGTAGGTACACTTCAACTGTGAGAGACAGAACCTGAAAAAAAAAAAAAAAAACAGGAAATCACATTGTATGATTTTTAAACAATTTACTTGTATATTCTTGTGGAAAATAAATATTTGGACACCTACCAAGCAGCAAGATTTCTGGCTCTCAGACCTTTTACTTCTTCTTTAAGAAGCTCTTCTATCCTCCACTCGTTACCTGTATTAATGGCACCTGTTTGAACTGGTTATCTGTATAACAGACACCTGTCCACACCCTCAAACAGTAGGACTGCTACCTCTCCACCATGGCCAAGACCAGGGAGCTGTCTAAGGACACCAGGGACAAAATTGTAGATCTGCACAAGGCTGGAATGAGCTACTCGACAATAGGCAAGCAGCTTGGTGAGAAGAGATCAACTGTTGGCGCAATTATTAAAAAATGGAAGAAATACAAGATCACTGACAATCTCCCTCAACCTGGGGCTCCATGCAAGATCTCACCTCGTGGGGTATCAATGATCTTGAGAACAGTGAGGAATCAGCCCAGAACTACACGGGGGGACCTGGTCAATGACCTCAAGAGAGCTGGGACCACAGTCACAAAGGTTACCATTAGTAACACACTACGTCGTCGTGGATTGAAATCCTGCAGCGCCTGAAAGGTCCCCCTGCTTAAGCCAGCACATGTCCAGGCCCGTCTAAAGTTTGCCAGTGACCATCTGGATGATCCAGAGGAGGATTGGGAGAACGTAATGTGGTCAGATAAGAGCAAAATCTGACTTTTTGGTATAAACTCCACTCTCTGTGTTTGGAGGGAGAAGAATGATGAATGGCATCCCAAGAACACAATACCCACTGTGAAGCATGGGGGTGGAAACATCATGCTTTGGGGCTGCTTTTCTGCAAAGGGGACAGGACGACTGATCCGTATTAAGGAGAGGATGAATGGGGCCATGTATCATGAGATTTTGGGCAAAAACCTCCTTCCCTCAGTAAGAGCGTTGAAGATGGAACGTGGCTGGGTCTTCCAGCATGACAATGACCCCAAACACACTGCCCGGGCAACTAAGGAGTGGCTCCGTAAGAAGCATTTCAAGGTCCTGGAGTGGCCTAGTCAGTCTACAGACCTCAACCCAATAGAAAATCTGTGGAGGGAGTTGAAAGTCCGTTTTGCCTGGCGACAGCCCCAAAACATGACAGATCTAGAGAAGATCTGCATGGAAGGGTAGGCCAAAATACCTGCTACAGTGTCTGCAAACCTGGTGAAGAATTACAGGAAACGATTGACCTCTGTAATTGCCAACCGAGGTTATATTACAAAGTATTGAGTTAAACTTTTTGATTGTCCAAATATTTATTTTCCGCAAGAATATACAAATAAATTGTTTAAAAATCATACAATGTGATTTCCTGTTTTTTTTTTTTTTTTTTTTCAGATTCTCTCACAGTTGAAGTGTACCTATGATTGAAATTACAGACCTCTCATCTTTTTAAGTGGGTCAACTTGCACAATCAGTGGCTGTCCAAATACTTTTTTGCCCCACTGTATATCTATGTGTCAAGAAATTTAAGGGAGTCGATTTGTCAAGCAGAGAACCAGCGGAGAAGTTGCCTATACCAACTAATAAGGTTCTACCTTTCATTTTACAGGATGTACTTGATAAATGCTTCCTTAATACCGATCGGTTGCAATGGGCAACTTCTCCACTTGATACAGCAACAACATATAAGCTCCACTGGCGGAGAGAGAGGAGGGATGGGCATCGTTCTCCAATATTTAAATATTTTTTATTTATTTTTTTAAATCAATAAAAATCCTTTGCTCATGCCGGGTGCATCACGATTTTTGGATGGATTCTGGAGACATGAAACAGAATTGATCCAAAAATCACGATGTGAAAGCAGCAATATATTTACATGCAAGATGATGCAAGACCAGCAACTGGCCATCTCTAGTGCAGATACTGATGCGAATGAGTGACATATTCCTTGCACAGTGTCGCAGTATAGGTGTGCGTTATATAAATAATAAGAATTTACTTACTGATAATTCTATTTCTCGGAGTCCGTAGTGGATGCTGGGGTTCCTGAAAGGACCATGGGGAATAGCGGCTCCGCAGGAGACAGGGCACAAAAGTAAAGCTTTCCGATCAGGTGGTGTGCACTGGCTCCTCCCCCTATGACCCTCCTCCAAGCCAGTTAGGTACTGTGCCCGGACGAGCGTACACAATAAGGGAGGAATTTTTGAATCCCGGGTAAGACTCATACCAGCCACACCAATCACACCGTACAACTTGTGATCTAAACCCAGTTAACAGTATGATAACAGCGGAGCCTCTGAAAAGATGGCTCACAACAATAATAACCCGATTTTTGTAACTATGTACAAGTATTGCAGATAATCCGCACTTGGGATGGGCGCCCAGCATCCACTACGGACTCCGAGAAATAGAATTATCAGTAAGTAAATTCTTATTTTCTCTATCGTCCTAGTGGATGCTGGGGTTCCTGAAAGGACCATGGGGATTATACCAAAGCTCCCAAACGGGCGGGAGAGTGCGGATGACTCTGCAGCACCGAATGAGAGAACTCCAGGTCCTCCTTAGCCAGGGTATCAAATTTGTAGAATTTAGCAAACGTGTTTGCCCCTGACCAAGTAGCTGCTCGGCAAAGTTGTAAAGCCGAGACCCCTCGGGCAGCCGCCCAAGATGAGCCCACCTTCCTTGTGGAATGGGCATTTACATATTTTGGCTGTGGCAGGCCTGCCACAGAATGTGCAAGCTGAATTGTATTACACATCCAACTAGCAATAGTCTGCTTAGAAGCAAGAGCACCCAGTTTGTTGGGTGCATACAGGATAACAGCAAGTCAGTTTTCCTGACTCCAGCCGTCCTGGAACATATTTTCAGGGCCCTGACAACATCTAGCAACTTGGAGTCCTCCAAGTCCCTAGTAGGTGCAAGGCACCACAATAAGCTGGTTCAGGTGAAACACTGACACCACCTTAGGGAGAGAACTGGGGACGAGTCCGCAGCTCTGCCCTGTCCGAATGGACAAACAGATATGGGCTTTTTTGAGAAAAAACCACCAATTTGACACTCGCCTGGTCCAGGCCAGGGCCAAGAGCATGGTCACTTTTCATGTGAGATGCTTCAAATCCACAGATTTGACTGGTTTTAAACCAATGTGATTTGAGGAATCCCAGAACTACGTTGAGATCCCACAGTGCCACTGGAGGCACAAAAGGGGGTTGTATATGCAATACTCCCTTGACAAACTTCTGGACTTCAGGAACTGAAGCCAATTCTTTCTGGAAGAAAATAGACAGGGCCGAAATTTGAACCTTAATGGACCCCAATTTGAGGCCCATAGACACTCCTGTTTGCAGGAAATGCAGGAAACGACCGAGTTGAAATTTCTTTGTGGGGCCTTCCTGGCCTCACACCACGCAACATATTTTCGCCACATGTGGTGATAATGTTGTGCGGTCACCTCCTTTCTGGCTTTGACCAGGGTAGGAATGACCTCTTCCGGAATGCCTTTTTCCCTTAGGATCCGGCTTTCCACCGCCATGCCGACAAACGCAGCTGCGGTAAGTCTTGGAACAGACATGGTACTTGCTGAAGCAAGTCCCTTCTTAGCGGCAGAGGCCATAAGACCTCTGTAAGCATCTCTTGAAGTTCCGGGTACCAAGTCCTTCTTGGCCAATCCGGAGCCATGAGTATAGTTCTTACTCCTCTACGTCTTATAATTCTCAGCACCTTAGGTATGAGAAGCAGAGGAGGGAACACATACACCGACTGGTACACCCACGGTGTTACCAGAACGTCCACAGCTATTGCCTGAGGGTCTCTTGACCTGGCGCAATACCTGTCCCGTTTTTTGTTCAGACGGGACGCCATCATGTCCACCTTTGGTATTTCCCAACGGTTTACAATCATGTGGAAAAAACTTCCCGATGAAGTTTCCACTCTCCCGGGTGGAGGTCGTGCCTGCTGAGGAAGTCTGCTTCCCAGTTTCCATTCCCGGGATGAAACACTGCTGACAGTGCTATCACATGATTTTCCGCCCAGCGAAAAGTCCTTGCAGTTTTTGCCATTGCCCTCCTGCTTCTTGTGTCGCCCTGTCTGTTTACGTGGGCGACTGCCGTGATGTTTTTCCCACTGGATCAATACCGGCTGACCTTGAAGCAGAGGTCTTGCAAAGCTTAGAGCATTATAAATTTACCCTTAGCTCCAGTATATTTATGTGGAGAAAAGTCTCCAGACTTGATCACACTCCCTGGAAATTTTTTCCTTGTGTGACTGCTCCCCAGCCTCTCGGGCTGGGCTCCGTGGTCACCAGCATCCAATCCTGAAAGCCGAATCTGCGGCCCTCTAGAAGATGAGCACTCTATAACCACCACAGGAGAGACACCCTTGTCCTTGGATATAGGGTTATCCGCTGATGCATCTGAAGATGCGATCCGGACCATTTGTCCAGCAGATCCCACTGAAAAGTTCTTGCGTGAAATCTGCCGAATGGAATTGCTTCGTAGGAAGCCACCATTTTTACCAGGATCCTTGTGCAATGATGCACTGTTTTTAGGAGGTTCCTGACTAGCTCGGATAACTCCCTGGCTTTCTCTTCCGGGAGAAACACCTTTTTCTGGACTGTGTCCAGAATCATCCCTAGGCACAGCAGACGTGTCGTCGGGATCAGCTGCGATTTTGGAATATTTAGAATCCACCCGTGCTGTTGTAGCAGTATCCGAGATAGTGCTACTCCGACCTCCAACTGTTCCCTGGACTATGCCCTTATCAGGAGATCGTCCAAGTAAGGGATAATTAAGACGCCTTTTCTTCGAAGAAGAATCATCATTTCGGCCATTACCTTGGTAAAGACCCGGGGTGCCGTGGACAATCCAAACGGCAGCGTCTGAAACTGATAGTGACAGTTCTGCACCACGAACCTGAGGTACCCTTAGTGAGAAGGGCAAATTTGGGACATAGAGGTAAGCATCCCTGATGTCCCGGGACACTATATAGTCCCCTTCTTCCTGGTTCGTTATCACTGCTCTGAGTGACTCCATCTTGATTTGAACCTTTGTAAGTGTTCAAAAAAATTTTTTTAGAATAAGTCTCACCTAGCCTTCTGGCTTCAGTACCACAATATAATGTGGAATAATACCCCTTTTCTTGTAGTAGGAGGGGTAATTTAATTATCACCTGCTGGAATACAGCTTGTGAATTTTTTCCCATACTGCCTCCTTGTCGGAGGGAGACCTTGGTAAAGCAGACTTCAGGAGCCTGCGAAGCGGAAACGTCTCGACATTCCAATCTGTACCCCTGGGATACTACTTGTAGGATCCAGGGGTCCTGTACGGTCTCAGCGCCATGCTGAGAACTTGTCAGAAGCGGTGGAACGCTTCTGTTCCTGGGAATGGGCTGCCTGCTGCAGTCTTCTTCCCTTTCCTCTATCCCTGGGCAGATATGATCTTATAGGGACGAAAGGACTGAGGCTGAAAAGACGGTGTCTTTTTCTGCAGAGATGTGACTTAGGGTAAAAACGGCGGATTTTCCAGCAGTTGCCGTGGCCACCAGGTCCGATGGACCGACCCCAAATAACTCCTCTTCCTTTATACGGCAATACACCTTTGTGCCGTTTGGAATCTGCATCACCTGACCACTGTCGTGTCCATAACATCTTCTGGCAGATATGGACATCGCATTTACTCTTGATGCCAGAGTGCAAATATCCCTCTGTGCATCTCGCATATATAGAAATGCATCCTTTAAATGCTCTATAGTCAATAAAATACTGTCCCTGTCAAGGGTATCAATATTTTTAGTCAGGGAATCCGACCAAGCCACCCCAGCTCTGCACATCCAGGCTGAGGCGATCTCTGGTCGCAGTATAACACCAGTATGTGTGTATATACTTTTTATGATATTTTCCAGCCTCCTGTCAGCTGGTCCTTGAGGACGGCCCTATCTATAGACGGTACCGCCACTTGTTTTGATAAGCGTGTGAGCGCCTTATCCACCCTAAGGGGTGTTTCCCAACGCGCCCTAACTTCTGGCGGGAAAGGGTATACCGCCCATAATTTTCTATCGGGGGGAACCCACGCATCACACACTTTATTTAATTTATCTGATTCAGGAAAAACTACGGTAGTTTTTTCACATCCCACATAATACCCTCTTTTGTGGTACTTGTAGTATCAGAAATATGTAACACCTCCTTCATTGCCTTTAACGTGTGGCCCTAATAAGGAATACGTTTGTTTATTCACCGTCGACACTGGATTCAGTGTCCCTGTCTGTGTCTGTGTCGACCGACTAAAGTAAACGGGCGTTTTAAAACCCCTGACGGTGTTTTTGAGACGTCTGGACCGGTACTAATTGTTTGTCGGCCGTCTCATGTCGTCAACCGACCTTGCAGCGTGTTGACATTATCACGTAATTTCCTAAATAAGCCATCCATTCCGGTGTCGACTCCCTAGAGAGTGACATCACCATTACAGGCAATTGCTCCGCCTCCTCACCAACATCGTCCTCATACATGTCGACACACACGTACCGACACACAGCACACACACAGGGAATGCTCTGATAGAGGACAGGACCCACTAGCCCTTTGGAGAGACAGAGGGAGTGTTTACCAGCACACACCAAAAACGCTATAATTATATAGGGACAACCTTATATAAGTGTTTTCCCTTATAGCATCTTTTTTATATATTTCTATCGCCAATTTAGTGCCCCCCCTCTCTGTTTTAACCCTGTTTCTGTAGTGCAGTGCAGGGGAGAGCCTGGGAGCCTTCCCTCCAGCCTTTCTGTGAGGGAAAATGGCGGTGTGCTGAGGAGATAGGCCCCGCCCCTTTTTCGGCGGCCTCGTCTCCCGCTCTTAACGGATTCTGGCAGGGGTTAAATATCTCCATATAGCCTCCGGAGGCTATATGTGAGGTATTTTTAGCCAAAATAGGTATTCATTTGCCTCCCAGGGCGCCCCCCTCCCAGCGCCCTGCACCCTCAGTGACTGCCGTGTGAAGTGTGCTGAGAGGAAAATGGCGCACAGCTGCAGTGCTGTGCGCTACCTTTAGAAGACTGAGGAGTCTTCTGCCGCCGATTCTGGACCTCTTCTTACTTCAGCATCTGCAAGGGGGCCGGCGGCAAGGCTCCGGTGACCATCCAGGCTGTACCTGTGATCGTCCCTCTGGAGCTGATGTCCAGTAGCCAAGAAGCCAATCCATCCTGCACGCAGGTGAGTTCACTTCTTCTCCCCTAAGTCCCTCGTTGCAGTGATCCTGTTGCCAGCAGGACTCACTGTAAAATAAAAAACCTAAGCTAAACTTTTCTAAGCAGCTCTTTAGGAGAGCCACCTAGATTGCACCCTTCTCGGCCGGGCACAAAAATCTAACTGGCTTGGAGGAGGGTCATAGGGGGAGGAGCCAGTGCACACCACCTGATCGGAAAGCTTTACTTTTGTGCCCTGTCTCCTGCGGAGCCGCTATTCCCCATGGTCCTTTCAGGAACCCCAGCATCCACTAGGACGATAGAGAAAACTATATAACTCATTACTGCTCAGTCTCACCGTACACCTATATTAAAATTAGACGATCACCTCCTCCTATGAAGGATTACCCACAGGCAGACAGCACAGGAGGCCTGGCTGCACTCTTCCAGTGTAGTTACAATAACTCTGCACTCACATATTAGAGTGCCAGCTCTTCAGGCAAGGGATCATGGCCAAGCAAATACCACTGAGGTCCTCAGGTTACTTTATATAGTACTATAGAACTGCTAGCTGTGTTCTCAAATATTAGAGTGTCAGCTGTTGTGGCAA
Source organism: Pseudophryne corroboree (assembly GCF_028390025.1). Taxonomy (NCBI): domain Eukaryota; kingdom Metazoa; phylum Chordata; class Amphibia; order Anura; family Myobatrachidae; genus Pseudophryne; species Pseudophryne corroboree. The sequence goes on from NC_086446.1 coordinate 99,369,605, forward strand.
AAGTACAACTCCACATGTATATGAAATAATATTGTGTAATTACCTGGTACCAGACTGCAGGCAGATCGCCAGCGAAGAGGCAGCAGCAGCACCTTCACGCTCCACACTGCGCATGTGCAGGACACGACGGAAGCTCCCGGTCACCATAGAAACGAGGGGCTTGACCTGCTGTTCCAGGAAGTTACGCATTCAATGTGATACCTCTCCGTCTCTTCATTGATCGTACAGGCAGGAGGTGACTGCCGTTCCCTAACCTCAGCCGGCCTCATTCTGCGCACTGCGCATGCCCTCATTGCCACAGGAAGTGCTGGTGTGCGTGCGACGTTACGGGAAGTGAGGTAACGGCGGCCATGTTGGGTCCGGGCAAGAAGCTACCTGTCACCATAGATACGACGGCGATACAAGAAAAGGTCGGGAGGCGCAGCCCATCATCGGGACAGGTGAGCGGTTATCGTGACCTATCGAGGGCAGAGGAGGAGCACAGTCCCCCTCTGAGACCCGTGTTCTCCAACACTGAGGAGTGGGCAGACCTGTGCTTGCTGCACTCCATGTTATTATCCTGCAGCCTACAAATGGAATATATATGTGTGTGTAGTCTAATTGTTAGTTAGCCCACCTTAAATTGACTCTGAGTAAATAATCTAGGCTGACCATATTATCCCTTTAACCTGTGACACTCATGAATTACACAGGTTCTGTGCATACTTCCCTACCTGACCCTCTCCATGAGGGAGAAAATGCGCTGTTCCTGGACTTTCCTGGTAATGTATGATTGCCATCACCTGTGGTGAAACACCTTTCTTATCAATGAACTAGCTCACCACAGGTGATGGCAATCATACATGTCCAGGAACAGAGCATTTTCTCCCTCATGGAGAGGGTCAGGTAGGCAAGTATGGTTCTGTGGCAGGCTGACTTCATACCTGCATTTCACCTGGTTTTAAGAAGCCACAGAACCTGTGTAATCCATGAGTGTCCCAGGTTAAAGGGATAATATGATCAGCCTAAATAATCCCTTTTACCACCTGCCGAGTACCTTGCTGCAGCTCCAACCCAACCCAATCCCCTCTGTGTATTTCACTTGATACATACTTTACATCACAGGTTCTCAAACTCGGTCCTCAGGAGCCCACACAGTGCATGTTTTGCAGGTCTCTTCACAGAATCGCAAGTGAAATAATTAACTCCACCTGCAGACCTTTTAAAATGTGTCTGTGAGTAATTAATACACCTGTGCACCTGCTGGGTTACCTTCAAAACATGCACTGTGTGCAGTAATGAGGACCAAGTTTGCAGACCTATGCTCTACATTTATTGTGGTTTTCTGTTGTCCAGGTGCCATGATCCTACCTGAGCAACAGAAGATATGATGCAGGCCTGGGAATGGCATACCTCCCAACATGACCCTCTCCAGGATGGACAAAATGCTCTCATACCCTCCAACATTTTACACACAAAAATAGGATCACATTAGAAAAGTGGGCGTGGCCACGGATGAAGGGGTGTTGCCATGCCCCTTTTACTATACTTTCAATGGAAGTTTGGAGAGACAAAAATCGGTACAGACCATTAAAAAAAAGATACTGTACCTGCTAAAAAAGGTATAGTTGGAGGGTATGTTCTCTGCTCCTGAACTTCCCTCTTAATTTATGATTGCCAGCACCTGTGCTGAAACACCTTTCTTATCCATTACCTGTTCAAAACAGGTGCCGGCAATCATACATTAAGAGAAAAGTCCAGGAGCAAAGCATTTTGTCCCTACTGGAGAGTGTCCTGTTGGGAGGTATGCAGAGCCGGCCCTACCCAATATGATGCCCTAGGCAAGATTTTGGCTGGTGCCCCCTAGCACCAACGCTAGTTCCGTCTCTGACCCTGCACCCCTTTCCCAGCACCATCACCCCCCACCCATAGCAATCCTTTTTTTGGTTTTCCTACCCCCTGTAATTTAAATAGGAACAGTGTGCACATTCGGCGCACAGCCCGAAAAGGTATGTGTTCTTGCTGGGAAGGTGCATGGCGACACAATAGTACCCCCAGTTAAAATTATGCCACACAGTACTGCAACTTTGTTCACAATTTATCATGCGATAGTGTCCCTTATTCACATTACATCACACAGTAGTACCACTTTACCTTATATACGTTACTCCTCACAGTAGTGCCCCTCATTCACATAACATCATACTGAATTGCTCCTTATTCACATTACACCACACCATATTGCTCTTTATTCTCATTACACCACACCATATTGCTCTTTATTCTCATTACACCACACCATATTGCTCCTTATTCTCATTACACCACACCATATTGCTCCTTATTCACATTACACCATATCATATTGCTCTTTATTCACATTAGACCACACAGTAGTGCCCTTCTATACACAATTGCTGCACATTATTAATGCATTATACACATGAAACGCATAATGACCCTTACACATATGCTGAACACTATTGCACAACCAAACCACTCACACACACAGCACTCACACGGCCGCTAACACTGTGACCTCTGCCTCTGCTTGGACACATAAATCTTACACCATGCATCAGGAGATGCCTGGCGTGAGTCAACTTGTAGCTCTGCTAACGTCGGGTGCATGTTTTTGATGAAAATGCATCTTATTTGCATTGCTATGTGGCTAGGATGCACAAGCAGCTTCTCCTGATTAAAATGATATGCGGCATGCCTATATACTGTGTGTGACTGTGGCTGTATCTGCATACAAAATGCTACACACAGAATATAGGCATGCCGCATATCATTTTAATCAGCAGAAGCTGCTTGTGCCCCTAGGCATACCAGATGCCCTAGGCAATTGCCTAGTTTGCCTGTACCTAGGGCCGGCTCTGGAGGTATGGAATGGTGTCTCCTGCATCCAGTTCCCTCGTACGCTGGTGCCTAAACACCGCCAGTAATTCTACATTCAGGCACTGTGATCTATTAAGTGAATGTGTCCTGTATACTGAGGTTTCGCTGTACACAGAATATTAGCACAGTGAAGGAATGATAATGGTCACATAGCGAGGTGTAATAAGTAGAAGCAAATAGATTTACTTTATATCTCTGCAGGTAATCAAACAGGTGCAAGTGTCCAGGATATCCCAGGAAATGTGCCCTGACTGCTCTAGACCTTAGGGATATATTTATAATTTATCGGATCCATGACCTGATAAATATAATTTCTTATCGTCATGTGCAAGTGTTACGGGATTAACAGAGAGATTTGGTTTGGTTCCGCACAGGAGTTTAAATATTGTAATGAGGAACATAGGTTTGTACAAAAATTGTAGAAAAACTGTTCAGAAATAACCAACAATACTGAGCTTAAAGATCCTTGAAGAAGGTATCTAACAATTATTTTTGGTTGGTGGTGCTCCCAGAGTCAGTAATAATAGAGCAAAAGGAAGAAAAAAAGAAAGACTCTGTGTTGGGGCACACTTAGAAAATTGTAATAAATTTATTAAAACTTAACTTTTAATTAAATAACACATAAAAGTGAAAAGTTTGATACAGGAGAATGTTCAAATGCACAAAATATACATATAATGTTAACAAAAATATACAGCAAGAGATTTGAGTGTAAGTAATATGCAGATAGATTCAAACAATCAATCCACATGAGGAAAGAGTGGATAATGTGCTGTTAAGGGTCAAACTTAATTTGACAAAATCACTAAATAGGAATCAGGATAAACCTGATACGAAATTAGGAGCACCTGTGGTGAAAAATATATAGAAAAACAATGAATTTGTGCCTAAGTTGATCAAAAAATAATAATATTAAAGGTACAGGTAAAAGACATATAGGTATAATCGCAATAATGATAATGGTAGGTAAATACCGATCTAAATGTCTCATGAGACATTTAGATCGGTATTTACCTACCATTATCATTATTGCGATTATACCTATATGTCTTTTACCTGTACCTTTTAATATTATTATTTCTCTGACGTCCTAGTGGATGCTGGGAACTTCTTTAAGGACCATGGGGAATAGCGGCTCCGCAGGAGACTGGGCACAAAAGTAAAGCTTTAGGACTACCTGGTGTGCACTGGCTCCTCCCCCTATGACCCTCCTCCAAGCCTCAGTTAGATTTTTGTGCCCGGCCGAGAAGGGTGCACACTAGGGGCTCTCCTGAGCTTCTTAGTGAAAGTTTAGTTTTAGGTTTTTTATTTTCAGTGAGACCTGCTGGCAACAGGCTCACTGCATCGAGGGACTAAGGGGAGAAGAAGCGAACCTGCCTGCTTGCAGCCAGCTTGGGCTTCTTGGCTACTGGACACCATTAGCTCCAGAGGGACCGAACACAGGCCCAGCCTCGGAGTCCGGTCCCAGAGCCGCACCGCCGGCCCCCTTACAGAGCCAGAAGCAAGAAGAGGTCCGGAAAATCGGCGGCAGAAGACATCAGTCTTCACCAAGGTAGCGCACAGCACTGCAGCTGTGCGCCATTGCTCCTCATACACACCTCACACAGGGCCGGTTCAAGGGCGCAGAGCGCCCCGGGCAGGAAAGGGGCGTGGCCTAATACAGGGGGCGTGGTGAGTCACGCCCCCTGTACATTGAAAGCGCCGCTTGAATGCTGAGCGGTGCGCGATGACGTCATCGCGCACCGCACAGCAAAAGGTCCTCTCCACGAAGAGAAACTAGACGCTATGCGTCTAGTTCCCTTCGTGGAGAGGACCTTTGCTGTGCGGTGCGCGATTACGTCATCGCGCACCGCTCAGCAGTTACTCTCCACGAAGGGAAACTAGACGCATAGCGTCTAGTTCCCTTCACAGGAGGCGCCGAGGACGGGGACGGCAGCGGGGGCGGACGGGGGACACAGCGGGCAGCAGTGGCGGATCTTGCCACGGTGCGGCGCCCTCCGGATGGCGCCAGCGCCCTCCGGAAGGCGGCGCCCCGGGCAAAAGTCCTGCTTGCCCGTGGCAAGAACCGCCACTGACCTCACACTGCAGTCACTGAGGGTGCAGGGCGCTGGGGGGGGGGGGGGCGCCCTGAGCAGCAATAAAAACACCTTGGCTGGCAAACATACATCACATATAACCCCCAGGGCTATATGGATGTATTTTAACCCCTGCCAGAATCCATAAAAATGCGGGAGAAAAGTCCGCGAAAAAGGGGCGGAGCCTATCTCCTCAGCACACTGGCGCCATTTTCTCTCACAGCTCCGTTGGAGGGAAGCTCCCTGGCTCTCCCCTGCAGTTACTACACTACAGAAAGGGGTTAAAAAAGAGAGGGGGGCACTAATTAGGCGCAGTATTAATAAAACAGCAGCTATAAGGGGAAAAACACTTCTATAAGGTTATCCCTGTATATATATAGCGCTCTGGTGTGTGCTGGCATACTCTCCCTCTGTCTCCCCAAAGGGCTAGTGGGGTCCTGTCCTCTATCAGAGCATTCCCTGTGTGTGTGCTGTGTGTCGGTACGATTGTGTCGACATGTATGAGGAGGAAAATGGTGTGGAGGCGGAGCAATTGCCTGTAATGGAGATGTCACCCCCTAGGGAGTCGACACCTGAGTGGCTGAGCTTATGGAAGGAATTACGTAACAGTGTCAGCTCTTTACAAAAGATTGATGACATGAGACAGCCGGCTACTCAGCCTGTGCCTGTCCAGGTGTCTCAAAAGCCATCAGGGGCTCTAAAACGCCCGTTACCTCAGATGGCAGATACAGACGCCGACACGGATACTGACTCCAGTGTCGACGATTAAGAGACGAATGTGACTTCCAGTAGGGCCACACGTTACATGATTGAGGCTATGGAAAATGTTTTACATATTTCTGATAATACCAGTACCACTAAAAAGGGTATTATGTTGGGTGAGAAAAAACTGCCTGTAGTTTTTCCTGCATCTGAGGAATTAAATGAAGTGTGTGATGATGCGTGGGTTTCCCCCGATAAAAACTGTTAATTCCTAAAAAGTTATTAGCATCATACCCCTTCCCGCCAGAGGATAGGGCACGTTGGGAAACACCCCCTAGGGTGGATAAAGCGCTCACACGCTTGTCTAAACAGGTGGCACTACCGTCCCCGGATACGGCCGCCCTTAAGGAACCTGCTGACAGAAAGCAGGAAAATATCCTAAAAATGTATATACACTCACACGGGTGTGATACTGCGACCAGCAATCGCCTCAGCCTGGATGTGCAGTGCTGGGGTGGCTTGGTCGGATTCCCTGACTGACAATATTGATACCCTAGATAGGGACAGTATATTACTGACTATAGAGCATTTAAAAGATGCATTTCTATATATTCGTGATGCACAGAGGGATATTTGCCGACTGGCATCAAGAGTAAGTGCGCTGTCCATTTCTGCCAGAAGAGGGTTATGGACAAGACAATGGTCAGGTGATGCTGATTCCAAAAGGCATATGGAAGTATCGCCTTATAAAAGGGAGGAGTTATTTGGGGTAGGTCTAACAGACCTGGTGGCCACGGCAACGGCTGGGAAATCCACATTTTTACCCCAGGTAGCCTCTCAACATAAGAAGACGCCGTATTATCAGGCGCAGTCCTTTAGGCCCCATAAGGGCAAGCGGGCAAAAGACTCCTCATTTCTGCCCCGTGGCAGAGGGAGAGGAAAAAGGCTGCAGCAGAAGCCATTCACAAGCTGTATTCCCAGCAGGTGATAATCAAGGTACCCCTCCTACAACAGGGAAAGGGGTATTATTCCACGCTGTTTGTGGTACCGAAGCCGGACGGCTCGGTGAGACTTATTTTAAATCTGAAATCATTGAACACTTACATACAAAGGTTCAAATTCAAGATGGAGTCACTCAGAGCGGTGATTGCGAACCTGGAAGAAGGGGATTATATGGTGTCTCTGGACATCAAGGATGCTTATCTCCATGTCCCAATTTACCCTTCTCACCAAGGGTACCTCAGGTTTGTGGTACAGAACTGTCACTATCAGTTTCAGACGCTGCCGTTTGGTTTGTCCACGGCACCCCGGGTCTTTACCAAAGTAATGGCCGAAATGATGATACTCCTTCGAAGGAAGGGAGTTTTAGTTATCCCTTACTTGGACGATCTCCTGATAAGGGCAAGATCCAGGGAACAGTTGGTAGTCGGGGTAGCACTATCTCAAGTAGTGTTGCGGCAGCACGGTTGGATTCTCAATATTCCAAAATCGCAGCTGATCCCGACGACACGTCTTCTATTCCTAGGGATGATCCTGGACACAGTCCAGAAAAAGGTGTTTCTCCCGGAGGAGAAAGCCAGGAAGTTATCCGAACTAGTCAGAAACCTCCTAAAACCAGGCCAAGTGTCAGTGCATCAGTGCACAAGGGTCCTGGGAAAAATGGTGGCTTCCTACGAAGCAATTCCATTCGGCAGATTCCACGCAAGAACTTTCCAGTGGGACCTGCTGGACAAATGGTCCGGATCGCATCTTCAGATGCATCAGCGGATAACCCTGTCACCAAAGACAAGGGTGTCTCTCCTGTGGTGGTTGCAGAGTGCTCATCTTCTAGAGGGCCGCAGATTCAGCATTCAGGACTGGGTCCTGGTGACCACGGATGCCATCCTGCGAGGCTGGGGAGCAGTCACACAGGGAAGAAATTTCCAGGGCTTGTGGTCAAGCCTGGAGACATCACTTCACATAAATATTTTGGAGCTAAGGGCCATTTACAATGCCCTAAGCCAAGCAAGACCTCTGCTTCAAGGTCAGCCGGTGCTGATCCAGTCGGACAACATCACGGCAGTCGCCCACGTAAACAGACAGGGCGGCACAAGAAGCAGGAGGGCAATGGCAGAAGCTGCAAGGATTTTTCGCTGGGCGGAAAATCATGTGATAGCATTGTCAGCAGTGTTCATTCCGGGAGTGGACAACTGGGAAGCAGACTTCCTCAGCAGGCACGACCTCCACCCGGGAGAGTGGGGACTTCACCCAGAAGTCTTCCACATGATTGTAAACCGTTGGGAAAAACCAAAGGTGGACATGATGGCGTCCCGCCTAAACAAAAAATTGGACAGGTATTGCGCCAGGTCAAGGGACCCTCAGGCAATAGCTGTGGACGCTCTGGTAACACCGTGGGTGTACCAGTCAGTGTATGTGTTCCCTCCTCTTCCTCTCATACCAAAAATACTGAGAATTATAATACGGAGGGGAGTAAGAACTATACTCGTGGCTCCGGATTGGCCAAGAAGGACTTGGTACCCGGAACTTCAAGAGATGCTCACGGAGGACCCGTGGCCTCTACCTCTAAGAAGGGACCTGCTCCAGCAAGGACCCTGTCTATTCCAAGACTTACCGCGGCTGCGTTTGACGGCAGGGCGGTTGAACGCCGGATCCTGAAGGAAAAAGGCATTCCGGATGAAGTCATCCCTACCCTGATCAAGCCAGGAAGGATGTAACCGCAAAGCATTATCACCGCATTTGGCGAAAATATGTTGCGTGGTGCGAGGCCAGTAAGGCCCCGATGGAGGAATTTCAACTAGGTCGATTCCTGCATTTCCTGTAAACAGGAGTGTCTATGGGCCTAAAATTGGGGTCCATTAAGGTTCAAATTTCGGCCCTGTCAATTTTCTTCCAGAAAGAACTAGCTTCAGTTCCTGAAGTTCAGACGTTTGTAAAAGGGGTACTGCATATACAGCCTCCTTTTGTGCCTCCAGTGGCACCTTGGGATCTCAATGTAGTTTTGGGGTTCCTAAAGTCACATTGGTTTGAACCACTTGAATCTGTGGAGTTAAAATATCTCACATGGAAAGTGGTCATGTTGTTGGCCCTGGCCTCGGCCAGGCGCGTGTCAGAATTGGCGGGCTTTATCCTGTAAAAGCCCTTATCTGATCTTCCATTCAGACAGGGCGGAATTGAGGACTCGTCCTCATTTTCTCCCTAAGGTGGTTTCAGTGTTTCATCTGAACCAACCTATTGTGGTACCTGCGGCTACTAGTGACTTGGAGGACTCCAAGTTGTTGGACGTAGTCAGGGCCTTGAAAATATATGTTTCCAGGACGGCTGGAGTCAGAAAATCTGACTCGCTGTTTATCCTGTATGCACCCAACAAGCTGGGTGCTCCTGCTTCTAAGCAGACTATTGCTCGTTGGATTTGTAATACAATTCAGCTTGCACATTCTGTGGCAGGCCTGCCACAGCCAAAATCTGTAAAAGCCCATTCCACAAGGAAGGTGGGCTCATCTTGGGCGGCTGCCCGAGGGGTCTCGGCTTTACAACTTTGCCGAGCAGCTACTTGGTCAGGGGAAAACACGTTTGCTAAATTCTACAAATTTGATACCCTGGCTGAGGAGGACCTGGAGTTCTCTCATTCGGTGCTGCAGAGTAATCCGCACTCTCCCGCCCGTTTGGGAGCTTTGGTATAATCCCCATGGTCCTTACGGAGTTCCCAGCATCCACTAGGACGTCAGAAAAAATAAGAATTTACTTACCGATAATTCTATTTCTCGTAGTCCGTAGTGGATGCTGGGCGCCCATCCCAAGTGCGGATTGTCTGCAATACTTGTACATAGTTATTGTTAACTAAATCGGGTTATTGTTGTGAGCCATCTATCCAGAGGCTCCTCTGTTATCATGCTGTTAACTGGGTTCAGATCACAAGTTGTACGGTGTGATTGGTGTGGCTGGTATGAGTCTTACCCGGGATTCATAAATCCTTCCTTATTGTGTACGCTCGTCCGGGCACAGTATCCTAACCGAGGCTTGGAGGAGGGTCATAGGGGGAGGAGCCAGTGCACACCAGGTAGTCCTAAAGCTTTACTTTTGTGCCCAGTCTCCTGCAGAGCCGCTATTCCCCATGGTCCTTACGGAGTTCCCAGCATCCACTACGGACTACGAGAAATAGAATTATCGGTAAGTAAATTCTTATTTTTTTTATCAACTTAGGCACAAATTCATTGTTTTTCTATATATTTTTCACCACAGGTGCTCCTAATTTCGTATCAGGTTTATCCTGATTCCTATTTAGTGATTTTGTCAAATTAAGTTTGACCCTTAACAGCACATTATCCACTCTTTCCTCATGTGGATTGTTTGAATCTATCTGCATATTACTTAAGGTGGGTACACACTGGCAGATATATTGGCCGATCAATTAATCGGCCAATATATCGTTAACTGATCGGCGGGTGTGTACAAACAATATGTCTGTGAACAACGTCGTTCACAGACATATCGCGTCGGCCCTGCAGCACAGCCGATGACCAATATATCTGCAGATATATTGGTACATCGCTATGTGTGTATGGCCTACCCGCGATAGGTCAGCCTTTCTACCCATCATTAGGTGGGCTGGGTTATGTAAATACATGACTCAGCCAGGTCGTAGTATTGCTAGGTACACTGCTGGCAGGGAGCGGAGCGTTCTTGCTGCTGGCCGGGTTACCTGGGGGATGCCTTGGTCACCGCTCCAAGCACTGTTGAGAGACAAGCTGGGGTCCTCTTCCAGTTCCTTCGGCGCCGCAGGTCCCCTTCAGGTCCGCCGGGCACGCAGTTCCCTTCCAGGTCTGCCGTCACCACAGTCCTCTTCCAGGTCTGCCAATACCGCACCACCGC